>NC_082725.1:64539689-64904242 GCF_030144855.1 Hypanus sabinus | reverse complement strand
CGGGAGGGAGTCGCTCCAGGTCGACGGGTTGTGGGCGTTCTCAACCCACGGGAGGTGGTCGCTCCAGGTCGACGGGTTCTGGGCGTTCACAACCCATGGGAGGGAGTCGCTCCAGGTCGACGGGTTGTGGGCGTTCTCAACCCACGGGAGGGAGTCGCTCCAGGTCGACGGGTTGTGGGCGTTCTCAACCCACGGGAGGTGGTCGCTCCAGGTCGACGGGATGTGGGTGTTCTCAACCCACGGGAGGTGGTCGCTCCAGGTCGACGGGTTGTGGGCGTTCTCAACCCATGGGAGGGAGTCGCTCCAGGTCGACGGGTTGTGGGTGTTCTCAACCCACGGGAGGTGGTCGCTCCAGGTCGACGGGTTGTGGGCGTTCTCAACCCACGGGAGGTGGTCGCTCCAGGCCGACGGGTTGTGGGCGTTCTCAACCCACGGGAGGTGGTCTCTCCCGGTCGACGGGTTGTGGGCGTTCTCAACCCACGGGAGGTAGTCGCTCCAGGTCGATGGGTTGTGGGCGTTCTCAACCCACGGGAGGTGGTCGCTCCGGGTCGATGGGTTCTGGGCGTTCTCAACCCACGGGAGGTGGTCACTCCGGGTCGACGGGTTGTGGGCGTTCTCAACCCACGGGTGGTGGTCGCTCCAGGTTGACGGGTTGTGGGCGTTCTCAACCCACGGGAGGTGGTCGCTCCAGGTTGACGGGTTGTGGGCGTTCTCAACCCACGGGAGGGAGTCGCTCCAGGTCGACGGGTTCAGGGCATTCTCAACCCACGGGAGGTGGTCACTCCGGGTCGACGGGTTGTGGGCGTTCTCAACCCACGGGTGGTGGTCGCTCCAGGTTGACGGGTTGTGGGCGTTCTCAACCCACGGGAGGGAGTCGCTCCAGGTCGACGGGATGTGGGCGTTCTCAACCCACGGGAGGTGGTCGCTCCAGGTCGATGGGTTGTTTGCTGTTACACAACGTAGCGTCACCTCCAGGTCTGGGTTGACCCGTTCCGTCTGCCCATTCGTCTGGGGGTGGAAGCCAGACGACAGGCTGAGCGATGCCCCTAAGGCTTGACAGAAGAGCTTCCATACCTGCAAGACGAACTAGGGACCTCGATCGGAGACGATGTCCGCGGGGATTCCGTGGAGGCGGAAGATGTGGCGGATGAGAAGATCTGCAGTTTCTTGAGGGGAAGGGAGATTAGGGAGGGCTACGAAGCGCACCGCCTTGGAGAACTGGTCTACCACGGTGAGTAAGGTGGTGTTCCCATGTGAAGGGGGCAGACCCGTGACGAAGTCTAGGGTGACGTGCGACCAGGGACGACCAGGGACAGGAAGTAAACCCACAGGTGGCCAATGAGAGGCTTTTGCCCGGGCACAGATGGAACATGCCGAGACACAAGAACTGGTATCCGCCTCCACGGACGGCCACCAAAAGTATTTTTTTCAGGAGCGCTGGGGTCCGATCACTCCCGGGGTGGCAGGCGAACCAAGACGTGTGCCCCCATTGGAGAACCTGAGACCTGACGGAGACGGGCACGTACAGGCGATCGCCGGGTCCATTGCCGGGGTCGGGGTCGTCCCGCTGGGCTTCCTTTACTTTGGACTCGATCCCCCAAGTGAGGGTGGCGACCATGCAGGGTGGTGGGAGGATGGTCCCTGGGCTGGACGTGTCCTCCTTGGAGTCATATTGGCAGGAGAATGCGTCTGGACTCCCGATCTTGGACTCTGGATGGTATGTGAGGGAAAACTTGAACCATCCAAAAACAATGCCTATCGGGCCTGGCGGGCGTTCAAACTTTTGGCAGTCTGAATATACCCCAGGTTTTTATGATCAGTCCACGCCAAAAATGGGTATTCTGCCCCCTCCAACCAGTGCCTCCACTCTTCCAATGCTAGTTTGACCGCCAGGAGTTCCCAATTCCACACGTTGTAATTCCACTCAGCGGGGGACAGTCGGTGAGAACAGAAGGCACAGGTGTGAAGTTTTTCACCTGAACTTGATCGTTGGGACAGGACTGCTCCTATCCCGGAGTCAGAGGCGTCCACCTTGACAATGAATTGACGGGCTGGGTCCGGATGGACCAGGATGGGAGTGGCGGTGGACGCCTCTTCAGGTCGGTGAACGCTGAGTCAGCTTCAGAGTCCCAACAGAAGTGGGTATTAGGCGAGGTAAGCCGGGTAAGGGGGGGCAGACACTCGACTGTAGTCTCTGATAAATCGGCGGTAGAAGTTTGCAAACCCCAGGAATCGTTGAAGTTGTTTGCGGGTCGTGGGCCTAGGCCTTTCATCCACTGCCCGGATCTTCTCGGGGTCTGCTCTCACCTGCCCGCTCTCGATGATATAACCCAGGAAGCTGACCGAAGGAACGTGGAACTCATTTTTCTCTGCTTTCACAAATAATTGGTTTTCCCATAGTCTCTGAAGGACTTGACAGACATGGTGAATTGTGTTCGTGGGGGGTGCTAGAAAATACCAGGATATCATCGAGGTAAACGAATACAAACCAATTAATAAAGTCTCTCAGTATGTCATTAATGAGGGCTTGAAAAATGGCGGGAGCATTGGTGAGGTCAAACGGCATGACCAAGTACCCAGAGGTGTATTAAAGGCTGTCTTCCACTCGACGCCTCCCTCACCCTGACTAGATGGTATGCGTTCTGAAGGTCCAGCTTTGAGAAAGTGGTGGCTCCATGCAGTGGTGCAAAAGCTGAACTAATGAGGGGTAAAGGGTACTTGTTCTGAACTGTTAAACTGTTTAGGCCTCTGTAATCAATACAAGGATGAAACGACCCGTCCTTCTTTTCAGAAGAAACTGGCGCCTACCGGAGAAGATGAAGATCTGATAATGACTCACTGATGTACTTCTCCATGGCCTCTCTCTCCAGTCGGGATAGGTTAAAAAGGTGACTGGTGGGTAGCGAGGCCCCGGGGAGAGGGTCGATGGCACAATCACATGGGCGGTGCGGAGGCAGGGAAAGGGCCCATTGTTTACTGAATACCAGTCGCAGGCCATGGTATTCTGTGGTGAGTCGGGACAAATTGAGGGGTTCCGGGACAGGCGGGGTCGTGGTAGCTTCCCTGGGAGATGGGGCTGACCGCAGACAGTTGGAATGGCAAGACTGGCTCCATTTGGCTATCCTCCTGGTAGACCAGTCGATGTAGGGATTGTGTTGGGTCAGCCATGGGTACCCTAGAACTACCGGGGCTTGAGGTGAATGAATGAGACTGAACCGTACCTCCTCCTGATGGTTGCCGGATAGCATCAAGGTCAGGGGTGGCGTACTGTGGGTCAGCCGAGCCAGCAGTTTTCCGTCCGGGGGGTAGTTAGTAGCTTGGGAGGTATTCCAGTCTGGGAGGCTATGCCTTCATCCAGCAGGTTGCCCTCAGCACCGGAATCCACCGGAGTGGATAGGGACAGAGACTGTCATTGGTAATTCATGGTCGCCGGGATCTGCATCCGAGACTGGGGGGCTAAAGGGAGTATCGTCCGACTCACCAGGTGCCTCCCTTTTGGCCGCTGAGGGCAGGTATCCCGGAAATGTCCCGGCTGGCCACAATCCCCAGCTCTCCACCTCGGAAGTCGTTCGGCCGGGGAGAGCCGGTTCCGTCCCATCTGCACCGGTTCCTCCCCCAGGGTGGTGGGGATGGTTGGAGCAGGGGCTACACTTGGAGTGGCTGGGACTGATAGGGTGGACTGTGGGCTTCTCCGAGGAGCGGGCCAACTGGTTCTTTCTCTCAGCCGCTCTTGAAGTCAATTATCTAATCTAGTGGCTAGTGAGATCAGAGAGTCCAGACAGTCTGTGTCGTCCCTCACTGCCAGTTCATCCTTTATCTTGTCTGAGAGGCCCTATGGAAACACCTCCCATAGGGCCTTGTCATTCCACCCTGACTCCGTGGCTAAGGTTCAAAACTCGATGGAATACCTCGCTACGCTCTGCGGACCCTGACAAAGAGTCATCAAGCGTATAGCAGCATCCTTACCGTGAATGAGTTGTTCAAAGACCTTCCTCATTTCAGCAACAAAGGAGGGGAAGGAGGAACAAATCTCTGGTTGGTTATCCCATATCGCGGTTGCCCAAGCCAAGGCATCCCCTCGTAACAGCCCCATGATGTACGCAATCTTGGATTTATCTGAAGTGTAGGTACGTGGCTGTAGCTCAAAGACCAGAGAGCATTGTAACAGGAAGGCCCGGCACCTCCCTAGGTCCCCAGTGTAGGGCTTGGGGAAATACGGCTCTCGAGGGGACAGTGTTGCTGATCCCAGGGGCAACGCCATTCCGAGAGTTGCGGTTTGGATGTTTGTCCACCCTTCTGTCATTCACATTGCCCTCTAATCCAGGCAGCATCCTGGTTAACCTCTTCCCCACCCTCTCCAAAGCCTCACCATTCTTACCATGTGGGGCAACCAGAAGTGTGTACAATATTCCAGATGCAGCCAAACTAGAGTTTTATCAAGCTGCAACATAACTTTCTGACTTTAGAACTCAGTGGCTCGACTAAAAGCCAAGCATGCCATAAGCCTTCATAACCACCCTATCAACTTGTGTAGCCACTTTCAGGGAGCTGTGAACTTGGATCCCAAGATCCTGCTGCTCAGCAAACACTTAAGGGTCTTTCCCTTAGCAGTCTACTCTACCCTTACATTTGACCCACCAAGGCTCAACACCTCACATTTGGCTGGGTTAAATTCTATCTGTTATTTTTCCACCCATATGTTCAACTGATCTATATCGTGCTGTATTCTTTGCCAGTATTTACGCTGATCATAATATCACCTGATCTGCAAAATTACTAACTCACCCATCAACATTTTCATCCAGGTCATTTATATGCGTCACAAAGAGCAGAGGTCCCAGCACAGATCCCTGTGGAACACCACTAACGACAGACTTCCAGGCCTCCGGTCCCTTCAACCACTACCCTCTCCCTTCTATGGGCATGGGCCCCATGCATCTTAATCTTTTGGATGAGCCTCTCATGAAGGACCTTGTCAAAAGCCTTACTGAAATCCATATAGACAACATCTACAGATCTACCTTCAACACTCACCCACGTCACCCCATCAAAACGCTTAAGTCAGTTAGTAAGACATGACTTGCCCCATACAAAGCTATGCCAGTTGGGTCTCCCTAATTAGGCCATGGTTTTCCAAAAGCTCATAAATTCTATCCCTAAGAATTCTCTCTGTTAACTTCATTTATAGTTTCCAACAGTATTCCTGGTTCTCATCTTGAATAATGGAACAACATTAGCTACTCGCCAGCCCTCCGCAGTCTTGCCGTGACTAGGAAGGCATGAAGATATCAGTCAGAGCCCCAGCAATCCAGTTTCTCAGTAACCTGGGCTATTCTTCATCAGGCCTTGGGGACTTAACCACCTTATTGCACTTTAAGAGATCTAACACCATCTCCTCATTCATCTTGAAATGCCCAACATATTAAGACACTTGGCATTGATCTCCTTATCCTCCATGTCCTTCTCCTTAGTAAATACTGATGTAAAGTACTCATTAAGTATCTCACTTACATCTTCCATGTCCAAGAAAATGATCTCTCCTTTATCTGTGAGTGTCCTACCTTCCCTAGTTATCAGTTTACTATTGATATGTGTATAGAATGCCTTGGGATTCTCTTTAATCCTACTGGCCAAAGACTTTCCATGGCTCCTCGTAGCTTTCCTAAATCCCTTTTTTTGAGTTCTTTTCTCACTCGGCATCTCTCTGGTTGCAGCTGTGGGAATTGAGTGCTTACTCAGTTAAATGTTATTTAAAAGCAGGTGTGAAAATACACCCTGACCATTTGAAACAAGTCACAGAGTGAGAACATTCATCTATTTCACCCAAGAAGAAATGAATTAGCCTTCAGTGATATCGGACAGAAAGAATCCTTTTGGCACAAGTGGTCCATGCTGCCTAAGATACTACTATGGAATCCCATGTGCCTGTACTTGGATTAAGTTCCCCTACACCATTCCTGTCCATGCACCTGTCTAAATGTATTTTAAACATTACAATTCTACCTGCCTCAGTGACTTCCTCATTCAAATCAGAACCAGTATTAGACTACTTAGCCCGTCAAGCCTCCTGTCCTGTTAATAAGATCATGACTGATCTAGTTACAACTTTAACGCCAGATTCTTGTCCACCCATGCTAACCGTCATTCTCTTCTAAGCAAGAAATGACCTATCTTTGCCTTAAAAGTATCCTCTCTCTGGGAGAAAGAAAATTCTAAGGACTCAAGGAAAAAAAAATATTTGACTTGAAAGGGCAGCTCTTATTTTTAAACAATGACTCCCTAGTTCTAGACTCTCAACAAGGGAAAAAGTCCTTTCCATGTATACACAGTGCTCAGGAACTTAAATATATTGATCAACTGCCTTTTCTGTTTTTTTAAACTCTAGTGAACAAGACTTCTTTGTCCAACCTGTCCTTGTAAGACAAAATATTCTGAAATGCTTCAAATCTTTCCTTAGAATAAGGAAACCACAATCACCAAAGGAGGTTTATTGCAGATGTTGTCTCCCTGACTATACACCCATCTCTTGAACATTTGGATCACAAAGGAACCTACATCAGCCTCCTTTTTATTGATTAAAGCCCCATTTTCAGTACCATAACTCTGAATCAACTCATCCCCAAACTCCTAGGTTTAGGACTCCACTCCTCTCTCTACAACTGGATCCCTGACCTGCTGACCAATGCCTTTACCATTATTATGCTCACCACTAGTTGTCAAAAAATGTAGAGGTTTGACCCAAAAGCAGAGCAGCAGAGGCAATTTAGCAGTGAGTGACAACTTTAATAATAAACTGCAAAGTAATAAGCCACAAGGAACCACGAAACGCCACAGGCAACAAGTTAACTGAAGGTAGGCAGCGGCTGGTTAGTTCAATCTGAGTACAAGGACTGTGGATGACAATTGGGCTTAAATAGGCTGCAGGTGACAAGTTGGAAGCAAGTGGCAGGTGACTTCTGTTAGCTGGGTGGAGACTGGGAGATGCCTGCCTGTGCAGGTGTGACACACCCATCTCAAACATTCTCTCTTCTTCCCTCTTCCATTGGATATAAAAGCCTGAGAACAGATACAGAAGACTGAAGACCTACAATTATTGGTTAATGGGTCAGCACAACATTGTGGGCTGAAGGGCCTGTACTGTCCTGTACTGCGCTATATTCTATTAAACAAAAGCTTTACGTTGCATTTCCGTATGTAACAAACTGGCTACCCATTGTAGGATATTTCAGGTGTGCTCTCACCAGTGACCACACAGTGGAGAAGCGACACACTTGGAAGGTATTGAGATCTTGTAACCATACAATAGGAGCACACAGAAGTCCTGTGCAAGCAGCAAATCAAACATGGCCACCCATCACCTGGACACACATCATCGACCTTGTACCCAGTCTGTGATTCCTACATCGGGCCTCAATCTCCCCGGAATTCACCTTTGAACCCATGGGGCTACCTAAGAAAAAGTGATATAACTGAGGGATTTCCCCTCACAATAAGTAATAATATCCTGCCTGCTTTCCTGGTCACCTGCTCTATAACAGGTTTCCAAATCAAAGTTGGGCAGGATTGCCAAGAGCAGAACAGCTCTCCCCAATTAGCTTAACATGTTTTGAACAGAAAGGATGTCACCACTCACCCAGACAGTCTCCAGTGCACCTGGGTCTTGTTGGGGATGCAAAATCAATCTTCCAGGGAACATCAGGCTTGGCTGTTGGTCTAGGCAGAACCTGTGCAGGTCAGCTGGCAGGGGTGTTTGCAGACATTTTTAAGCTTCTCCTTGCTTTAGGCTGTGGTTCCCTCCTGGTTCCCTCAACCCACTGCAATTTGCCTACCATAGAAACAGGTCTACAGCAGATGCCATCTACTGGTCCTCTACTCATCTCTAGATGAGTGGAGCTTCTGGATAGTTACTTATTTATTGACTACATTTCTGCCTTCGGTACTATAGTTCAAAGCAAATTCTTCACTAATGGTCAATGCCTCCCTCTGCAACTGGAGTCTTCACTTCTGGACCAACAGTCCACAGTCAGTAAGGATAGACAGCAACACCTCCACCACAATTATTTTAAACATTGTCGCTCCACAACATTGCACCCTCAGCCCCCTACTCTGCAGCCTGTACATTCGTGATAGCATGGCCAGATTCTGCTCTAACTCCACCTTCCGGTTTGCAAATGATACCACTGTACTGGGCTATATCTCAAACAATGATGAGTCAGGGAGATCGAGCGCTTGGTGACGTGGTGTGATGGCAGCAAACTTCCCCTTAACGTCACAGCTGGTCCATCGGCCAGAGAATATAAAAGCCTGAAAGCATGTACCACTGGGCTCAAGGATAACTTGTATCACCCTGTCATGAGATTCTTGAATGGACCACTTGTACGATAAGATGGACTCTTGACCTCACAATCTGCTTCATTACGAACTTGCATTTTAACTGCTCTGCACTTTCTCTGTAGCTTTTAAACTTTATTCTGCATTATTATTGTTTTAAGTTGTTCTACCTCAGTGCACTGTGTAATGATTTGATGTGTGCAAGACAAACTTTTCACTCTACCTTGGTACAACACAATACAATACCTATATGTTTCAGAACACGTCTGATCCCTCTGTATCTCAAGTCTCTGTAATCTCTATCCTTTTAGATCAAATGTTTTTAAATTTCAATTGTCTTACCCAAATGGTTAATTTCACATTTTATTACATTATATCCAACTTGCCAGACCTTTGTCTATTAATTGAATCTATCTGTATCCCTCACATCCTCTATATGTTTACAATTTACTTCCCCACATTTGCCTTTGTATCATTAATAAATTTAGCAATCACTTCTAATTTTTCTTTCATCTAAGGAACTGAGGCCACAGGACCAATATCTGTGACACATAACATCTTACCAACCAGAAAAAGACACATTTAATTTGCCTTCAGTTTCGCGTCAGCTAGAAAATCTTCAATCCACTGCTTCACCTTCTGCAATAATCTTTGATTGTCTACAAATCAGTAATGCATCAATTGTGACAGAACCCATTCAAAGGCAATAGCTTGTGGTTTTCTTTCCTGGCTCAGACTGAACCAAGGCATTGAATATAGCTAAAGCCCCTTCTGCACACGGCCCAGATGCAGAAATAGCCTGCACAGTCACATCACCAACCTGCCTCATCCTGTTCACACCATGAAGGAAACATTGGAGGTGAAAATGTGGTCTGGTAGCCTTCTTGATAGATAAAGATTAGCTTTATTTGTCACATGTACGTACATCAGAACATCATAAAAAACAGCAAAATGCTTCATTTGTGTGAACAACCAACACAGTCTAAGGGTGTGCTGAGGCGAGCCTGCACACGTCACCACATTTCCATCACCAACAAGGTGTCCCCACAGTTTTCTAATGCTTACTAACCCAAACATTTTTTGGAATGTGGGAGAAAGCAGGGAGAGGAAACCCATGCAGTTGTGGGGAGAGCATGCGAGCTCCTTACAGACAGCATGGGAATTGAAAGCCAGTCACTGGGTCTGTAAGTGCTACCCACTGTGCTACACCACATTCCACCACTGGCGTCCTGGCCAAATTGTGGTCAAAGTGGAGGGGAAGATGTGGGTACATAATTAAAGCTGGAAAGAGAGGGCTTTCTATGGGCAACATAATTCAGATCCACAGGCTACAAGCATCCAGGTGGAATCCGGGAGATTGTGTAGAATTGTGTAAAGTCATTAAAGTGGACAGAAAATTCAGGAGTTATGTGTACAGTAGATCACCTACAACTTCCACACAACTAACAAGATGTACAGGTTACTGTGACTCCTGGGATCATCTGCCAAGGTCTAGACAAGATTTAAACCACATGGATGTTACAGAACATGTATCAAAGAGTTCGGAGATGATGAAGAAATTGAACATAGATCTTTTAAATACATATATGCATGGGAAAATTTAAGTGTTTCCCTTTACCCATTCATTCTCATTTCTAAAGGCAAAGAGGGAAGCAATGTTGTTTATGCAAATAAACCAATGATATCACCAGTGACATCATTGCTACGTGGTCTGTCCCACCTGCAGTTCACATTTGGGATGAATACACTCCTTTTCACTTTTTGCTTGTCCTTCGTAAATGTCAAATATCTTGAATATTCTGTGTGCAGCTTGAGTCACTTTGCAGCCACATTTCCTTAACCAAAATTAGGTCATAGTCATTTACTTCTTTGTGTTCTGTTAATTCAACTACTTTATTGTGAATTCTCTGTGCCTTTTGATATATTTTTCACTTTAACATTTCTTCCATGCTCAGTGTCTGTCTGTCGCACTTTGCTTAAGGTCCTGAGACATTATGCATTTCCCTGAGCACACCAGAAACCAAGTGCAGCAGATGAACTGTACAGAAATAATAATGTGAAAAAGGCTTACAGTGACCTTCAGATTCCCCAGGAGCAGCTCATCACATCTCCCAGATTAGAGCCATAATACACTCTATCCCCCCCACCCCCCGCCTTTCCTTCTATCTCTGACCACTATATTATACAGCTTCAAGATTCTCTCATGCATCTTACACTTAATATTAAACCTCAGTTTATTCTAGACCTCTCAACCTTAGTACATAATCCATTTCGATACTAGGTCTCATCCTTTCATATTGTTAAATGCTTTCACCAAACAGCTGATAAGAGCATCCAAGGTGGAACAGAGTAACTTCAGTATAATTAATAGACTACAATTTCATGAGAAATGGAACCAAAGACCTTTCTAGAACAAGACAGAGATAAGGAGGGGAAGTCTATGGAGAGACTTTCAAATGCTGGGAATTTTCAGATCAAGATGTCGGTTAACTGAGGGTGACTGGAAGCCAGCAAACATGGGTGTGAAAGTGATGGTGTGTGTGAGGACCTGATCTCAGGTTTATGGAGGACAGGGTTGGATTGGTCTAACTCAAGTTAAACAGAAAATCCTCTCCATCATGTCAATGAGGAACAGCATTAATCACAACTTTCAAAAAAATATAGAACATCAGGCAGTACAGCACAGGAACAGGTCCTATGGCCCACAATCTTACGCCCAAACAATTGAACACCAAACTAAACTAATCCCTTCTATTGTCCATATCCCTCCATTCTATGCACATTCATGTGACCATAAGAGAAAGGAGTGGAATTAGGCCATTTGGCTCACTGAGTCTGCTCCGCCATTTCATCATGGCTAACCTATTTTTCCTCTCAAACCCAATCTCCTGTCTTCTCCCAATATCCTTTGGTGTCTTGACCAATCAAGAGTCTACCTAAGACCCTGTTAAATATCTCCATTGTATCAGTCTCCATCAGCACCCCGACCGCACAATTATTACCCTCTGTGTAAAAACGTGCTTGCACACCTCCTTCGACTTTTCCTCCTCTCACCTTAAACGCATGCCTGCTATTATTAGACATTTTGACGACTAGGAGGGGTGGCGTGGGGAGAAGAAACACCAGCTGTCTACTCTAGGTGTCGCAAAAGTTTTTTCAAGTTGGAGGGATATAGGGCATATCTGGTCAATTTGGCTAGTTGGGTTGGCTCTGTGATCACCGCCATAGACAAGTTGTCTATTATAGAGCATATGTGGGCAATGGGTATGGTTGGGTGGTGTGGTAAACTATGTATACCTGTCTGGACACGCCCCCCCCCCCCCCCCGCTGACTGCTCCTATGGCTCCTCCCACAGACCCCTGTATAAAGGTGATTGGAGGCACTGCTCCTCCCTCAGTCTCCAAGATGTCGTGGTCACGTTTGCAGCTAATAAAAGCCTATCCTTTGCCTCCCGTCTCCGAGAGTTATTGATGATGCATCAGGTGGGCACCATGGTCACTGGCATAGACAAGTTGTATAAGTTTATGACTTGCTATGAAAACATGAAGCAACACCCTCACTAATACCAGGCCGAGGGAATTGGCACTCATTCTTGTGCAGTCCCCCCGACAGCAGACTGCAACATTCAAATGGAATGGCATCCCCTGCTCTGAATGAAACTGCTCTGCCTGGCAAGCAATGGGAAGGGTAGTGATCCTCTGTTTCCATTGACGTTCTACGCAAAGCCTTTCTGGGGAAAAAAATCTAATTTTCAGTGCAGTAGGAGATCAAATAGTGAGAAGTGACAGAATACATTTAATGGAAGAACATTTCTGGAATATTCTGTTTCCACAGCGACTGGTTTTGGTATCTGGTCATGTAATTAATGGATAGTTTTCTGGAAATGCTACTTTTTGCTCAGTGCTCTGCAGTGCAACATATCATCTCCCCATTCATAAATATTTCATAACTATTGGCCGCTCCATTTCATCATTACTCGGAACTATTAGACTAATCCTGTCATTACTGAATTAATTCAGTTATACTGCAATTGCAATTCGCTACTGCCACTTTTGAATAAAGGAAGCTGTGCTCGTAGACTTAATTGTCTTTGCAAAATTACAGGACACCTTGGGGCCATTGCTGAGCTGACACAGGTGAAGTTTAGTCACTCCAACCAATACAAAGGTTAGGCATTTATGAGAGAGTTCCTTCTTTAAAAAAGTCTCTGGGGACCTGGTACAGGTATCTGCTTTATAAGATTCGATGGTACAACTCCAATCAAAAATCTGATGATTCATTTCATCCCATAAACAATGCAAATATTTCACTCATAGGTGGAATTAATTGATGAATACCTGGTGTTTACAGGGCAGGAATTTAATTTAACTAGGTGATGCCAAAGAAGGATGCAGTTGTTTTTATTTCCTATACAATATCTAAACCTTCATAATTAGAAGGCTGGTTTGAAAGATTTTCTGGGTTTTCTTTCATTTAAGCATGAATTGCTTCAATTTTACATCCTAGCCTTCATCTTGTGGCTGTGTTGTGTGCCAGCGGCAGCTGTCAGCTCAGAACCAGCTTCTCTTTGATACAAGATGACATGAGCACAAGAGCTGTGTTCACACTGCCCAAGTTATACTGCAGGTTCCTACATAGATTCCAGGAGTTTCTATCTGTGCATGATTCCTCACAGGAGTTGTATATTTATAGACTGCCCATTTCTCTATAGACACCCTATTTATATCAACGAGCTATATGTTCCCTTATGATCCTGTTTACATCAGAATAGTCTTTGTGGATATTTATTCTGCAGATTTGTATCAATTTTTTTTCCAAAATCTCAGATTGACATGTTTTAGTACCTCTTTGCTCCTCTTTCAGTAATTTTCAGAAATTCAGAATTCGCTGTTGCTCTTGGAACAAACTGCTCAATGTGGCTTGGTGGTGGAATAATGCGGAGCTCAGGTAATACGATGTTATATAACCAATTTTTGTACAAAATAATGCTCTTTGCTGAAAAATGGATGTGCTTACCTTGTACAAATCCCAAATGCGTTTCCATTTTCCGTATTCTATCATTTCAATTCCGTCTTCTTTTTAGCTGAATATGCCGGTGTGTCATCATTGAAATAACAACAGCACTACAGGAGTTTGGAAGATGAATCTGTTGCTTCATGGATTTTACAAATAAGGACAACCAAAGTGTGTGCCATAGTGTGTACCTACTGAGCCATACAGACCTAGAATGCCTCAGCTTGTGATCCCAAGTCTAGTCTGAAGTCATTGGATCATATAATAGGTCCCTCCATCAACTATGAGATGTCTACACAAGCCCAGTTTTACCCCCTCCAAGTTGCCCAGATTCTACCACTTGAGACAACTTACCCACCAACCCGCACAGCTTTGGGATGGGGGGGTTGAGTGTAGCACCTGGAGAAAAACCCATTAATTTGTAGAGAGAATGAGCAAATTCCACACAGGTTGATATTGAACCTGGCTGAGTCTAATGTGCTGCTCCTAAAAGTAAATCAGGGAACCTCACAGTTTCCCTGATGACTACATCTGTGGGAAGTGCACCCAGCCACAGCTCCTGACAGCCTGGGTCAAGAAACTGGAGCTGGAGTTTGGCATACTCAGGATTATCTGGGATTCTCATCGATGAGGATTTTACTGAGGTACAGGTTTCAGAGAGATAGCCGACTGTCGGGAAAAGCAAAGGCAACAGGTAGGCAGTGCAGGGGTTCTCGGTCACCATTCACCTCACGTAGCAGCTACAGTTCCTTGTATCAGGGAATTGCGGGTTGTGGGGAAAAGGCAGGTAGGTGGAGATGAGTCCATGGCCAGATCAGCCGTGATCTTATTGAATGGCGGAGCAGGCTCAATGGGCCAGATGGCCTACTCCTGCTCTTATTTCTGAGGTTCTTATGTTCTTATACTGTTGAAGTGTAATCTTTCAGGGGCCAGCAGCCATATTCAGGTCTTTGGCACAGAGACCAGCTCCAAAGCTCAGATAGACAAGGTGTAGTCATACTCAGTGATAGCAATAGGGAGACAGACAGGATAGCCTGTAACAAAAGAAGGGATACCAGGATGGTGTGCTACCACCCAGGGGCCAGAGTCAAAGATGTCTCCAAGTGGGAGAAGAACATTCTCAAGGTGGAGACTAAACAGCCAGAGGTATAAATGACATAGGATGAGGTCCTCCAGAATGAGCATAGGGAGTTAGGTAAGAAGCAGGATCTCAAGGGTGACCATCTCCGGATTACTCCCAGTGTCATATGCAAAAAGGTCAGAAATAGAAAGATGGACTGGATGAATTTGTGGTGAGGAGCTGGTACAGTGGGAAGGGATTCAGGATCCATTGAGATGTCTGGGTAGAGGTGAACTGTACAAGAGGGACGGGCTGCACTGGAACCAGAGATGGACCAATATTCTTGCTGGATAATTTGCTAATACTACATGGGTAGGTTTAAACTTGATTGACAGCTCCGTGGGACTCTGAGCAAAAGTGATGGGAGCCTGCCAGAGCAAGTTTATGAATCGGGATAGTTAGGGGCAAAGTAAAGGGAGGGAAAGGGATAATTAATTAAACTGCATTTATCTCAATGCATAAGGTTTAACAGATAAGGAGGATGAACTCAGAGAATGGAGTAGTTCTGGAGACTGGGACGCATTATTCCCTCTAAGCTGTGTGGGTGTGCGACCGTGCAGTAACTGAAATACTCCCACACACATCGCCTTGGTTGCTGTGCAGCTGGAACTGGACACAGCCAGAAGAGGTTTACAAAATGAGAAAGATTTTCTTCATTGTGCTGTACTTCATTATATACTTCAATTAATAAATATAACCAAAAGTTTGTGATTTTTCAGTTTTCATTATCAATGTTCACGGTATACATATTACAAAAAGAACATTTAATAAGCCATACAGTTTTCAGGCCATGTAAAATATTTCCTGCTCAGAGCAATGGTTGGTTCACATAGCTGTAAAAAAAAAATTAGAAGGAACTTTGCTGGGATGTAATGATCATAATAGGAATGTGGTTGAAAGGAAGGCAGCACTGGCAGCCCAGTCTTCCAGGATACAGATGCCACCAGCATAGCAGAGGTATGGGTGCCAGTGGGGCTGTTGCCTTTTTGATAAAGGAGTGCTTATAGATTACATCCTTTGAGGATGATCCAGCCTCACTACAGGAAGGATGTGGAAGCCATAGAAAGGGTGCAGAGGAGATTTACAAGGATGTTGCCTGGATTGGGGAGCATGCCTTATGAGAACAGATTGAGTGAACTCGGCCTTTTCTCCTTGGAGCGATGGAGGATGAGAGGTGACCTGATAGAGGTGTATAAGATGATGAGAGGCATTGATTGTGTGGATAGTCAGAGGCCTTTTCCCAGGGCTGAAATGGCTAGCACAAGAGGGCATAGTTTTAAGGTGCTTAGAAGTAGGTACAGAGGAGATGTCAGGGGTAAGTCTTTTACGCAGAGAGTGGTGAGTGCGTGGAATGGGCTGCCAGTGATGGTGGTGGAGGCGGATACGATAGGATCTTTTAAGAGAGTCCTGGACATAGAGGGCTATGGGTTACCCTAGGTAATTTCTCAGGTCAGGACGTGTTTGGCACAGGTTTGTGGGCCAAAGGGCCTGTATTGTGCTGTAGGTTTCCTATGTCACTGTAGTGGGGCTGCGTTATAGACCACACCCCCCTCTCAAAGGTCAGCCAGAACTGGAACCCAAGGAGCAGATATTTAGAGAAATTGCTCACAGTTGTAAGAATAATAGAGTTGAATTAGTGAGAGATTTTAATTTCCTCTTCATAAGGAACAAGGCAGGGCAAGTGTTGAGATCACAGTCAGGGAGCACTTTGGTTCTAATGACCCACAAGATCTAGCAGGGGTCAATTGGAAGAAATTGTTCGAAGAGAAAAGAAGTAATGGCAAGAGCAAGGCTTTTAAGCATGAAATATTAAGAGTCCAGGGGGAGCATGTCCCAGTGAGGATTAAGGGTAAAGCTGGCGTATAAGGAACACTAGCCAACAAGAGATATTGAGGCTGTGGTCAAGAAACAGAAGGAACTATACATTGGGTTTAGGAAGTCAGGGACAAGTGAATCACTTGCGATTGTAAAATGATTGAAAAGAGGGCAAAGGAAGGATATAAAATGGATTTGGCAGGTAAGGTTAAGGAAAATTGAGGGAGGTTTTTTAAACCTATTAGAGTAAAAGGGTAATTAGGAAGAGAATGGGTCCCTTTTGAGACCATCAGGACTTCCCATATCTTGAGCCACAGGAGACAGGTGGGATTATTGATGAATATTTCTCCACGATGTTTACTGAGGAGAAAATCAAGATTGCTCAAGAGATAAGTGGAGAATTTTTGGAAAACATTCATATTACCAAGGAGGAGATGTTTGCAGCTTTACAGTGCATTAAGGTGCATGAATCTCCATGGCCAAACTGGTACATTCTTGAATCTTGCGGAAGGCTAGAGAGGAAATTTAAAATGCTCTTCCAAGGAAATTTGTTTGCCCATTAACCATAGATGGAGTTCCTGAGAATGGGAAGATTACCAAAGTCATTCCGTTGTTTAAGAAGGATAAGTCTAGAAAGTACAGGCTTATCAGTCTGACACCGATAGTGGGGAAGTTACTAAAAGGAATTCTGGGGAACAAAGTCTCTCAAGGTTTGAAGGTGTCAGTATGGAGTACTTTGAAGAGGTAACCAAAAGAGTAAATGAGGGCAGGGCAATGAATATTGTCTATTTAGACTTTATTAAGGCCTTAGCTCTTCACTCAGCCTTGGAACATCTGGACAGTGAGGATACATACATCAAGGTGCTCTTCATTACATCCCCTCAAAGCTAATCAATACGTTCCAAAACCCTGGCATCAATGCCTCCTTGTGCAATGGGATCCTCAATTTCCTTACTTGCAGACCGAAGTCAGTTATGATTGCCAGCATCTCCTCCACAGTCACCATCGGCACACATGCCCCACAAACCTGTTTGCTCAGACCCTGCTCTACTCACTTGATACTTCTGACGCTGAGGGTAAAAAGTTCAGCTCCAATGTCATATTTGAGTTCGCTGGAAACACCACAGTTGTTGGCCGAATCAAAGGTGGCGATGAATCGGATGGAGACTGAAAATCTGATTGAATAGTGTTGCAACTGTAACCTCTTGTTTTGTGTCAAAGAGCTGATCATTGACTACAGGAGGAGGAACTCAGAGGTCCATGAGTCAGTTCTCATCAGGGGTTTGGAGATGGAGAGGGTCAGTAATTTTAAATTCCTTGATGCTATAATTTTAGACAATCTGTCCAGGGCTCAGCATGTAAATACCACTACATAGAAAGCACAGCAGTACCTCTAGTTTGGTAGATGTTTGCAAAGTTTTGGCATGTCATCTAAGTTTTTAATAATTTTCTATAGAAGAGCAGTGGAGAGTATATTGGCTGGTCTGATATGGGAACACCAATGACCAGGAGTGGAAAAGCCCTCCAACCCATCACTGAGCATATCTACAACTACTGCTGTTACAGGAAAGCAATATCCATCTTCAAGGACCCCCACCATCCCGGCCATGCTCTCTTCTTACTGATGCCATTGGGAAGGAGGTACAGGAGCCTTAGGTCCCATAGCACCAGGTTCAGAATCAGTTATTACCTCTCAACCATCGGGCTCCTGAACCCACATGAATAACTTCACTCAACACTGAACTGATTCCACAACCTACAGACTGTATTTGTGCAGTTTGTCTTCTTCTGCACATTTGTTATTTGTCCTCCTCTGTGTGTGATTTTTCATTGATTCTATTGTATTTCTTTGTATCTACTGTGAATGCCCACAAGAAAATGAATCTCAGGGTAGTGTATGGTGACATACAGTATATGTACTCCCACTTCCGCTTGTAACATCCACTTCCTGAGGAGATTCAAATGAACGAGGCTTCCCGCCCCATTCTAACAACGTTCTACCTGAGCTCCATCGAGCTCTCTCACCATCTGCTATGGTGTCATGGAAACACTAAGAACACCAGAGTGACTTTGAGTTTCATTTTAAGAGTTTATTAACATGAGAGTCTGCAGCAATCTCCACCACCTCCAGAACTTTGATTTTTAGGTTATACCGAGCTCATATTTATACAGCAAGACGAACAACTTCACATAACTTTGTTTGACATCCCACAGTCAGTACATGATCAATTGTTTAAAAAACATGTCAATTATCTCTCAGTGTGTGTCTAACAGTTCTTCCTACTTCCTGCTATTGGGACTCATAATTTACCCCCAGAGGCACCCTCCCTCCTGGTTCCGGGGGCCTAGTATCTTGTTTATTGGAGTTCCTGGTACTGTGCTTATCATCCAAGGTTATTCTCGACATGCATCAGCTGTCTTAAGCCCAGCTGCTCCAGGATGGTCAACTATCCCATCAGACACTAGTTTCAACCATTTCTACATTTCAACCAATTCACTTACGGGAATTGAAAGGCATCTGCAGCAGGTTATGAGGGAATCACTGGGGTCTCCCTCCTCCATACAGGACATTCAGCAGGACTGCCGTGTTTGCGAGCCCTCGGCATTATGAGTGCCCCTCCCATCCTTCCCACAATCTCTCTGACTTCATACCATCAGGCAGCAGGTACCACAGTTAGGCTGGTTAACAGCTTCTCCCCCCAGGCTCTGAACATCCTGCTACCACCCAGCACACATTCTTTATGACAGAGCCAGTAGCATTATACTGTTGTATATTTAACAAAATGTCACATATACTTTATGTCAACTTGTACATCTACAGAATACATTTTTATCATCTGCTAACATTATTGTGTTAATATTGTTATATGCACCGTGATTTGCACTTTGGTCCTCAAGGAATGTTGTTTGTTCAGCTGCATGCTTGTGTATGACTGAATGACAATAAACTTGAACTCTGAGCTTTTGACTTCCAACAAGGTTTCACATGGTAGAATCCGTGGAAACTAGGAAGAGCAAGTTTAATCAATTCAAAAATTGTCTCAGCGATTGAAAGCAGACCGTTGTCATTGAAGGCTGTTTCTCTGAATAGGGTTACAGGGGTGGGGAGAGGATAGACTGGAAATAATATCAGTTTTCAAGATCTCAGGAGAGTAGCAGGCTCCTGTTTACACTGGTGAACATAGTTCAGTATGGAAAAGTGTGTATATTTGGTCATGGGACTTGGCTTCAATACCAGAGTAAATCCCACCAGTAGTACTCAATGTCTATGTTGGAGGACAGGTGGTGCTCAGTATCCACACCCTCCCATAAACCAGAGAGGAAACCCTATGTCTTTTATTATGTAGCAGTTTGTAGGATAAAACCCAGCTTCAATGTTTAGTGGTAAAATTTCAGTGTTGTCTGTGCACCACAAACACATGTAACTTAGATTATCCACCCTCCTAACATCTGGTTCAGCAACTGGAGTGATTTATGGAGGTACAGGAAACATTCCTGGATCCACAATAATGACCCCTTTCTGTGCCATAAAATCTCTATGAAAATGAACACATTGGAAGCTTCTCAGCTTTATCTTTACTGAGAAAGGCCATCCTATCCTGACCTTCCATTGGTTGCTGTATGCAGAACACTGACTGCTCATTGGCCAATGAAATCCTTTCAGAGCCATCTTCCGGCACCAATGCATATCCCTGGATCCCTTTGGTATCAGCTCTAACTTCACACCTCTGTAACATGCTATGGTCAACAGACCAGTTTCACACCCATGTTTCCCACTTCAAACCGAATGTGAAATTGTCTCATGTTTAAATTTCTCTTCTCTAGGTGATTGTTTACTTTGAAATCTTCTGGTTATGTTTCAGTACAAATGACTGGATCTCAAGAAGCACATTATCAGTTTGGCTCCATAATGTACTGTTTTAATAAACTGCTCTAAATATCCTATATGAACTCAAGGCTACTTTTGCTAATTGAGTTATGCAATCTGTATGAAGATTGAACAATTATTGCAGTACTATAAGAGTAATGGACTCAGAGATTGATAGAGCACACACAAGCCCTTTGACTCAACCAGACAGTGCTGACCTTGGTGGTTGCCCAACTAGTACTTGGCCCATATCCCTTGAAGTTGTACCCCTCTATGTACCTAGCCAAAGGTCTCTGAAATGTTACGATTGTACCTGCCTCAATCACTTCCTCTGGCAGCTCATTCTATGTACTTACCACCCTCAGTTCAGTATGATAAGGTTGCCCCTTGAGTCCCTTTTAAATTTTTCCTCTCTCACCTTAATTAAATCCCCATTAGTTTTTGGTTCCACTTGTCTATGAGGTAGTCTGTGAGCTTATTACAGTTGTGTTCTCTGTCCTTCTCTATCACCATCTGGTGATCAATACTGAGATAATCTGTTATGGTCCAGTCCGGAGCCCGCATTCCGGGTCTTGATCTGGTCCGCGGACTCTGGACTCTGGGTCTTGCGGGCATCCCTTCTGTCACCCTTAAGCCAAATAGGATCACCTTGGCTTAAGAAGGCGCACCTGTTGCCTATCAGCTGGCAGGTGGATATAAGGGACTCTGGGACTGAGCCTGGTTGGTGAGTTGTCCTGTTTTCTTTGTATGAGCTGGTTTGCCATATTCTGAGGTGTTTTGTCTGATCGGCTCTGTTTGTTCTGGTTGTCCTGGTTTGGAGGGCCCACGGCTTCATCCTCAAGTTCTGTGAGTCAGCCTTGGAGTTACCCTGGACCAAGTTCCCTCCTGATCCCTTGCCTCTGTCGGGTAGCAGGCTGGACTGCCGTTGCCTGGTGGGGGGGACTCTGTCCCCTTCCTACCCCTCACCTCTGATGGGTTGTGCCTGCTACCTGCCCAGGTGTTCTGCGTCTTTCCTGGGCCTCTGTGTTCCTGCCTGGGAGGCGGCCCTGCCCAAGAGTTATGTGGCCACCCAGGGAGCTCTCCAGCCCAGCCATGGACTTTCTAAACCCCAGGATCCCAGGAACCCTAGCAAACCCTGTCTCCCCATCTGGTTCTATCCTTTAGTTATTCCTGTCCTGCTCCTAGTACTTCAGTGCCTGCATCCTGCACTTGTGTCCAGCCTCCTTGTGTCACCCTTCTCTTCAACTCTCTAAATTTTACTTGGACTTTCCCATGACTATTTAGTTTAAAGCCTTGTCTATTCTATTTGCTGGATGAATCCACCACAACACAACATCTTGCAAAGTAACCTAGGTTATGGAATGTGATTGATTCCATTGTAATGTATCTTGTTGAATTTTCTCTGACACCCTACATGTGATGAGACACAGCTGCTTCAAAAATGCATCAATGAATCTTTTGATGGTGCATCTAGGGTTAGGTCGAGACTACCACAGTTAATCTATACCTCAGTTCCACTCACCTTGCTTTGCTCTATACTCTTTCACAATCTTAATTAAAAACTTTTTTAATTTCTGTCTTGGGAAGTTCATTTGGAGGCAGGGTTTCCAAATGTTCTCAATCCTGACTGGTCAACCTGCAACTTATGCCCTCATTTCTCCACGGGATGAAATCAACCCAAATCAAATCTGCTCACTGCTCCAACCAATTGAATCAAATATTTATTTGTCAAGACTCGAGGGAATACAGACCTATCAAGCATCCTGTCCATTTAATTTGCCATTGCATGAGCCTGGGACATCTGTAATGACACACTTCCAAAGTCAGTTAGGTTTCCTTGATGCTTGGCCCCCCACACTGACAACAATGCCTCAGAGGGAATTGAACAATATGTGGCAAGGCAGTCAGAATAAGGCTGCAGGGAAAGGAGAGAGGGAATGCATCTGATGGGATTGCACTGTTGGAAGGTGATGGGCTGAATGGTCTCCTTTGCTTAGTAAGTGAGTTAAAGCTCAGGCACCATATAAATGAACCATCACTTCTTCTTTCAAATACTTTAATAAGAAAATCATCAGATCTGGATGCCACTGGAGTTGGATCCACTCCAATTTGACTACTGGCACAACAGGACCATAACAGATGCTATTTCACTGGCCTTTTACTCAACCCTGGAACATCTGGACTGCAAAGATGCATACATCAGGATGCTCTATCAACTACAGCTCAGCATTCAACACTATCGTTCCCTCAAAACTAATAATTAAGTTTCAAGGCCTTGGTCTCAGTACCTCCTTGTATCCACAATTTCCTCACTTGCAGACCCCAGTCAGTTCCGATTTGCAACAACATCTCCTCCACAATCTCCATCAGCACAGGTTCACCTCAAAGGCTGGGTGGTCAACCCCCTGCTCTCCTCACTTTACACTTATGACTGTGAGGCTAAACACAGCTCCAATGCCATATTTAAGTTTGCTGATGATACCACTGTTATTGGACAAATCAAAGGTAGCGATGAATCAACATACAGGAGAGAGACTGAAAGTCTGGCTGAGTGGTGCCTCAGCAAAAACCTCTCACTCAATGTCAGCAAGACTGAGGAACTGATTATTGGCTTCAGGAGGAGAAAACTGGAGGTCCATGAGCCAGTCCTCAGCAAAAAATCAGAAGTGGAGAGGGTCAGCAACTATAAATTCCTTGGTGTTATCATTTCAGAGGATCTGTCCTGGTCCTGTCACTAAGGTGCAATTATGAAGAAAGGACATCAGCATTGCTACTTCCTTAGAAATTTGCTAAGATTCATCATGACATCTAAAATTTTGACAAATTCTATAGATGTGTGGTGGAGAGTATATTGACTGGTTGCATCACTGATTGGTATGGAAACACCAATCTCCTGGAATGGAAAATCCTACAAAAAAAGTAAATACAGCTCAGTCCATCACGGATAAAGCATTGAGCACATCGACACGGACTGACGTCACAGGAAAGCAGCATCCATCATCAAAGACCCCTACCTTCCACACCATGCTCCTTTCTCACTGCTGTCATCAGGAAGAATGTACAAGAGCCTCAGGACTCACACAAGCAGGTTGATAAACAGTAATTACCCACACCAATCAGGCACTTGTAGCAGAGGTGATAACTTCACTCACCTCATTACTGAACTATTCCCACAATCACTTCCAAGGTCATGTCATCTCATATTCTTGATATTTATTATTATTATTATTAATTTTGTATTTGCAGAGTTTGGTGTCTTTTGCACATTCATTGTGTGCCTGTCCTGTTTCATTGATTCTACTGTGTTTCTTGATTTCACTGTGTATTCCCACAAGGAAACAAATCTCAGGGTTGCCTATCGTGATAGAAATGTACTTCATTGAACTTTGATGTTTGGGCCCTCCTGATTCACCATTTTAACAACCAAAATCATCACCAGAACGGTTGCAGGGGAGAGTCATCAGAACATTGCCTGGGGGGGGGGGAGAGAGAGAGAGAGAGAGAGAGAGAGAGAGAGAGAGAGAGAGAGAGAGAGAGAGAGAGAGAGAGAGAGGGGAGAGGTGGGGGAGAGGGAGAGAGGGGGAGGGAGAGGAGAGAGGGAGAGGGAGAGAGAGGGAGAGAGAGAGAGAGAGAGAGAGGGGGAGAGGAGGGGGGGAGAGGGAGAGAGGGGGAGGGAGAGAGAGGGGGAGAGGGAGAGAGAGAGAGAGGGGAGAGGGAGAGGGAGAGAGGGGGAGAGGGAGAGAGGGGGAGAGGGGGAGAGGGGGGAGGGGGGGGGGGAGAGAGAGAGAGAGAGAGAGAGAGAGAGAGAGAGAGAGAGAGAGAGAGAGAGAGATTGATTGTTTTTTAACCTAATAGGCAGTTGGTTCATAGGGGATCCAGGGAAGAATTTTTCATTCAGCGGATAGTAGGAAACACTGACTGACGGGGTGGTGGAAGCTGGTACTCTCACAATATTTTAAAAAGATACAGGCAAGTTTCTGAATCTCCAAGGTCTGGAAGGTTATGAGAAAGTTAAATAGGATTAGCATAGATGTAGAGGGTCAAGATAGGGAGAAGAGGTGATAGGAAGTGAAGCGAAACTCACCAGAGAGCTGGCATCAAAGGAGAGGACCCTACAGGGTTGTGGGAGAGAGGGAACTCTGTTGTGATGTGAGGGGCTCTGGGAAATGGTTTGCGGGGTGGAGCTCTTTCATAGACATCAAAGTAGGCCTCAAATCCCTGGTTAAGATACTGCAATGATTTTGTGGTTCTTGAACATGTAATAGATGTCAAACGCACAATGTACATCATTGGACATCACATCACCTGTCCAGTATGTACTTGTGTGGAATTACCAATCCCCAATCTTCAACTCCTCTCTGAGAGTATCCCAACCATTGGGATGTCCATATCATTATCTCACTCAGTGTAAAATTGATGCTCCAGATCACAGGATTGTTGCAGCCCAATTTGAGCTGATTCAGAACCACAGGTGCTCATAAAAGATGGTAACCACCAGGAAAGCCATCCCTTCTCTATTCCAACCAGTGAGGATCAAGGCTAGTTTACATTACGGGGACTAGGAATTGAACCCCAAAGGACACCAGTTAGTTCTGTAACCACCCTAATCCAATATTATAATGCACTACAATTACTGTGTATGGTTGCTGGCTAGACAAATGAAGGCCATTCTTATAACCTCACAAATAGCTTGTTTCCTTGGGGCTTCAGGGGTTTTCTTCAGTGTTAGTCCTCACATCTAAATAGATACAACCTCTCCAACTGAACACCTCCCTGCAGGAGTGAAGCTGAGGACTGGTGAAATGACCATGTTCTTGGGTGGTTACTCCCGTCCTCAGTGCCCCTCTTCCTGGGCTCATTACTGTAGCAGCCTCGAGTGAGCCATGAAGAGGAACCCTCCAGTTCCGAGCTACTTTCCCCTTAATCATTGCAAAGGTTTCTGTGGTCAGGTTGGATTCTCGTATCCGTTGATGGCTGTGGAGTACAGTCAGCAAGTAGGTGTGGATGCAGTGCTGTTGGAATTAAACGGAAAAGAAGGCACCATAAATGTGAGAAAGTCTGCCGATGCTGGAAATCCTGAGCTACACACACAAAATGCTGGAGGAACTCAGCAGCTCAGGCAGCGTCTACAGAAAATAATAAAGAGTCAGCGTTTTGGGCAGAGCCAATGCAGTCGTCAGTGTAGAGGAGGAAGAGTTGGGAAGTAAAACCGGGGAAGGCTTCAAACATAACCAGCAAAGAGACAGGCATAGTTGGGATCCATGGCTACTGCTCAAGTCTGGAGAGAGAGGAGCCAAAGGATAAATTTCTCAGGGTGAGGACCAGTTCTGCCATAGGAGAAGGGTGCTGCTAGCAGGGGAAAGGTTGGTTTTAATTTTCTCCTTCATAGATATTTCCTTTGTTCTGCACACCCCTCTTGCACTTCCTTTTTGATTAAAAACAAATTTATATCTCTTTCTTTACCAGTTCGGACTTAGGGTCTCAGATTTAACTCCACAAATGCTGCCTGATCTATTGAGAGTTCTCCAGAGTATTCTGCTTTTAGTTCAGATTTCCAGCATCTGCAAACTTCAGATTTCAATAATTAATCAACCTGACTGCTGCATGTTTCATTATACACAAAGACAGACAGTAACACTTCCCATTTAAAGGACACCTTTCACAGCCAAGAAATCCCAAAATGCTTTATAATCAATGAATCGCATTTGAAGCACAGTTATAAATGTTTTAAAGAACAAATATTGCAGTTCCTTGCATGGAGTAATTTAACATGTATAACAGAATTTTTTCTCTTTTAATTAAATGAATATTGTTTTACATAAGAACAAAAAGAAGCTGAAGGAAAAATAGGTTATTGAACATACTCATGCAGTGGCTTTGCAAATGTACTTGGAAAAGTAATGGCATTAGCCAAATGTTTGAATGAAGAATAAATTGTTCTGGCTGCTGATGCTGAACACCATCCAGTGGCCTTGCTGTGAATGAATGTGATTCTCCACTATACTTAACTGGGGACTGTAAAAGCCTCCTATTTAATTTGTCTTGCAACCTAAGCACTCAGATTTATAACAGAGCTCACTGTAATGCAAAAACAGTTGAAATTAATATATTGAGCTGATATTAACATCCATTACTCTGGCCCAATAAAAATCTAAAGAGTATCCCAGTGCATCAAATGATTCTTTTCAATTTCCAGTGCTAAATGTCTTTGATCGCCCCTAACCACCGCTAGATACATTTGTGACTACATACTTTGTACATTCACCATTAGGAAACTACTGGACCTGATTAAATCTATCTAAAATTAAATTATCTTCCTACTTTGTTACTATGAGCGTAATGACTGATTGTATCAGGAATGTGTGTCCAAAGGATATATTTTTGGGAATATATAATTATGGTAGTTTTACAACAATTCAAGTGCATAGAACCTATAAGACCACAAGACAGAAACAGACTATTTCTCCTGTGATGTTGTGCCAATCTGATTAATCTAATAATACATAATTAAATAACCGCTTCTGCTTGCACATTTTCTTCATATTCATGAGCCTGAGAGACTCTTGCATGATCTCTATCATATCTTCAGTTACCATTCCTAGCTGCACCCCACTATGCTCCGGAAAAAAAAATTGTCCCACAGACCTCCTTTCGACTATCCCCTGTTACCTTAATTGCCTGCCCTTTGATATTCCACATTTTGACCCCGGGAAAAAGATACAGGATGTCTCTCATGATTTTTAAGAACTTCGATCAGAGCTTCCCTCAGCCTCTGGCACCCCACAGAAAACAATCCAAGTTTGCCCAATCTTTGTTTATAGTTCATACCCTCTAATCCAGGCAGCATTCTGGTAAAACTCTGTCAAAGCCTCCATGTCCTTTTTATAATGGGGCAACCACATACGGACTAACCAGAGTTTTATAACATTGCAACATAAGTTCCTGACACTTGACCGATGAAAGCAAGCATGCCATACACACAAGCAATTGTGGAAATGATGCTGGAAGTCTTGAGTAACTGAAGGAACTCAGCCGAGACCATTCATCAGGACTGGAAAGGAAAGGGGACAGAGGCCAGAATAAGAAGGTGGGTGTGGGAAAGGAGTACAAGCTGGCAGGTGATAGGTGAGACCAGGTGAGGGAGAAGGTGGGTGGGTGGGGGAGGGAATGAGGTAAGAAGCTGGGAGAGGATAGGTAGAAGAAGTAATGGGTTGAAGAAGAAGGAATCTAATAGGAGAGGACAGTGGACCGTGCAAGAAAGGGAACGAGGAGGGAAGTAATGGTGGGTGAGAGGGTAACTAGAATGAGGAATGGAAAAAGACAGAAGGAAGGGGAGAAATCACCAAAAGTTAGAATAATCAATACTCATGCCATCAGGTTGGAAGCTACCCAGATGGAGTATGAGTTGCTCTTCCAACCGGAGTTTGGCCTCACTATGGCAGTAGAGGTGTCCATGGGCAGACATCTCAGAAGTTGAATTGAAATAGGTAGTCACCAGATGATCCTACCTTTAGTGGCTGATGGAATGAAGATACTCAAGAAAACAGTCCTCCAGTCTGCATCGGGTCTCACTCTGAACTGACTGGGGTCTACAAGTGAGGAAATCCAGGATCCAATTGCACAAGAGAGTACTGAGGCACACGTCTTTGAGTTAACTGATTAGTTTTGAGGGGATGATGGTGCTAAATGCCAAGCTGGAAATCAATAAAGAGCATCCTGATGTATGTATCTTTGCTATCATGATGTTCCAGGGCTGTATATAGAGCCAATGAGACAGCATATGCTGTTGGCCTGTTGTTTCAGTAGGCGAATTAGAGCAGATCCAAGTTGCCATTCAGACAATAGCTGACATGCTTCAACAGCAGCCTCTCAAAACACTTAATCACTGTGGATGTCAGTGCCACTGGGCGATAGTCATTGAGACAGGTTACCACGCTGTTCTTGGACACTGGTGTGATTGAGGCTTGGTGGGTACCACATACTGCCAGAGTGAGAGGATGAAGATATCTGTGAATACACTAGCCAATTGGTTGACCAGGCCTTCTGTCAGGATCGGATGCTTACATCGGATTCATCTCTTGAAGGCAGCCTGCAAATCATCTTCAGATACTGAGACCAAAGGAACATTGGGAGACATGGGGTTGCGTGATGGTTCCTCCCTGTTCTGGTGGTCAAGGCCAGCATAGAAGGCATTAAGCTCAGCTGGAAGCAAAGCTCTGTTGTCTCTTATGTCATAAGAATCCTTGTGCCACCTTAATCCTTGTGTTCACTAAATCTACATGGCTCTGAATCTAACAATTCCTCAGTTGTAAAATGCTTGACTTTTCAAGTCCCTCCTGTACCTACCCAATTTCCCACACATCTGCCTCTCTTGCTGATCTGAGCACAGTGACTGCAGGTTTTTGATGATGTTGCTTAATGACAAAGGGCACTCTTCTAACAAAATAACCTTTGCTGAAGGCAATCAATTGCCAAACAGCAGTAGCTGGCACAACAAGTAAAAGTCAAAACTTATGGTACTTAATTCTTAAAGATACACTAATCTTCATATATGGCAAACACAGATTTTAATTGCTGTAGTATTGATAGCTATGTATCCAAGTACTAAAGCCCAATGACTTGCTTGAAGTGTCATGATCAAGAGAGCAAGGAGAAATGCGGTAGTTATAGGGGATTCCATAGTGAGGGGAACAGATGAGATTCTGCGAGTCAGACAATGATACCCGGATGGTGTGTTGTCTCCCTGGTGCCAGGGTACGGGATGTCACAGATCGGGTCCAGAGTATTCTGAGGAGAGAGGGCGAGCAGCCAGAAGTCTTGGTACATGTTGGTACCAATGACATAGACAGAAAAAGAGAGGAGGTCCTGAAGGAAGATTACTGGGAGCTAGGAAGAAAATTGAGAAACCGGACCTCCAGAGTAATAATCTCAGGATTACTGCTTGAGCCACACGCTAATGAAGGTAAGAATAGCAGAATTAAGCAGATGAATGTATGGCTAAGTAACTGGTGCAGGGGGCAGGGCTTCAAATTCTTGGATCACTGGGATCTATTTTGGGGGAGGTATGACTTATACAGAAACGATGGGTTACACCTCAACTCAGAAGGTACTAATATCCTGGTGGGATTGTTTAATATAGCTGTTAGGGA
Source organism: Hypanus sabinus (assembly GCF_030144855.1). NCBI lineage: Eukaryota > Metazoa > Chordata > Chondrichthyes > Myliobatiformes > Dasyatidae > Hypanus > Hypanus sabinus. The sequence continues at coordinate 64,874,946 of NC_082725.1, read as the reverse complement.
GAGTTTAAACGAAGTTGGCAGGGCGAAGGAAACCAGGGTGTTAGAGTCGAGGAAGAGGAAAATAGAAATGAGTCAAAGATACGGTGCAGCAAAGATGGCAAGAAGGACAGGCAGGTGAATAGACAGGATAATTTGCTGGGCAATAGAAATATAGCAAAGTTGGTAACAGAGAAATGTACTGTACTTAATGCACGCAGCATTAGAAATAAAGTGGATGACCTTGTTGTACAGCTACAGGTTAAAAAATATGACATTGTGGTCATCAGCGAGTCATGGCTAAATGATAGGTATGATTGGGAGCTGAATGTCCAAGGATACACAGTGTATAGGAAAGATAGGAAGGTAGGTAAAGGGGGTGGCATGGCCCTGATGGTAAGCAACGATATCAAATCACTCGAAAGAAGGGACATAGGATCAGAAGAGGTAGAATCGTTATGGGTCGAGTTAAGAAATGGCAAGGGTAAAAAGACACTAATAGCAGTTATATACAGGCCTCCAAACAACAGCCAGGATATGGACTACAAATTACAGCTGGAAATAGAAAAAACATGTCAGAAGGAAAATGTCAAGATAATTATGGGGGATTCTAATATGAAAGTGGACTTGGAAAGTCAGGAAGGTACTGGATGTCAGGAGAGGGAGTTTGTAGAATGTCTTTTTGGAGCAGCTTGTCCATTAGCCCAACAGCAGCCTGTTTTGGATTGGGTGCTGTGTAATGAACCTAAGGCGATTAGGAAGTAGTGATTATAATATGATTGAGTTCAGTTCCAAATTTGAAAATAGGAAGCTGGTATCAGGTGTATCAATATTTCAGTGGAACAAAGGAAATTACAGTGGTATGAGTGAGGAACTGGCTCAAATTGATTGGAAAAGTAAGCTAGATGGAGGGACGGTAGAGCAGAACTGGATGAAATTCCTACAAGAAATAAGGAAAGTGCAGGAAAAATACATTCCAAGAAAAAAGAAAATCATGAATGGAAAAATGGCACAAATGTGGCTAACAATTGAGGTTAAGGCTAAAATAAATGCAAAAGAGATGGCGTACAAGGAAGCAAAAATTAGCAGGAAAACTGAGGACTGGATGACTTTTAAAAACTTACAGAAGGAAACTAAGAAAGTCATTAGGAAAGAAAAGATGAAGTATCAAATGAAGTTGGCAATTAACATAAAAAAGGATACTAAGAGTTTTTTATAAATATATGAAGAGTAAAAGAGTGACACAGGTAGATATGGGACCGATTGAAAATGATGCTGGACAAATTATAATGGGTAACAAAGAGATGGCAGAGGAACTAAATGAATATTTTGCATCAGTCTTTGCAATGGAAGACATTAGCAACATACCTGATAGCCAGAGATCTCAGGGAATAGAATTAGGTACAGTCTAGATTACTGGAGAGAAAGTGCTTGGGAAGCTAAATGGAGTAAGGATAGATAAGTCTCCCAGACCGGATGAGGTGCACCCACGGGTTCTGAAGGAGGTGGCTTTGGAGATTGTGGAGCCATTGGAAATGATCTTGCAGGAATCAATAGACTCTGGCATGGTTCCGGAGGACTGGAAGGTCACAAATGTAGTTCCACTGTTTAAGAAAGTAGGGAGGCAGCAAAAAGAAAATTACAGACCTACTAGTCTGACATTGATAGTTGGAAAGTTATTGGAGTTGATCCTCAAGGACGCGGTTATGAAATACCTTGAGGTGCATGACAAGATAGGCCCAAGCCAACACGGTTTCATGAAAGGAAGATCCTGCCTCATCAACCTATTGGAATTTTTTGAGGTAATCTCAAATAAGGTTGACAAGGGAGAGGCTGGGGATGTTGTGTATCTGGATTTTCAAAAGGCCTACGATAAGGTGCTGCATAAGAGGCTGCTTAATAAGAATTACAGGAAAGATATCGGAATGGGTGGAGCATTAGCTGATAGGCAGAAAGCAAAGGGTGGGAATAAAGGGAGCCTATTCTGGTTGGTTGCCGATTACTAGTGGTGTTCCGCAGGGGTCGGTGTTGGGGCTGCTTCGTTTTACACTGTATATCGATGGTTTAGATTATGGATTAAATGGTTTTGTGGCTAAATTTGCCGATGACACCAAGATAGGTGGAGGAGCAGGAAGTGTTGAAGAAACGGAAAGGTTGCAGAGAGACTTGGTCAGTTTAGGAGAGTGGGCAAAGAAATGGCAGATGAGATACAATGTTGAGAAATGTGCGGTTGTACATTTTGGAAGAAGAAATACTCGGGCAGATTATTATTTAGATGGGGAGAAAGTTCAAAAATCGGAAGTGCAAAGGGGCTCGGGTCCTTGTGCAGGAAACCCTAAAGGCTAACCACCAGGTTGGATCGGCAGTAAGGAAAGCAAATGCTATGTTGGCATTCATTTCAAGAGGAATAGTGTATAAGAGTAAGGAGGTGTTGATGAGGCTCTATGGGGCACTGGTGAGACCTCATTTGGAATACTGTGTGCAGTTTTGGGCCCCCTATCTTAGAAGGGATGTACTCATGTTGGAGAGAGTTCAGAGAAGATTTACGAGGGTGATTCCTGGAATGCAGGGGCTAACATACGAGGAGTGTTTGTCGGCTCTTGGACTGTATTCATTAGAGTATAGAAGAATGAGAGGGGATGTCAGAGAAACATTTCGAATGTTGAAAGGGTTGGACAGAGTAGATGTGGAAATGCTGTTTCCCTTGGTGGGTGAGTCCAGGACAAGAGGTCACAGTCTTAGAATTAGAGGGTACCCATTTAAAACAGAGATGAGGAGAATTTTTTTTAGTTGGAGGGTCATGGATTTATGGAATTCTTTGCCATATATAGCTGTGGAGGCCCGATCATTGAGGGTGTTTAAGGAGATTGATAGGTATCTAATTAGTCAGGGTATCAAGAGATATGGGGGAAAGCTGGAAATTGGAACTAGATGGGAGAATAGTTTAGCTCATGGTGGAGTGGCGGAGCAGACTCGATGGGCCGAATGGCCTACTTCTGCTCCTTGGTCTTGTGATCTTGTGACTTCCTAAGTCTGTGTGTCTCCCCCTCCTCCCACCCCTCCCTCTTCAAAGTATCCCTAGACATCCCACTGAGGAGAGGAAGGTCTGCTCGTGTCAGATCCTCCCTCCCCAGCCTGGCAGCAGGAACTCAGCCAAATCTCATACCAGGTTTCAAATTCCATCTTTAAATGGTGCCATATTTGACAATCATCTCAAATGGAAAATCAAGATGGCTCAAAGTGTAAGATGCCAAAAAAAGAATAATTCATAGAACAATGGAATGTTTCTTAGAAAAATGCAGTTCAGCATAAGAACCTTCAGAATCAGAATCACATTTAACATCACAGGCATATTAGATGAATTTTATTGTTTTGTGGCTGCAGTACATTGAAATAATAAAATATAAAATAATACTACAAATTACAATAAGCTATATATTTTAAAAATGAAATAAACAAGCAATGCAAAAGGAGAGTGAGAAAAGAAAAATAGTGAGGTAGTGTACGAGGGGTGATTGATAAGTTTGTGGCCTAAGGTAGAAGGAGTCAATTTTAGAAAACCTAGCATATTTATTTTTCCTACATTTACACACTTAATCCAGCGGTCGTGGAGCACACGGATCCCTTCTTTTAGAAGTCGGTGTCTTGGACCTCCAGAATTAGTCCACAGCATGGGGTAATTGATAAGTTCATGGCCAAGGATAGGAGATGAGTTATTAACTTCAAACTTCCTGTATTTTCACTCAAAGAGTTGAACTGCACGTGCATGTAATGAGAGCTGTATAACTCATCTCCTTCTACCTTAGGCCACAAACTTATTAATCACCCTTGCTGTGGACCACCTGGAGGTCCAAGACACCCTCCATATGCTCCACGACCGCTCAACTAAGTGTGTACATGTAGGAGGGGACTATGTTGAAAAATAAGTGTGCTCGGTTTTCTAAAATTGACTCCTTCTACGTTAGGCCATGAACTTATCAATCACCCATCATACAAGGCTTCAATGTCCATTCAGAAATCTGATGGTGGAGGGGATGAAGGTGTTCCTGAAACATTGAGTGTGTGTTCAGACTCCTGAACCTACTTGATAGTAGTTATAAAGACAGGGCATGTTCTGGGTGGTGGGTGCTGCCTTTCAAACACACTGAACAGAAAACACCAGTAACAGAATTTGCATTGGCTCATTGGATCTTTGGCAGCAGTACACTTCCAAAAATGTTGCAAAAATGAATATTCAAGGTGGTGGACACAGAGAAAAAATACTTATTTATTTACAGACACAGCACAGGAACAGGTCCTACCAGTTACAATTACAACCCTCATGACCAATTAACCTACTAACCTGTACATCTTTAGAATGTGAAAGAAAACTGGAGAACCCAGGGAAACCCACACAGCACTGTGTTAGGATATAACACTATCACAGCGCCAGAAACACAGGCTCAATTCGCCGCTGTCTGTATGGAGTTTGAATGTTCTCCCTGTGAAATGGTGATGGGGTTTATGATCAAGTGAGACAGGTTGTCAAGTTCTTTAGACTGAAGATACTGTGATTATTTTTAAAGTAATATATAAGAACAGAACCATATACATTTTTAAATCAGATTGATTGAGTCATTCAGTCTTAATGAAACAGAACTCGTCAGGCTGATGAGAAGGCTCTGTGATGAAAGAGAATGTGGGAATACCAGCTACTGTCTTCTGCTTTCATGTTCTGTATTATTTATACTGATGGAGTTTTAAGCTCTAAATCTAATGCTTAAAAACACAGCATCCTGCTCATTCAGTAATATGTGTTCTGCAAGAGCAGATTGTTAGGAAAATTTGAAAATAGATGTGGATAAGAATAAGAACTTTAACTCTGCCCCATTCCCAATGAATTGTCTCAGTTTGTCAAGCTGGCCCAGGTGAAGCAGACAGAAACATCATTATATCAGTTCAGCATTTCCAAGGCACAGATGAATGAACCTACAGTGAACCTTGCAGCCTCCCTGATGGCCACATCTGCGCCAGGTGCGTTAAGCTGCGGCTCCTTAGGGACCCATTAGGGAACCGGAGATGCAGCTCGATGACCTTCGTCTGGTTATGGAAAGTGAGGAGGTGATAGAGAGGAGCTATAGGCAGGTAGCCACACCGGGGCCTGGGGAGACAGATAAATGGGTAACGGTCAGGAGAGGGAAGGGCAAGAGTCAGATACTAGAGAGTACCCCAGTGGCTGTCCCCCTTAACAATAAGTACTCCTGTTTGAGTACTGACAGTCTACCTGGGGGAAGCAACAGTGGCCGTGCCTCTGGCACAGAGTCTGGCCCTGTGGCTCAGAAGGGTAGGGAAAGGAAGAGGATGGCAGCAGTGATAGGGACTATAGTCAGGGGGTCAGACAGGCGATTCTGTAGACACAGGGAAGAAACACAGATGGCAGTTTGCCTCCCAGATGCCAGGGTCTGGGATGTTTCTAACCGCGTCCATGATATCCTGAAGTGGGAAGGTGACCAGGTCGTGGTGCATATTGGTACCAGCGACATAGGCAGGAAATGGGAGGAGGTCCTGAAAACAGACTACAGGGAGTTAGGAAGGAAGTTGAGAAGCAGGACCTCAAAGGTAGTAATCTCAGGATTATTCCCTGTGACACGTGACAGTGACTATAGGAACAGAGTGTGGTGGAGGATAAATGTGTGGCTGAGGGATTGGAGCAGGGGACAGGGATTCAGATTTCTGGATCATTCGAACCCATTTTGGGGCAGACATGACCTGTACAAAAAGGATGGGTTGCACTTGAATCCAAGGGGGACCAATATCCTGGCAGGGATGTTTGCTAAGGCTACTGGGGAGAGATTAAGCTAGAATTGCTGTTGGTGGGAACTGAACTGAAGAGATGGAGGAAGGGGCGGTTGGCTCACAAATAGAGAAAGCTTGGAGACAGTGTGAGAGGGAGGATAGGCAGGTGATAGAGGAGGGATGTGCTCAGACCGACGGCTTGTGATGTGTCTATTTTAATACAAGAAGCATAATGAACAAAGCGGATGAGCTTAGAGCGTGGATCATGGAGCTATGATGTCATGGCCAATACAGAGACTTGGTGGCTCAGGGGCAGGAATGGTTACTTAGAGTGCCAGCCAGGCTTTAGATGTTTCACAAAGGACAGGGAGGGAAGCAAAAGAGGTGGGGTGTGGCACTGTTGATCAGAGATAGTGTCACGGCTGCAGAAAAGGAAGAAGTTATGGAGGGATTGTCTATGGAGTCTCTGTGGGTGGAAGTTAGGAACAGGAAGGGTCAATAACTCCACTGGGTGTTTTTAATAGACCACCCAATAGTAGCAGGGATATCGAGGAGCACATAGGGAGACAGATTCTGGTAAGGTGTGATAATAACAGGGTTGTCGTGGTGGGAGATGTTAATTTCCCAAATATTGATTGTCATCTCCCTAGACCAAAGGTTTTAGATGGGGTGGAGTTTGTTAGGTGAGTTCAGGAAGGTTTCTTGAAACAATGTGTAGATAAGCCTACAAGAGGAGAGGCTGTACTTGATCTGGAATTGGGAAGTGAACCTGGTCAAGTGTCAGATCTCTCAGTGGGAGAGCATTTTGGAGATAGTGATCATAATTCTATCTCCTTTACCATAACATTGGAAATGGATAGGTACAGACAAGTTAGGGAAATGTTTAATTGGAGTAAGGGGAACTATGAGGCTATCAGGCAGGAACTTGGAAGCATAAATTGGAAACAGATGTTCTCAGGGAAACATACTGAAGAAATGTGGCAAATGTTCAGGGGGTATTTGAGTGGCGTTCTGCATAATTACATTCCAATGAGACAGGGAAAGGATGGTAGAGTACAGGAACTGTGGTGTACAAAGGCTGTTGAAAATTTAGTCAAGAAGAAAAGAAAAGCTTATGAAAGTTTCAAAAACTTGGTAATGATAGAGATGTAGAAGATTATAAGGCGAGCAGGAAGGAGTTTAAGAATGAAATTAGGAGAGCCAGAAGGGGCCATGAGAAGGCCTTGGTGAGCAGGATTAAAGAAAACCCCAAGGCATTCTACAAGGATGTGAGAGCAGGAGGGTAGGGCATGAGAGAAGGACCAATCAAATATGACAGTGGAAAAGTGTGTATGGAACCAGAGGAGATAGCAGATGTACTTAATGAATACTTTGCTTCAGTATTCACTACGGAAAAGGATCTTGGCAATTGTAGGGATGACTTACAGTGGATTGAAAAGCTTGAGCATGTAGATATTAAGGAAGGGGATGTAATGGAGTTTTGGAAAGCATCAATTTGGATAAGTCGCCAGGACCGGATGAGATGTTCCCTAGGCTACTGTGGGAGGTGAGGGAGGAGATTGCTGAGTCTCTGGCGAGGACGGGAGAGGTTCTAGAGGATTGGAGGGTTGCAGATGTGGTTCCATTATTCAAGAAAGCGAATAGAGATAGCTCAGGAAATTATAGAACAGTGAGTCTTACTTCAGTGGTTGGTAAGTTGATGGAAAAGATCTTGAGAGGCAGGATTAATGAACATTGGAGAGGCATAATATGATTAGGAATAGTCAGCATGGCTTTGTGAAAGGCAGGTCATGTCCTACGAACCTGAATGAATTTTTCAGGATGTGTCTAAACACGTTGATGGAGGTAGAGCAGTAGATGTAGTGTATATGGATTTCAGCAAGGCATTTGATAGGGTATCCTATGCAAGGCTTATTGAGGAAGTAAGGAGGGGACCTTGCTTTGTGGATCCAGAAGGCAAAGAGAGGTTGTAGACAAGTCATATTCTGCATGGAGGCCGGTGACCAGTGGTGTGCCTTGGGGATCTGTTCTGGGACCCCTACTCTTCGTGATTTTTATAAATGACCTGGATGAGGAAGTGGAGGGATGGGTTAGTAAAGTTGCTGATGATACAGAGGTTGGGTGTGTTGTGGATAGTGTGGAGGGCTGTCAGAGGTTACAGCGGGACATTGATAGGATGCAAAACTGGTCTGAGAAGTGGCAGATGGAGTTCAACCCAGATAAATGCTAGGCAGTTCATTTTGGTAGGTCACATATGATGGCAGAAAATAGCATTAATGGTCAGACTCTTGGCAGTGCGATGGATCAGAGGGATCTTGGGGTCCAAGTCCATAGGACATTCAAAGCAGCTGCACAGGTTGATGGTGTGTTTAAGAAGGCATACGGTGCATTGGCCTTCATCAATTGTGAAACTGAGTTTAAGAGCTGAGAGGTAATATTACAGCTCTATAAGACCCTGGTCAGACCCCACTTGGAGTACTATGCTTCGTTCTGGTCATCTCACTACAGGAAGGATGTGGATTCTATAGAAAGGCTGCAGAGGAGAGTCACCAGGATGTTGCCTGGATTCGGGAGCATGCCTTATGAGAATAGGTTGAGTGAACTCGGCCTTTTCTCCTTGGAGCAACAGAGGATGAGAGGTGACCTGATAGAGGTGTATAAGATGATGAGAAGCATTGATTGTGTGGATAATCAGAGGCTTTTTCCCAGGGCTGAAATGGCTAGCCCAAAAGGACATAGTTTTAAGATGCTTGGTAGCAGGCACAGAGGAGGTGTCAGGAGGAAGTCTTTTACTCAGAGAGTGGTAAGTGCATGGAATGGGCTGCCAGCAACGGTGGTAGAGGCGGATACGATAGGGTCTTTTAAGAGACTTCTGGATAGGTACATGGAGCTTAGAAAAATAGAGGGTTACAGGTAACCCTAGGGAATTTCTAAAGTAATACATATCTGGCACAGCAATGTGGGCCAAAGGGCCTGTATTGAGCTGTAGGTTTTCTATGTTTCGATGTTTCATCCACTGACAAAGTCCACTGAGTGGTATAACCAGCATATCACAAGAGGACACCATCAAAATAATTTAGAAGTCATTTCTTTTAGAGAAGGAACAGTTGGTCCTGTAGGTTGATGGCAAGGCCCTTTCAGAAATACCTGATTCCAACTTCTCCATCTCCACCTCTCTACCAGCTGTCACCTACTAAGTGCAGCTAAACTCTTGGCTTCTCCAAAACATTATGGTGGAAAAAATGTAAGCATTGCCCAGGTCTTCCAAGATTGTGTGTTGTCCTCTACCCATCCATCAAACCCACCCTTGTGTGATGAACATAGAAATCTACAGCACATTTACAGGTCTTTTGGCCCACAATGTTGTGCCAACCATGTAACCTACTCTAGAAACTGCTTAGAATTACCCTAGCCCTCTATTTTTCTAAGCTCCATGTACCTACCTCCAAGTGGGGTCTACTAAGGTCTTATCTAGCTTTAACATGACCTCATGACACTTGAATTTGGTCCCATGGTTGATGAAGGCCAACACACTATAAACTTTCTTAACAACACTGTCAACCTGCACAGCAGCTTTGAGAGTCCTGTGGACTTGGACCCCAAGATCTCACTGATCCTCCACACTGCCAAGAGTATTGCCATTAACACTATATACTGCCATCATATTTGACCTACCAAAATGAACCACCTCACACTTAACTGGGTTGAACTCCATCTGCCACTTCTCAGCCCAGTTCTTCATCCTATCGATGTCCCGCTGTAACCTCTGACAGCAGCTTTGAACTTATATGAACACGGCAGCTTTCATATACCTCTTATTGTGTGGCAGCGCAGAGCCTCTGCTTGCTGTTTGCAACCATCTCATCTCTCAGCGGGGTGGAAGAAAATCAAATCTTGCTACAATCAATAACATCTTTAGTGATTCAGAAGCAGGAAGTGTTGCAGAGCAGATTAGTTGGTTTCAGCGCCAATCTGTTGCCATAGAACAAGTCTCTTTTTAATTGGAAGAAAAATTTTATCAACAGATAAATGAGACTGTAATACCAGTCTTCTGTACATTACTGCAATCAAATTAAGAATGTTGTCTTGCAATTACCAGTCATGTTATCACATAACCATGGTTATTTAATTAGAGGTGCATAATTGTAAAATGATTAGTTCTCATATAATTCACAACTGGCTGCCAAGCCTGGACTATTTTAAACTAAAAAAAGGCACCTTTGAAAACTACTCTATGGTGTACAATAATAAGTGATTGAAATGATAAAAGCATTTTTTTTTTTATCACAGGAGTGCTCACAGAATCCAATTTTGGATACTTCAAATGAAATTACTCTCTGGTTTCCTTGGTAAGTTTAGACAAGCAAACTATTCCAATGTCTTGGCTGAAAACTATGCTTTCAAATAAGTAGGTTAGGCTTAAGTGCATGCAGTATTTAATGCACATCAAAGGTTCTGGAGTAAATCACCATTAAAGGAAGGACGTTCCCAAACAAAACAAATTCCATTGAGAGTAAGTCTACCGCTGGCATACATAGAGTGGTGTTAAAGTACAACATTATAATGGGTTACACAACCAGCTAAGCAAGAGAATTCCGTTTGCAATGTTTGAGTAAGTAGAGAAGCTTCTACTTTCTTTTGTTTATCCTGAGGCATTCTAAGGAAATAGTAGTGAATTCTACACACGGTACATTAATAATGATATTCCATGATAATGAAGATATGGAGTGGATGTGAATTTGAGAGTTTACAAATTTTCATTAATTTATCAAAAATAATATAACCTTATTAACAGACTTGTGCAATAAAGTTTACAACCCTTTTCTTTTACAATCATTTGTTTAAAATGATTTATTTGGAGCATTATTTTTACATGGAATAGGTAGCTGTATAATTTGTTACCTGATACAGCAGCAAGTATGGTCAATGTATTGGTATTTCCAAGGGCACAGTATCTGGGGGAGTGGCAGGTGTGAAAAGTTGCTGATGCTGTTAAACAGCAGGCTTTATTCACAAGCATTTTTATAGCTGATCCTTGGCAGCAAAGTCTGGGTCATTGATGATTTCTGTCTGTCAACAAGATGAACAGACACTGTCCTACACAATATATTTACATGGACTCTCCTCCTGACAAGAGAGTTTGTATCTCTGAACACAGAATCACTTCCTGTGAAACACAGCTCACTAACGTGGCCTTAATACTGCAAATTGGTTGAGTGTTTTTGTTTCATATTTAGAATGTTTCTACCTGCTAACACATCCTTGTTTTATTAATACCCTTTATTTAACATACCATCTTATTGACCGCACACATCATGAAGACCCCAGAGAGGCTGGTCCTGGCTCACCTCTGACCCCTTGATCCTCTGCAGTTTGCCTACCAGGAGCATATTGGAGCTGATGATTCTGTCGTCTACCTGCTGAACAGAACCCACTCCCATTTGAATAAACAGGACAGCACTGTGAGGATCATGTCTTTTTGATTTCTCAAGTGCCTTCAATACCATTCAGCCCTCATTGCTGGGAGAGAATCTCTATTCAATGCAGGTTGACACTTCATTGTACCTTGGATAATGGACTACCTGAATGGCAGACCACAGGCAGCACTAAGGCTACATGGGGAACTGTATTGGCTCCCTTCCTGTTTACCCTGTATACCTCAGACTTTAGATACAACATTGAGTCACGTCATCTGCAGAAATTGTCTGATGACTCAGGGTGTATAAAGGGAGGATGGAGATGAATACAGGGCCCTGGTGGAGAACTTTGTCAAATGGTGCAAGCTGAATCATCCGCAGCTCAACATCAGTAAGACAAAGGACATGGTGATGGACTAAGCCTGCACTGCTCCGTTACTATTGATGGTGGGGACCTACAAGTAGCTGGATGACAGACCTGAATGGAGCATCAATACAGAGCCTGTGTATAAGAAGAGAAAGCATCACCTCTACTTCCTGAGGAGAGTGAGCTCCTTTGGTGTACACAGGCCTCTCCTTCACATGTTCTACCAGTCTGTTGTTGCCAGTACAATCTTGTACGTTGTGGTGTGCGGGGGCAATGGCATCAACAATGGAGATGCCAACAGGCTCAATAAACTGATTAGGAAGGCTAGCTTAGATATAGGAATCAAACTGGATACACTAGAGGCTGAGGTAGAAAAAAACCCTTCAGAAAATCCTGGACAATGTTTCTTGCCCTCTGCATGCCACCTTGACTGAACAGTGGAACACTTTCAGTAATAAACTAAGACAACTGCACTGCTCCAAAGAGCGCTATAAGAGGTCATTCTTAGCCTCGGCCAATAGGCTCTATACGAGTCAACCTGTACCGGGGAAGTGATGACCTCCTCCTGTTAGACTGTTTGAGGTAACTTATTTTTTATTCTTTATTACTTCTCTTCTAATATTTACATTTGTGCACTCGTAATGCTATTGTGACACTGTAATTTCCTTTGGGATCAATAAAGTATCTATCTATCTGAAAATAATTGAGTTTCCCTCCTAGCAATCTGGAGGCCTGGATTAATAATCCAGAAACCCGAGTTTAAATCCTACTACAGCATCTCCAGAATTTAAATAAATTAACAAAATCAATTGAAAAAATGTTGTTGGTAATGGTAATCAGAAGAACTACCAGACTGAGGAATGATGCCACCTGGTTCACTAACATCCTTAGAAGCTGTTTGTCCTCAATAAGCAGTCTTGCCTATATGCATCTCCAGACCTATAGAGTTACTGTGGGCTTGAAAGTGCCTTCTGAGGTGGTCATGCAAGACATAACCACTGGGTTGAAACAGAAAAAGAATGTAACTAGACAAACTAAGAAGCATCTGAATTCAACATGCAAAGCTGATCACAGTAATGTTGATGTTTAATTAATGTGGGGATTGGTGTCTTCGTTGGGGAAACTGCTTCACAATTTCTAAGTTTCAAATCCAAAGTAGATTTATTATCAAAGTACATACATGTCACTATACACCACCCTGAGATTCATTTTCCTGTGGGCATTCATAGAAAATAGAAAGAAACACAACAGAATCAATGAAAAACTGCACATGGCAATGACAAACAACCAATGTACAAATAAAAAAAACCATGCAAGTACATAAAAAAAGTAATAGTAATAATAATAAGCAATGATTATCAAGAACATAGTTGTAGAATTCATAAAAGTGAGTCCATAGGTTATGGAGTCAATTTAATGTTGGGGTGAGTGAAGTTATCTCATTTGATTCAAGAGCCTGATGGTTGAGAGGTAATAACTGTTTCTGAACCTGGCGGTGTGGGTCCTGATGCTCCTGTACCTTCGTCCTATGATGGAAGTTCAAGGAGCTGGGTTAGGTACAGTAGACAGTGTTTTAAGCAAAGAGAGGAGGAATGGGCTAAGAATTCTATACTTGAATGCGTGTAGTGTCAGAAATAAGACAGATGAGCTTGAAGCTCAGATGAAAATGGGGAACTACGATATTGTTGGGATAACGGAGACATGGCTGCAAGGGGATCAGGCCTGGGAATTGAGTGTACCAGGGTATACGTGCTATCGTAGAGACAGAAATATGGGAAGAGGGGGTGGGGTGGCCCAGTTGGTGAGGAATGAGATTCAGTCCTTAGCAAGAGGTGACTTGGGAACAGGGAAAGTAGAGTCTGTGTGGATTGAGCTGAGGAACAGTAAGGGTAAAAAGACCCTAATGGATGTTGTGTACAGGCCCCCAAACAGTAGCGTGGATATTGGGTACAAGTTGATTAGGGAGTTAACATTGGCATGTGCTAAAGGTAATGCAGTCGTTATGGGAGATTTCAACATGCAGGTGGACTGGGAGAATCAGGTAGGTGCTGGACCCCAGGATAGGGAGTTTGTGGAGTGTCTAAGGGATGTATTTTTGGAACAGCTTGTGCTTGAGCCAACCAGGAACAAGGCTATTTTGGACTTGGTGATGTGTAATGAACAGGAATTGATAAGTGATCTTGAAGTAAAGGAGCCATTAGGAAGTAGTGATCATAACATGATAAGTTTTTATCTACAATTTGAGAGGGATAAGGGCAGATCAGAGGTGTCAGTGTTGCAATTAAATAAAGGAGACTACGGAGCCATGAGGGACGAGTTGGCCAAAGTTAAATGGGCGGATGCCCTGGCAGGAAAGACAGTGGATCAGCAGTGGCAGATATTCTTGGCATAATACAAAAGATGCAAAAGCAGTTCATTCCAATGAGAAGGAAGGATTCAAAGAGGGGGAAGGGGCCACAGTGGTTGACAAAGGAAGTCAGAGATTGTATAGCATTAAAGAAAAAGAAGTATGACAGGGCTAAGATGAGTGGGAATACAGATGATTGGGAAAGTTTTAAGGAACAGCAGATCTTAACTAAAAAAGCAATACGGAGAGAAAATATCAGGTATGAGCTCAGTCTAGCCAGGAATATAAAAGGGGATAGCAAAAGCTTTTTTAGGTATGTGAAGAGAAAGAAGATAGTTAAGAACAATGTTGGCCCCTTGAAGAATGAATTGGGAGAAATTGTTATGGGAAACAGGGAAATGGCAACAGAATTTAATGCGTACTTTAGATCTGTCTTCACCAGGGAGGACACAAGATGTATGGATGGGCCAGGGTCATAAGATATCAGAGGAATTGAGACAGATTGACATTAGGAAAGAAACTGTGATGAGTACACTGGTAGGACTGAAGGCTAATAAATCCCCGGGTCCAGATGGTCTGCATCCGAGGGTTCTAAAAGAGGTGGCTCAGGAAATTGCGGATGCATTGGTAATCATTTTCCAATGTTCCTTAGATTCAGGATCAGTACCTGAAGATTGGAGAGTGGCTAATGTTCTCCCACTTTTCAAGAAGGGAGGGAAGGAGAAAACGGAGAACTATCACCCTGTTAGCCTAACGTCAGTCGTGGGGAAGATGCTTGAGTCCATTATTAAGGACGAAATAGTGGCACATCTTGATGGCAGAAATAGGATTAGGCCGAGCCAGCATGGATTTACCAAGGGCAAATCATGCTTGACTAATCTGTTGGAGTTTTTTGAGGGTGTAACAAGGATGTTAGGCGAGGGTAAGCCAGTGGATGTTGTATACCTAGATTTTCAGAAGGCATTCGATAAGGTGCCACATAGGAGATTGGTGAGTAAAATCAGAGCTCATGGCATTGGGGGCAGGGTTTCAACATGGATAGAAAACTGGTTGGCAGATAGAAAGCAAAGGGTAGCAGTGAATGGGTGTTTCTCGGACTGGCTGGAAGTGACTAGTGGGGTACCACAGGGCTCTGTATTGGGACCACATCTCTTTACGATTTATGTCAACGATTTAGATGAGGGCATTGAAAACTATATCAGCAGGTTTGCTGACAATACTAAACTGGGTGGCAGTGTGACATGCGAAGAGGACGTTAGGAGAATACAGGGAGACTTGGATAGGCTGAGTGAGTGGGCAGATACTTGGCAGATGTCATTCAATGTGAATAAATGTGAAGTTATCCGCTTTGGAAGCAGGAACAAGAGGGCAGAGTATTGTCTGAACGGTGTAGAGTTAGGTAAGGGAGAAATGCAAAGAGACCTAGGAGTTCTAGTTCACCAGTCAATGAAGGTGAATGAGCAAGTGCAACAGGCAGTGAAGAGGGCAAATGGAATGGTGGCCTTTGTTACAAGGGGAATTGAATACAAGAGCAAGGATGTCCTTTTGCATTTGTACAGGGCCCTGTTGAGACCACACCTGGAATATTGTGTACAGTTTTGGTCTCCAGGTTTAAGGAAGGACATTCTGGCAATTGAGGAAGTGCAGCGTAGATTCACTAGGTTGATTCCTGGGATGGCAGGGCTGTCTTACGCAGAGAGATTGGAGAGATTGTGCTTGTACACGCTGGAATTGAGGAGATTGAGAGGGGATCTGATTGAAACGTTTAAGATAATTAAAGGATTTGATAGGATTGAGGCAGGAAATATGTTCCAGATGTTGGGAGAGTCCAGTACCAGAGGGCATGGATTGAGAATAAGAGGTCAGTTATTTAAAACAGAGTTGAGGAAGAGCTTCTTCTCCCAGAGAGTTGTGGAGGTGTGGAATGCACTGCCTCGGAAGACGGTGGAGGCCAATTCTCTGGATGCTTTCAAGAAGGAGCTAGATAGATATCTGATGGATAGGGGAATCAAGGGATATGGGGACAAGGTAGGGACTTGGTATTGATAGTGAATGATCAGCCATGATCTCAGAATGGCGGTGCAGACTCGAGGGGCCGAATGGTGTACTTCTGCACCTATTGTCTATTGTCCTAATGGCAGCCATGAAAAGAGAGCATGACCTGGATGGCGGAAGTCCTTGATGATAGATGCTGCTTCCTGCAACAGTGCCATTGTAATTGTGCTCAATGTCAGATAGGGCTTTTGCCATTACTCTATAGAGTTTGTTTTCCATTTAAGGACATTAGTGTTTCCATGCCAGGCCATGATTCAACCAGTTAGTATACTCCCCATCTTACAGTTATAGAAGTTTGTCTAAGTGTTATATGATATGCCAAATCTTCACAGATTAGGAAATGGCTGGAGATTCCGGGGGCAATTCGGATAGATACATCCATACGATGAAGAAGTTTTCCAAAAGAAGGGTGAGGCATCTGTGATTGACAAGGGAAGTCAAAGAAACCATAAAAGGAAAACGGGCACACCAGGCCATGATGCAGCCCATCAGTACATGCTCCACTGCACATCTATAGAAGTGCGTCAAAGTTTTAGATGATGCGCTGAATCTGCACAAGTTTCTGAGAAAGTAGATTGCTGCTGTGCCTTCTTTGTGCTGATTCCAGGACAGATTCTCAAAATGATAACACAGAGGAATTTAAAGTTGCTGACACTCTTCACCTCAGATCTACTTATGATGACTGGCATATGGATCTCCAGTTTCTTCCTTCTTTAGTCAACAATCAACACCTTGGTTTTGCTGATATTGAGTAAGATGCTGTTGTTGTGGCACCATTCAGCTGGATTTTCAATTTGGTTCCTATATGTTGATTCATCACCACCTTTGATTTGGCCCACAGCAGTGGCGTTGTCAGCAAACTTAAATATGGCATTGGAGCTGTACTTAGCCACACTGTTGTAAGTATACAGTGTGTAGAGCAAGGGGCTAAGCACACAGCTTTGTGGTGCACCTGTGCTTATGGAAATTGTGGAGGAAATGTTGTTGCCAATCCAAACTGACTGGGGTTTGCCAGTGAGGAAATTGAGTATCTATTTGCACAAGGAGGTATTGAGGCCAAAGTCTTGAAGCTTAAGTATTAGCTTTGAAAGGATGATGGTAATGCAAAGCTGTAGTTAATGAAGAGCATCCTGATGTATACATCTTCACTGTCCATATTTCACAGCTGAGAGGAGAGCCAATAAAGTGACACTCGCTGTTGACCTGATGTGACAAATTGGAGTGGATCCCCAACTCACTCCTAGGCAGGAGTTGATATACTTCATCACATTAGCTTGATGTTAGTCAAGTAATATCCTAACACCAAATGCTACTTTACGTACTATGTACCCATCTGCATCATAAAACACAAACTAGAGAAGATCTGCAGCTGGTGGAAATCCGAGCAACACACACAAAATGCTGGAGGAAACCGAACAACACACAAAATGCTGGAGGAATCCGAACAACACACAAAATGCTGGAAATCTGAACAACCTCCAGCGTTTTGTGTGTGTTCCTCCATCATAAATACCATGTACATCTGGCCCCACCAAAGGGGCAGGTCATCCAGAGTGGACACTGCAGTGGTATATGGGCTGGAAAGAGTTCTATGTCAGTTCCTGATAAGGCATGATAGGGTGGATGTTCAGATGTTGCCAGCAGCAGATAGATCTCAAACAGGGGATGCATTTACGAGATAAAGGTACGGTAATTTAAAACTAAGGTATATAGAAATGTCTTCTCTCAGAGTGATGTATCTCAGGGATTCTCTTCTCCTGGGAGTTCTGGAGGTTAGATGATTAGAACTATTTAAGATGGATAAGATTTTTTTTTGAATGATTGAGGGATTGTAGGGGAACTGGCACAGATCAGCCATCATATTGAATGGTGGGAAGGTTTGAGAGGCTGAGTGGCTTACTGTTTTCTTGTGTAAGAGTGATTTAGTAGCTTCATCATTGACCAAGGTAGCTGAGTCCCAAAGGGCGCAATTTCCAGTCAGATCTTCAGCAGATAGCAGGGGACAAACTTATCTTCACCAAACTACCTTTTGCTAATATGTTTGTCCATGACAGCACTGGCAGAAGTAATCATCACATAGCCCTTGTATTAGTTCACTGTTTTATCACTTACACCATACATTGTATAAAGTGTATCCTCTGTTGCTCTAAATTGGATAGTTCTAAAAGAAAATCCCTTTGGATTTGATAACCCCACTATGCATCAGGCTGTTGTCTCTCAGAATGTCAATGACCTCAATTTTTCAGATTTTCTCTTTGTTCCCCATGCCTGCTTCAACCTCCTACTTAACTTTGCATGTCAAACTGTCCAGGAAGGCTCATTGTTTCAGCCTGCTCTTGCTTACCAAACCTACTGCCTCCTACCTTGATTCCATCCTTTCTTCCTGGTCTGGTAACTTCCCACTTCCAACTCGGTCCCCTCTTCATCGGCTCATCATCAATACTGGCATTCCCATTCTTCTACACCACGACTCAAAATGAGGGGCCAAGAGTCCTCATTTCCTCTTCAATCAGAGGATAATCCTGTTCCCCTCTGCCAGCACACTCAGCAGTTGAACTCACATTAAATAACCTCTACTGCAAGTTGTACTGTTGACAAAATACTCTGCAGTCACTTGTCCAGGATATTCCAACAGCACCTCCAAACCTCACAGTCACTACCGTCAGGAATCCAAGGGCAGTGAGCACTGAGGAACTCTGCCACCTGTAGGTTCCCTCCACTGTCCTGACTGATCTACATCACCATTCCTTTATGAACAGTTTGGTGCAATCCTGGAACTCCCTTCCCGACGGCATTGTGCAAACACTTTCAGCTGGAAGACCACAGCAGTTTAAGGTCACTCAACACCACCTTCTCAAGAAGAATTGGGGATGGGCAAGAAATGTGAGCCCTGCTACTGACATCCACATCCTATAAAATAATTTTTGGAAAGATGTTGCTTGAGGGATGGAAAGAACAGAGAGAATGCCTATGTTGAGACTCTGAAGAATGGGTCTCAGACCCGAAATGCTATCTGCTTTTCTTTCCAAAGTTGCCTGCCTAAAGAAGCATTTCTTGTATTTACTTTGAAGTCCACTATTGGTTGGAGATCAAATACTTTCTGCCCATCTCTTCCCTCCACCCACTTCTGAAAGTTGGTATGCCTGTTTCCTCAGTTTTTCTGTTCTGCTGAAGGGTCCTTAAAGAAGATGCTGAGAAATAGAATTCAAGGAAGAGGTAAAAGAATTAAAATTAATATTCTTCCTGGAGAAAAAGATGTGCTGAAAACCAATATAGTGGTTAAGTGAACAAACTAATGTCACAGTTAGAGACCAAGCACAGGGAGTTATTCTGTATGATACACCTTCTGATCCAATCCAATAATAATATTCAAATTCATTTGATCCTTTACAAGTAACTGGCAAAACATGCAATGTTAAAGCGATGAACTAATGGAACTAAAATAAGCGATATTAGACAAGCAAAGTTAAGCAGGGGTAAATGATTTCAAATGTAATTAAGTGGTTAACAAAAGATATCACATCTGGCGGCCCCCAGCTTTAAAGCTAACCAGAATAAAGCATGAATATGTAACTTATTCCCTTGGCTATTAGCACAGCTCCACTTACATGACTACCATAATAATCATAATAAATGCACAACTCAGAATACAATGCAGATAGAAAACAGATGCAAGGCTTCTACAATTATCAGACCTTATCCTTTCATTTACATTGACAGCTCTCATGGAAGGAAAAACATAAGAAATTTCTTTTGTAACATTGCGAAGTTCCTTATATGACTTACCCCTTCTTTCCTAAATGTTGCCACTTGAGCTGCTGAGTGCTCCCAGCATTGCTGTGATGTCAGAATATTTAAAAAATGCTGATACCTGTTACAATAAAAATTGTCATGAAGTGTTTCTTTGCTCAGTCTGCACGGAGTACGCAGTGGGTGGTCAGTTATTGACATGAGTTTAAAACAACCACATCTACGAACAATTCTTTAAACTTTCACTCATGAGTTTGACAACGTATTTGCAATGAAACCTTCAAGGTCATGATTAAATCAAGATTATTTACTTACAGAATGAAATCCTCTCTAGCTCCCTCCAGTATGTTTTCTTTCACACAGTGCTACATTCTACTCTTAAATACAACTTCTATTTTCACCTATTATTGATAAATGTGCTTCAAATTCCAAGTTTGGTCTACACTCTACTTTTAACTCCTCCCTTAAACATATTGTTTCCACCAAGCTATTAATCACCTTTCCTAACCTCCCTCTTGGGTTCACTATTATTGGCATCAGCCTCTATGAATGATCTTGTGTGATTTTGCTGTACAAATTGTTGTTGTAACCAAGAAACAAATGCTGAGATGAAAAAGTATGGAATAGGTGGTTATATGCTTAACCTTAAGTACTAAAGAGACAACCTTTCATTCTGCTAGTAACTTAAGAAAGAAATCAAGAGGGCTAAAAGAAGGCATGAGCAGAAAATGTGAAGGAGAATCCTAAGTGATTCTACAGATATGTTAAGAGCAAATGATCGCAAGGAACAAAATTGGGCCCTTGGAGGATCAGAATGGTAATCTATGCATGCAGCCAAAAGAGATAGGGGAGATCTTAAATGGATTTTTTTTCAATCTGTATTTACTCAGAAGACAGACATATATATAGAATCTATAGAAGTGAGGCAAACCTGCAGTGAGGTCATGGACATAATACAGATTACAAAGGAGGAGGTGTTTGCTGTCTTGGGGTGAGTTAGGGTGGATAATTCCTGGGGTCTGACAAGGTGTTCCCTCAGGCCCTATGGAAGACAAGTATAAAAGTTGCAGGAGCCCTAGCAGAGATATTTAAATCATTCTTAGTGACAGATGAGGCACTGGAGGATTGGAAGATAGCCAATGGAATTCCACTATTTAAGGAAGGTGCTAAAAATAAACAAGGAAATTAAAGACTAGTGAGTGGAAAAGTTATTGGAAAGTTTTCTAAAGGAGCAAAAATATGAGTATTTGGATTGACATGGACTGATTAGGGATAGTCAGAATAGCTTTGTGTGTGATAAGTCATGTCTAACCAATCTTACAGTGTTTTTTGAGGAAATTATCTGAAAAGTTGATGTAGGAAAGACAGTGGATATTGTCCACAAACAGAAGAAAATCTGTAGATGCTGGAAATCCAAGGAATGCACACAAAATGCTGCAGGAACTCAGCAGGCCAGGAAGCTTCTATGGAAAAAGTAGTCGACATTTCAGGCCGAAACCCTTTGGCAGGATTGGAGAAAAAAACCAGAAGAGTAGATTTAAAAGGTGGGGGAGGGGAGAGAGAACTGCCAGGTGATAGGTGAAAACTGGAGGGGGAGAGATGAACTAAAGAGCTGGGATGTTGATTTGTGAAAGAGACAGAAGGCCACGGAAGAAAGAAAAAGGGGGAAGGAGCACCAGAGGGAGGCAATGGGTGGGCAAGGAGATGAGATGAGAGAGGGAAAAGGGGATGGGAAATGGAGAAGGGGGATGGGGGAGGCATTGGGGGTATTACTGGAACTTTGAGGAATCGATGTTCATGCCATCAGGTTGGAGGCTACCTAAACAGAATACAAGGTGTTATTCCTCCAGCCTAAGTATGGCCTCATCACAACAGTGGAGGAGGCCATGAGTAGACATATCGGAATGGGAAGTGGATTTTAAATGTGTGGTCACTGGGAAATCCCGCTTGTTCTGGCGGTTGGAGTTTAGATACTCGGCAAAGTGGTCTCCTAATCTATGTCAGGTCTTACCGAAGCCACACTGAGAGCAATGAACATGGCAAATGGCCCTAACAAACTCACAGGTGAAGTGATGTCTCACCTGGAAGGACTGTTTAGAGCCCTGAATGGTGGTGAGGGAGGATGTGCAGGGGGAGGTGTGGCATTGCTCCGCTTGCCAGGAGGGAGATCAGTGGGGAAGGACAAATGGACAAGGACAATGAAGAAGACTGAGAGGAGATTTGATAGAGGTATACAAAACCATAAGGGGTATAGATAGGGTAAATGCAAGCAGGCTTTTTCCACTAAAGTTGGGTAGGACTACAACTAGAAGTCATGTGTTAAGGATAAAAGGTGAAAAGTTTAAGGGGAACATGAGGGGAAACTTTTTCACAAAGTGGGTCATGAAAGTAGAGAATGAACTGACTGTGCAAGTGGTGTGTGATTCAATGTTTAAGAGAAGTTTGGATAGGTACATGGATAGTAGCGGTATGGAGGGCAATGGTCCTGGTGCAGGTTGATAGGAGTAGACAGTTTAAATGGTTCAGCACAGATGAGATGGGCTGAAAGGCCTGTTTCTGTGCTGTATTCTTCTATGATTCTAACTATTTAACAACTGCTTATTGAGTTTAAATAATAACTGAATAAAATACCCTCTAGGCACAACTTCTAAAAGTCTTTATTAAAGACAAAGATAAAAACATCAATATCCTGAAGATACTTTCATGCCTGTTATGGGCATCTATATCCACCACCACAACAGTAAGTTCAGAATATCCCTGAAATACTGATTCTTCCTTAAAAATGTTGAGAAATGGATGGAATTCAACTGAAAGGAAAAAATAGATTTAAACATGTTACATCCTGGAAAAGAGGGTAAAATACAATATACCTCTTTCTTTAATTTACAATGACAACTCTCACTGAAGGAAAAGCATCTGCAAGAATTTTCTTTGTGATGTTTCATAACACCTTATTTGACTCACTCTTTCACTCTGCTGCAGAGTTTCACCTTGGCCATGAGTTCTATTCATCTTTTTTTAAAAATTTCACACACAGAATCTGTTAACATTTTGAGCAATTTTTCTTGAGGATTTGACTAGTAAAAATATCCAGGTAAGTTGGCCGATCCATCTTATTCAATCAAATGGCTCAAATTGGCACAAAGCTGCAAGTTGTCATACAGAGGTCAGACAATGACTTTAGTTATAGGAGAGTTGATAGGTATGTGGAAAATGGTGCAGAAAGATCTAGTTCTTAAAGGTTAATGCATGGTCAATCTTGATATCAGGCCTCTTTTACTGACAAGCCTGGTATTGATGCAATAAAGTTGCTTCAGTGAGATTCAGGCCTGTCTTATTCATACCAAGTCTATAGCAGACTATCAGAAAGTATTGAGGAGCACAGAAGCTTTAGTTCAAGGATCTCTGTATGTGGCATCACAGGTAGGCAAAATGGCGAAGACGACTGGGATACCTGAAAACACAAGAAAGTCTGCAGATACTGGAAATCCAAAGGAACACACACAAATTGCAGGAACTCAGCAGGCCTGGGAACATCAGTGGAAATGAATGAACAGTCTGAGAGCCACCTTCAAGACTGGAAAGGAAATGGAAGATGCCAGAATAAAGAGGTGGGATGAGGGGAAGGAGGATATCTAGAAGGTTATAAGTGAAGCCAGGTAGGTGGGAAAGGTAAAGGGCTGGAGAGGAAGGAATCTGATAGGAGAGGAGAACAAACCCTAGGAGAAAGGGAAGCAGAAGAAAAGAGGCGAGAGTGGGGAATAGCAGATGAGGGGGGAAATAATTTTTTTACTAGAAGGAGAAATTGATATTCATGCCATCAGGTTGGAGGCTACCCAGATGGAATATAAAGTGTTGTTCCTCCATCCTGAGGATTGTCTCATTATGGCACAAGAGGAGGTTATGGGCTCGAAACGGAAATGGGAATCATGATTAAAATGTTCAGCCACCAGGAAGTTCTGCTTCTGGCGGATGGAGCGGAGGTGCTTGATGAAGCAGTTCTCCAATTCATGACGATCTCACCAATGTAGAGGAGGCTTCATTAGGAGTACTGATGCAATAGACACCAGCAGGTTCTCAGTTGAAGTGTTCTCTCAGTTGGAAAGACTGTTTGGGGCCCTGAATGTAGGTGAGAGAGGAGGTGAATGGGCCGCTTGTAGGAATAAGTGCCAGGAGGGAGATTAGTGGGGAGGGATGACTGGATAAGGGAATTCTGGAGGCGGGAAGCCCAGCAGAAAGTGGGAGAGGTAAGTAATGATATGTTTGGTGGTAGGATTCATTTGGAAGTGACAAACATTGTAGATGTTGTGTTTTTGGATTTTCAAAAGGCCTACAATAAGCTGCCACACAAGAGGCTGCTTAATAAGATGAGAGCCCATGGAATTCCAGGTAAGATAATGGAATGGGTGGAGGCAGAAAATGGCTGATAGGCAGAAAGCAAAGGGTGGGAATAAAGGGAGCCTATTCTGGTTGGTTGCCGATTACTAGTGGTGTTCCGCAGGGGTCGGTGTTGGGGCTGCTTCGTTTTACACTGTATATCGATGGTTTAGATTATGGATTAAATGGTTTTGTGGCTAAGTTTGCCGATGACACCAAGATAGGTGGAGGAGCAGGAAGTGTTGAAGAAACGGAAAGGTTGCAGAGAGACTTGGTCAGTTTAGGAGAGTGGGCAAAGAAATGGCAGATGAGATACAATGTTGAGAAATGTGCGGTTGTACATTTTGGAAGAAGAAATACTCGGGCAGATTATTATTTAGATGGGGAGTAAGTTCAAAAATCGGAAGTGCAAAGGGACTCGGGTCCTCGTGCAGGATACCCTAAAGGCTAACCACCAGGTTGGATCGGCAGTAAGGAAAGCAAATGCTATGTTGGCATTCATTTCAAGAGGAATAGTGTATAAGAGTAAGGAGATGTTGATGAGGCTCTATGGGGCACTGGTGAGACCTCATTTGGAATACTGTGTGCAGTTTTGGGCCCCCTATCTTAGAAGGGATGTACTCATGTTGGAGAGAGTTCAGAGAAGATTTACGAGGATGATTCCTGGAATGCAGGGGCTAACATATGAGGAGTGTTTGTCGGCTCTTGGACTGTATTCATTAGAGTATAGAAGAATGAGAGGGGATGTCAGAGAAACATTTCGAATGTTGGAAGGGTTGGACAGAGTAGATGTGGAAATGCTGTTTCCCTTGGTGGGTGAGTCCAGGACAAGAGGTCACAGTCTTAGAATTAGAGGGTACCCATTTAAAACAGAGATGAGGAGAAATATTTTTAAGCTGGAGGGTCATGGATTTATGGAATTCGTTGCCACATACAGCTGTGGAGGCCCAATCGTTGAAGGTGTTTAAGGAGGAGATTGATAGGTATCTAATTAGTCAGGGTATCAAGGGATATGGGGAAATTGGAACTAGATGGCTGAATAGTTTAGCTCATGGTGGAGTGGCGGAGCAGACTCGATGGGCCGAATGGCCTATTTCTCTTACTTTGTCTTGTCTTGTCTTGTGAGAATTATGTGTTAGATGTGGAGGCTCATGGGGTGGTTGGTAAAGACAAGAGAAACTCTATCCCTATTAAGGTGGCAGGGTGATAGGGTGAGCGTGGATGGAGAAATGGAGGGCATCATCAATGGTAGAGGAAAGCAACCCTGTTCTATGAAGAAGGATGACATCTCTGATGTCCTGGAAAGGATACTTGAAAGAATCCTGGGATACCTTGCTTCATTTGCCAAGTAACAGAATCTAAGAGCAGGGAGGTTAGAGTAATCTTTGTAAAAGTTTGGTTAGCCCACACCAGGACTGTGGAGTGCAGTTCTGGTTGCCACCAATTGAAGGATAGGCTTGTATGTAAAAGTGTAAAAGAGATTTGACAAGATAATGCCTGAGGGATGGGATATTTTAGATACAGAGATTGGATAGGCTGGGCCTTTTTCCTTGGAAGTACAGAGACTGAGAGGGGTACTTGTAAGAGATATTCAAACTTATGAGGGGCTTCAATAAATAGGTAGTACTTCACTGAATGTGTTAGGTCCTGAATTTTGTCTAAAGGTAAGGATATTTTATCAGCAGGTTGCATTTCTATCAACAAAGGATGCAGTTTTTAAGTTATCATCTACGCTGCCCTAACTTCCAACTGGTCAAAATCACTTAACAAATTTTCTTGCTATTCATGACTCCACCAATTTTCATATCTACCACAAACTTACCAACCTACACTTTTATCCAAATTATTAAGTTTTTTAAAAAAATCACATATCTAGCCCTGATCTTTACAGACCCCTAATCAGAAAAACAGCCCTCTACCACTATACCCTATCTTCCGTATCTTTCATGACCAAGCCAATTCTGAATCCTATCTACCAACCCAAGGTGGATCACATATGATTTAACTTTCTGGAGCATCCTACCATCAGGAACCTTGTCAAATGCCTTAATGAATCCTCAATCAGCTGGCCGGGGTCATTCTCATTCTCCTAGCTCTAGTACAGACCAATCCCAAGTTGGACTATCTGCATATTATTTCCAGAAACCCTCCTGGGTACCCATCTGTAATGCATTAATGTATAGATATTCCTCACAATTCAATTTGCAAGAGCATTTCATTGCCCATTTTCGCTTTCCTAATTTCTCCATTAACTTCTTTCCTGCTTCCTCTATGTTTCTCAAGGACCTTGTCTCAGATTTCAGCTTTGTAAACCTTACATTTCCTTTTACTTTTTAACAAAACTTGGAAATCTTTGTATCATCCAATGTTCCTGAAGCTTGCCATCCTTATTTTCATTCTCAGAGGAACATTCTCACCATGAACTTTAATCAATTAGCCTTTAAATGACTCTTACATGTTAGATGTAGATTTACCCTCCAAAAGTTGGTCTATCTACTTTCTTCAGTTCCTGCCTAATACTGTTGTAATTAGCCTTCCCCTAATTTAGCACTAAATTACTGTTGTAATTAGCCTTCCCCTAATTTAAAAGGGCCAATCTCATCTTTATCCAAATCTACAGTATATTAAAACTTACAGAATTATGGTCACCGTTCACATATACTCTCCAAGTGAACCTTCAATCACCTGGCCAGGGTCATTCCCTAATCTTAGGTCCAGTACAGACTAATCCCAAGTTGGACTATATACATATTATCTCCAGAAGCCTTCCTGGGTGCACTAGCAAATTCTGCCTGTGTAAGCCGTTGGCACTTTGGTTTTAAGTACATTGCCACCTATGAGAACATCAGTAGTAACCTCAAATTCAGTTGTTTGTGCTGTTCAGTTTTTATGCTAACCTTTCATCAGTGATGGCAAGGGATTAGATGAGTCACTGTTGAAATTAATGGCCAGTACCCAATGAAATGATTTAATTATGGGGATTCATGAAGGACTATATCTTAGTTCCATCATATGCTTCAATATATGGTCACCACTCAGATGTCTGCATTTATTTTCATTTCATTCAGGGAATAATCAGTTCTGTCCAGGCCAGAATCAAACATTTAAGAATCAACCCAAGGTGAGGAGCTCAAAGGTATACTCCATCATACCAAATGCTTGATGCCCCCTGTACTTTGTTGATGAAGTTCAGCTCTTTGGAGCCAATTAACATGGAGTACAGCATAAACTCTCAGAGAAAACTTCCCTGTTTTACAGTGCAAGTTATTCTTTCAAATACATGAAGATATGCCATATTCATATAAAATATTCTACTTTACTGAAATCCAGTTTGGTCTTAATTACAATGTTTTTTAATTCATACTTCTCTTCTGCACAAAAAGATTGACAGGTAAATTTAGAAACATTCCATTGTTCTCATGATTTAATATCTGCCTTCTACTCCCAGTTTCTCAACGGTTCCTTTCTCAATAGCTCGATGAATGGTGCACACCTCCTCCTGGGTCAGCGTTCGTTCCATGTGGCGATAGGTAATCCTATAGCAGTGGCTGATCTTTTCTGTCCTAGATAGAGAAATAATCATGAGTTCATCCGCTGCAGACATGAACTGCACTTGACCAATCTACTGGATGCAAATACATTCAAAAGGTACAGACTATTCATTTTATTCATTTTGTTTCTAGTCTAGTCAGATGAACTCTGCACAGTTCTGTGATGAACTAATTATTCCAAGATTTCCAGCTTTCCCTTTTTAACTGACAGTATGTAGATACCATGTAGGCACATTTTCAGATTTGAAAGGACAGATACACTATCTATACCCAGCAGCTTTGTGAATTGGTGTCCTATTTCAGCACAATTCCAAATTCCTCTGTGTGATATGTGTACAATTACTTCACTTATTTTGCCAGAGAGAAATATCAATCACCAATGTCGACTGACCCAGCAACAGTTCATTTTAATAAAAATTAACTTATATCTAGGTCACTGTGCACTGAAAAATGAAAATGAATTATTTTCCTGTTGCTTCCCAGTTCATGAAAAACAATTGTGTTCACAGGCCTAAGCAGCACTCTCTCAATGAAATTATTCTTTATCCATGCTTAGAGAGTCAGTATGATATTAAACAACACCAGCATTGCAGCTTAATCAGACATTTCCTCACTTGTCATCCACATATGAGATTCCCAACAAAGGCCTGTATAAACTGCAGTTAAGCAGCTGGCTGTAAGAAAGAGAAAAGAGACATAATTTCTTGCTGTTATTCTTTCTACATTATTGGTTCCAACTAAATACTGTCAACTATATAACATTCATCTCAAGCAGCGAAAGATCTCAGGCACATCTACAGTTTCTTAGTTCTGAACCTTCCTTCTCAAACTATTCTTATGGTCACCTCCACTTGATACAGATAGCTGGTAGCCTTTACACATGAAGAGGTTCAGAACAGCAATGCCTCCTATTAGTAAGTAAGCTGTCATACCGTCAGTACACTCTCAATTGCTCTAGAAAATCACCTGGTTCAAGAAGATTTATTTTTCTTGAATGTAAGTTTTGCAGTGTGGCAAGTAAGTTAAACAGGTATCCTAAAAATATCCAGAAACAACATGGGATACTTTTGCTCAGGGCACCACTGGCGCTGAGATTCCTTGATCATTCTGCACTTGACTTGCAGTTGATGTTGCTTCAACAGGAACACAGAAGAACTCCTGACGAAGTATTGGAAATACTGCCTCACTTGAACTATTTGTATTCTGCTCCTTGTAGCCATCAGTTCTCCAGAAGGGGCCACGTGAAGTTTAAAAGGGCCAGTGGTGGATATATCAGAAATACATCTGAAGTAACCTCTTAGAAGCAGATGTGGTCACTCCCAATTAAAGAAAAACTTTCATTTCTGAGGCTCAGGTCCTGATAGGGTCAGGATTTACCATCCCTTATTGCTGTCTATGAGCAGAATACAAGTTTCTTATTGTTTTCCTTCCCATCCAAACAAGCTTGTAATGCTAAAGGAAGGCTGGAAGCACCCAGTGTTGAAAATACCTAATGGATGTCAGTGAGGTGGCAAATGGCTTTCTACCCCATGCTGAAAATTGTTTGATCACTATACTTGGACTTCTGCAACTTATGGACATAGTACAGTGTAAGCAACATTTAAAATGAACAGATTTCTGGAAAGAAGATAAATCATAATTTGAATCTAACACAATGAAATGGTTTTAAGTGCTGCCTCCAACTTGAACCTACTCCATTCTTTCTAGTTTATTTGCAAAAACAACAGAAACTTTAGAAAGGTGAGTTGAGATGGGATGGCACAGTCAGAATTAATGGAACTCCTGAGGATTCTTATTCTCATTTATTTACATTTAATGAATGTTATATCCTTACCCTATTGAATGCTTTTTCAATAGATGAGCAAGTCAAACACTTAATAATATTTTAAAAAGAGCTTATTGATTACCTAATTGGCAAAAATAGACAGCATTTGTTGAAGGAGCAGCATAAATGTGAGTTGAATTTTGAGGACAACAGACACAGAAAAGGATATGTAGCTCTCGGTGGGTAAACACAACCTCAAGCTATTGACTGCTAAAGTGGTCCCCAAATAGCTGATTTTGAAAGATTAATAACGTCATAGATTCACAAATCAAACTAACTATACAGGTGAGCCCGACATGGTCAGCAGGACATAAAGAATTATCACCATCAATTCCTATTGGTAATATTAAAGCTAATATTAAAATTAAAACAAATACCTACACAGCGCAAGAACAGATTGGATTGGGAAATGAAACACACTGGCTTATAAAAGATGCTTAGTGGTTTGGGGTACTTGCATTGGCATTTGAGTTTTTTCCTGAGTTTTATAAGGCTGAACCATGTGCACGTTTCTGCTGACATTGACTGCTGTTCCTTGCCTGTGCAGTAAGAAGAGAAACCATCAGTGTAACATTTTACTTAGGTGTCTACCATTGCATTCCAACTACAGATATCAGCAAAATAAAATAGAGCGGAATTAGATTCAGGTGGGCTCTAAAAAACCCCAATGATTAAGAAGCTTGTTCAATGCTTCAGTCAGAGCAGCTAAGCAATTTTTGATTTAATTTCAAACTGAATCAGTAATTCATGGCCCAATTTAATTGATCAAAAATAAAATGAATTTCTTGATTCACAGCCCAGTGTTATCGGGTCTGGAATGATTAGTCTTCACATAGGAATTATATCTTGTTCTCTGGTTCAGTAAGATGCTGAAGCAAATGTGAAGCTTATTTTGAAGATGGCTAAATAGATATTCTGTTTTTGGTGAGGAAACCAAAGCTGCTAACAGTATTCCAGGTGTGGCCTCATCAACAACCTGTACAACTAAATTCAAGTTTTGTTATTTTAAACTCCAACCCCCCTACAATAGAGACCAATATGACATCAATTTTCTTAACTATGTGGTGGACCTTCCTTCTAACTTTTTGTGATTCATACACTAAAACTCTCAGATTTCCCTGACCTACACTCATTTGCTTGTCATTTAGATAATCTGCATTTACATTCCTCTTACCAAATGACCTCACATTAAGACACAAGAGAGACTGCAGATGCTGGATATCTGGAGCAACATACACAAAATGCTGGAGGAACACAGCAGGTCAGGCAGCATAAAAAGAGGAAAATGAACAGTTGACTTTTTAGCCTAACGCACTTCGTCAGGACTTGAAAGGAAGAAGACAGAGGCCATACTAAAAGGGTGGGGGAGGGGTGAGGGAGAAAAAATAGGAAGTTGGGAGGGTAGGATGGGGATGAGGTGAGAAGCTGGGAAGTGATAGGTGGAAGATGTAAAGAGCTGAAGAATTCCCCACCCTTAAGGCCTGCCAACACCTAAATCTTCCTCCCTCTGGTTTCCCATTTCCTTCCCTTTATTCCATGGTCTACTGTCTTCTCATATCTGATTCTTTTTTCTTCAGCCCTTTACACCCTTATTGCATTCAAATAAAGCCCTTTAGGCTTTTCTTTACAGCTTATACTAACTCTGGATTTGCTCTGTGCTACACGCTCTTGTTTAAATTTTCTGCATCTTCCTGTCACACTTTGTCATTTTCCCAATCACTATCCTGTGCCTCTGCGCTATCATTTCCCTTTATTTATTAAATATCCTGTTCTTCGACCCCACTCATTCCTATTTAGTTCAAAGCCTTGCCCACAATTCTATTTATGTGATTCGCCAGAATACTGGCTTGAGCATGGATCAGATGAAGTCCACCCTAAAGGAACAGCTTTCTGCTTCCCTATCAGTTCCTACCAAACTTTATGCCATACACTTACTTCCCTATTCCTATTCACTATTTGCCAGTTTACACTTATCTCAGATAAAATTATTACTTTGTGGTTCTGTTTTTTTGATTTTGTCCTGATTGCCTCATCATCTTCCAGCAGAACCTTCTTCCTAGTCTTAACTAGGTGGAAAACAACTGGCTTCTCTCTCTCCCATTCTATGTTCTCCAGGCCAGAAGAGATCAGAGATCAAAGTTCAAAGTACGATTATTATAAAAATACATGTATGTCACCATATGCAACATTGGGATTCTTTTTCTTGCAGGCAAATGCAGTAAGTCCAAGAAATACAATAGAATCAATGAAAGACCACACCCAAAAGGACAGACTAACAACCAATATGCAGAAGACAACAAACTGTGCAAGTAGAAAAGAGAAAATAATAATACTGATTAATTCGCAATAAATATTGAGAACATGAGATGAAGAGTCCATAGGTTGTGGGAAGATGTCAATGTTGGGGCAAATAAAGCTGAGTGAAGTCATCCCCTCTGGTTCAAAAGCCTGTTGGTTGAGGGCTAATGACTGTTTCTGAACTTAGTAGTGTGGGTCCTGAGGCTCCTGTACCTTCTTCCTGATGACATGAGCAAGGAGACAGCAGAGCCTGGGTGGTAGGGGTCCTTGCTAATTTTTGTTGCTTTCCTGTGGCAGCGCTCCATGTAGATGTGCTCAACGATTGGGAGAGCTTTATCTGCGATAGACTGGGCCATATCCATTACTTTGCGCAGGATTTTTCTTACCAGGCATTGGTGTTTCCACACCAGGCCATATTGCAACCAGTTAATAGATGTTCCATCACACATCCATAGAAGTTTGTCAAAGTTTTAGGTGTCATGCCAATTTTCCACAAACTTTTAAGTAAGTAGAGGCAGAGTTATGCTTTCTTCATAATTGCACTTACGTGCTGGGCCTGGACAAATTTTCTCAAATAATAACAGTGAGGAATTTAAAGTTGCTGACACTCTCCACCTCTAAGGCCCCAAGAAGAAGCTCACTGCCTCCAGTTTCCTCATCTGAAGTCAATAATCAGTTCCTGGGTCTTGCTGACATTTATTGAGGCGCTACTCAGCCAGATTGTTGTTCTCTCACCATTAAGCCAGATTTTCAAATTCCCTCCTCTCTGCTGATTTGTCACCACTTTTGATTCGGCCAATGACAGTGGTGTTGTCAGCAAATCTATATGTGGTATTACAGCTGTAATTAGCCTCACAGTCATGAGTATAAAGTGAGTAGAGCATGGGCTTAAACATACTGAATTGGGGTGCAGCTGTGCTGATGGAGATTGTGGAGGAGATGTTGTTGCCAATCTCATATGACTGGAGTTACAAGTGAGGAAAACGAAGATCTAATTGCACAAGGAGGTATTGAGGTCAATGTCTTATTGATTAGTTTTGAGGGATAATAATATTGAATACCAAGCTATAGTCAATAAAGAGCCTTAACCCTGGCACAGGCTGGTAGCACAGCCTTCAAGACTCACTTTCTTTGTAGCAGAGAACAGTGTCTGTTCCCCAAACAATGTGACTTCCTTCCCCCCTCCACCACAGTGGCACAGAAAACCACTTGCTTACACATCCTCTGGTAATGCCCACCCTCACACACACAGGGACTAAGAACATCACACCTTTTGGATAAAGGCCAGTATTTTGATCCCTCTACTTGCTTGTTCTGCAGTCACATTGTCTTGTCCCAGAAAATCGCAAGATAGATTATCTAAGGGGTGGGACTGCCTCAACTGACTACATGAACCCAGTAACGAGTTCCCTGGCCCACAATTTGTGCCAATCTAATTACATTAGTAATTTAATACTTAAATTCTTCTGTCTACACAATGTCCACATCTCTCCATTCTGTGCCGATCCATGTGCCTAGAATGGAGGCATTTCTAACCCTGGCAGCACATTCCAGCCATCCACTACTCCGTGAAAATAAAAACCTGTCCCACACATCTCCAACGAACATAACCCTTCTCAGTTTAAATGCATGCTCTCTAGTTTTAGATATATTGACTCTGGGAGGGAGATACCAGTTGTCTATTCTATCTGATCTTATGAAGTTTAATAAGGTCTATCCTCAGCCTCTACTGCCCCAGAGAAAACAACCTTTTAGAAAACATAGAAACATAGAAAACCTACAGCACATTACAAGCCCCTTGGCCCACAAAGCTGTGCCAAACATGTCCTTACCTGAGAAACTACCTAAGGTTACCCACAGTCCTCTATTTTTCTGAGCTCCAGGTACCTGTCCAGTAGTTTCTTAAAAGACCCTGTTGTATCTGCCTCCACCACCGTCGCCAGCAGCCCATTCCACACACTCACCACTCTCTGAGTAAAAGAGTTACCCCTGACATCTCCTCTGTACCTACATCCAAGCACCTTAAAACTGTGCCCTCTCGTGCTAGCCATTCCATCCCTGGGAAAAAGCCTTTGACTATCCACATGGTCAATGCCTCTCATCATCTTATACACCTCTATCAGGTCACCTCTCATCCCCTGTCACTCCAAAGAGCAAAGTCCGAGTTCACTCAGCCTATTCTCATAAGGCATGCTCCCTAATCCATGCAACATCCTTGTAAATCTCCTCTGCACCCTTTCTATAGTTTCCACATCCTTCCTGTAGTGAGGCGACCAAAACTAAGCACAGTACTCCAAGTGGGGTTTGACCAGGGTCCTATATAGCTGCAACATTATCTCTTGGCTCTTAAACTCAATCCCAGGATTGATGAAGGCCAATGCACCTTATGCTTTTTTAACCACACAGTCAACCTGCGCAGCAGCGTTGAGTGTCCTATGAGCTCGGACCCCAAGATCCCTCTGATCCTCCACACTGCCAAGAGTCTTACCATTAATACTATATTCTGCCATCATATTTGACCTACCATAATGAACCACCTCACACTTATCTGGGTTGAATTCCATCTGCCATTTCTCAGCCCAGTTCTGCATCCTATCAATGTCCCACAGTAACCTCTGACAGCCCTCCACACTATCCACAACACCTCCAACCTTTGTGTCATCAGCAAATTTTACTAACCCATTCCTCCACTTCCTCAACCAGGTCATTTATAAAAAAAATCACGAAGAGCAGGGTTCCCAGAACAGATCCCTGAGGCAAAACCACTGGTCACCGATCTCCATGCAGAATATCACCACTCTACAATCCCTCTTTGCCCTCTGTGGGCAAGCCAGTTCTGGATCCACAAAGCAATGTCCCCTTGGATTCCATGACTCCTTACTTTCTCAATAAGTCTTGCATGGGGTACCTTGTCAAATGCCTTGCTGAAATCCATATACACTACATCTACAACTGTACTTACATCAATGTGTTTAGCCACATCCTAAAAAAATTCAGTCAGGCTCATAACACAAAGCTATGCTGACCATTCCTAATCATATTATGCCTCTCCAAACGTTTATAAATCTTGCCTCTCAAGATCTTCTCCATCAACTTACCAACCACTGAAGTAAGACTCAATGGTCTATAATTTCCTGGGCTATCTCTGCTCCCTTTCTTGAATAAAGGAACAACATCTGCAACTTTCCAAATCTCTGAAACCTTTCCCGTCCCCATTGATGATGCAAAGATCATGGCCAGAGGCTCAGCAATCTCCTCCCTTGCCTCCCACAGTAGCCTGGGGTACATCTCGTCCAGCCCCGGTGACTTATCCAACTTGATGCTTTCCAAAAGCTCCAGCTCATCCTCTTTCTTAATGTCTACGTGCTCAAGCTCTTCAGTCCACTGTAAGACATCCCTACAATCGCTAAGATCCTTTTCCGTAGTGAATACTGAAGCAAAGTATTCTAAGTACATCTGCTATCTCCTCCGGTTCCATACACATTTTTCCACTGTCACACTTGATTGGTCCTATTCTCTCATGTCTTATCCTCTTGCTCTTCACTTACTTGTAGAATGTCTTGTCTGCCAAGCCTTTCCTTATAGCACATGCCCACGTGTTGGTGTGTTGTCACTATATGATATGGGAGCTGACAGACCCCTTTGTGGTTCCTGGTGATGACATCTGCAGCAAGTGTTGGCTGCTCAAGGAACTCAGACTCAAAGCTGATGATCTGGAATCTGAGCTTCGAACACTGTGATGCATCAGGGAGAGGGAGAGTTACATGCGACGAAAAAGGTATGAGGTTTAAGCAGATTGGCCATTGTTGGAGTGGGCAGGGTTAGAGTGGGGAATTGATGAGTTGGTTGAAGCTATTTTGATTCGGCCATTGTATGTGTGGCCCAATGGAAGAGTTTAAAATCTGAGCCTTTGGCCTGGAGACACAGGTGATTACAATTACGTTTTTTTTTAAAAACAGTATTATTTTCAAACATTGTAATGCATCATGGAGGGGAAAAGTTGCCTGGACTCTGTGTGGCAGGCAGAAGGATCCAAGAGGAGCTGCTGGAGAAGCTTGAGCTCTTGAGATTGTTCAACAGGTCAGAGAACAACCGTGAGGATGAGCGGGGGGTTGTAGGAAAGATGAGTAACCAGACTGTGGCACCGTGATTCAGGGAGTCATTCAACAGTGAGGAGAGAAATGCAATGTAGTGGTAATTGGGGATAGTATAGTCAGGGGAATAGACACAATTCTCTGTTGCAAGGATCGAGAGTCCTGAAAGCTGCATAGTCTGCCTGGTGCCCAGGTTCAGCACATCTCAACTAACCTGCAGAGGAACTTGAAGTGGGAGGGGAAAAATCCACTTGGCACTCTCTATGTGGGTACCAATAACCATAAGACAAAGGAGCAAAAGTCGGCCATTCGGCCCATTGAGTCAGCTCCACCATTTCATCATCTGATCCAATCTCCCCTTTAGTCCCATTCCCCCGCCTTCTCACCATAACCTTTGATGCCCTGACTACTCAAATACCTATTAATCTCTGCCTTAAATACACCCAATGACTTGGCCTCCACTGCCGCCCATGGCAACAAATTCCATAGATTCACCATCCTCTGGCTAAAAATTTTTTTTCACATCTCTGTTCTAAATGGGCACCCTGCAATCCTCAAGTCATGTCCTCTCGTACTAGACTCCCCCACCATGGGAAACAACTTTTCCACATCCACTCTGTCCATGCCTTTCACCATTCGAAATTTTCCTATGAGGTTCCCCCCCCCCCCATTCTTCTAAACTCCAAGGAGTACAGTCCAAGAGCAGTCAAACGTTCCTCATATGTTAACCCTCTCCAATGTCAACACATCCTTTCTTAAATAAGGAGCCCAAAACTGCACACAGTATTCCAAGTGAGGTCTTATCAGTGCCTTATAGAGCCTCAACATCACATCCCTGCTCCTATACACTATTCCTCTAGAAACGAATGCCAACATTGCATTCGCCTTCTTCACCACCGACTCAACCTGGAGGTTAACCTTAAGGGTATCCTGCACGAGGACTCCCAAGTCCCGTTGCATGTCAGAATTCTCTCCCCATTTAAATAATAGTCTGCCCGTTTATTTCTTCTACCAAAGTGCATGACCGTACACTTTCCGACACTGTAATTCATTTGCTACTTCTTTGCCCATTCCCCCAATCTATTCAAGTCTCTCTGCAGACTCTCTGTTTCCTCAGCACTACCGGGCCCTCCACCTATCTTTGTATCATCAGCAAACTTAGCCACAAAGCCATCTATTCCATAGTCCAAATCACTGATATACAACGTAAAAAGAAGTGGCCCCAACACGGACCCCTGTGGAATACCACTGGTAACCGGCAGCCAACCACTTTATTCCCACTCTGTTTCCTGCCAATCAACCAGCGCTCTATCCACGTATGTAACTTTCCCGTAATTCCATGGGCTCTTATCTTGTTTAGCAGCTTCATGTGCGGCACCTTGTCAAAGGCCTTCTGAAAATCCAAATACACAACATCTACTGCATCTCCCTTGTCTAACCTACTTGTAAGGTTTGTAAGGCACTAGGTTTGTCAGGTTTCTTACTCTTTATATACTTGAAAAAGCTTTTAGTATCCTCTTTGATATTATTTGCTAGCTTCCTTTCATAGTTCCTCTTTTCCCTCTTAATGACCTTCTTAGTTTCCTTTTGTACGCTTTTATAAACTTCCCAATCCTCTGACTTCCCACTAATTTTTGCTTCCTTGTATGCCCTCTCCTTTGATTTTACTTTGGCTTTGACGTAGGAAGAATGTAGGAAGAATATGGAAAGAGGTTCTGCTGAGGGAATTTGCACAAGGTCAATTAGATCAGAGAGCTAAATGTGTGTCTCAAAGATGGGTGTGTGAATTTGCATAAGATTAATTGGATCAGAGAGTTAAATGCATGCCTCAAAGATAGGTGTGGGAGAAGTGGGTTTGAATTTGTGGGACATTGGCACCAGTATTGGGGAAGGTGGGGGTGGGAACTGTTCTCCACCTGAATCATGCAGAGACCAGGGCCCTGTGAAGGACAGACAGGTGGCCAGAAGGGGTGGGGTGGCTCTGTTGGTAAAAAAGAGTGGAAATTGAGCTGGCAGGGTGCAGGCCTCAGAGCATATCCAAGTGGCACAGACCTGATCCAAGAGCGAGGGACAACTCAATGTTTTAGATGGGAAGTATTGGGTGCAGCCTAATTAAGGTGGCAGGTCTCATGCCCAAAGCAGCAGGGCCAGGGTCCAAGAGTGAAGAACAAAACATGGTTTAGCTGATTTAAGCACGAGGCCAAACTGAAATGGTCAGGGTATTGGGGCCGGAGGCAAGGGACAGGCTGGTGTTCTGCTCACTGCTTGCGAGGTTCACTTGTCTCTGCGCTGAACTGAGGCTGTGGTCTGCAACTAACGGGCTTGCGATTGGCTATATTGGCTGGATGGTTGTGGACTCACAATCGTGAACTTCAGTTCTGAGTTTTAGTTGTTTACTTTTATGGTTGGCAAAAAAAAATTCTGCGTATTGGGTGTTTGACAATCTTTTTTTTACTAGGTTCGATTGGGTTTCTTTGTTTTGTGGCTGCCTGTGAGGAGATGAATCTCAAGGTTGTATATAGTATACATACTTTGATAATAAATTTACTTAGAACTTTAAAGAGCAAAAGAGAGGCGAGAGTGGATATGGGTTACTGGAAAATGACGCTGGAGAGGTAGTAATGGGAGACAAGGAAATGGTAGATGAACTCAGAAGTATTTTGCATCAGTCTTTATTGTGGAAGACACCAACAGTATACCAGAAATTGGAGAGCGTCTGGGGCAGAAGTGAGTGCAGTTGCTATCACTAAGGAGAAAACGCTCTGGAGGCTGAAAGGTCTGATGGTAAATAAGTCTCCTGGACCAGATCAGAGGCAACCAGATGACATGCTAGAGTTATGAAAGAGGCAGTTGAAGAGATTGAAGTGGTATTAGTAATGGTCTTCCCAGAATCACTAGATTCTAGAATGGTTCTGGAGGTGTGGAAAATTGCAAATGTCACTCCACTCTATAAGAAGGGAGAGAGGAATTGACAAGAAATTATAAGCCACTTCACAGGACATCTATGGTTGAGAAGATGTTGGAGTCCATCCTAAAGAATTCCACCCACCCCCATCAGAGAGGAGGCTACATAACATCCACACCAGGACCACCAGACTCCAAAACAGTTCCTTTCTCCAAGCAGGAAGGCTGATCAACACCTCCACCACCAGTACTTCTTCATTTCCTGTAAGCCACCTTACATACAGGCACTCCTGTGCCTAGTCACCTAAAGGACATACATTCAATCTATTGATATAATGTATTTCCCATTGGTACGTAGAGATACTGTATGTCTCTGCCAATGGAAGTAAAAGGTGTTCCTTTACTGTCCTAGCCTGCAGGTCATCCTTGAGCAAGGTGTAGCACCTGCTTACCCCTACCCCCCCGTTCAGGGTCACATGAAGCCCTGGGAGCAGGTGGTGGATGGTCATATGAGCAGCTGGTGCATATCACAAGTCCTGATACCAGGCAGACAATCTCTAAAGAATAGATTGGGGTAACTGTCCAACGACACTGCTCATAAAAAGGCAATGGCAAAACACTTGTGTGGAAAAATTTGCCAAGTACAACCTTGGTCATAAGACCATGATCGCCCATATCATGTGACATGGCACATGATGATGATCTTATGTATTTATATTTATTGTGTCTTTTTAAAAATTGTTGTGTTCTTTATTTTATTGTTTTTTTGTGCTACATTGAATCCAGAGTAACAATTATTTCATTCTCCTTTACAATTGTCCACTGGAAATGACATTAACTAATATTGAATTTCGAATGATAAATAGACAGAAGTCAACATGGTTTCCTGAAGGGGAAATCTTGTCTAACAAATCTTTTGGAACTCTTTGAGCAAATAACATGCTAGGTAGACAAAGGAAAGGCAGTGGATGTTGTTTACTTGGATTTTCTGAAGGCCTTTGACAAGGTGCCACCCATGAGGCAGTTAAACAAGATATGACCCATGGTATTACAGGAAAGATACCAGCATGGTTAGAAGATTGGCTAACTGGCAGGAGGTAAAGAATGGGAACAAAAGGTCTTTTCTGATTGGTTGCCAGTGACCACTGGTACTTTACAGGGGGCTCTATTGGGACTGCTTCTTTTCACGTTATAGGTCAATTTTGGATGACAAAATTGATCGCTTTGTGGCCAAGTTTGTGGATGACATAAGTTTGGAGAGCTGGGTAGTGTTGAGGAAGCAGGAAATCTGCAGAAGAACTTGGACAGACTAGGAGAATGGGCAAAGAAGTGGCAGATGGAATACAGTGGAGGGAAAAGTATGGTCATGCACTTTGGTAGAAGGAATAAAGATGTAGATTATTTTCTAAATGGGGAACAAATTCAGAAATCAGAGTTCAAATAGACTTGGTAGTCCTAGTGCAGGATTCCCCGAGGTTAACTTACAGGTTAAGTCAGTAGTAAGGAAGGCAAATGCGATATTAGCATTCATTTCGAGAGGACTAGAATATAAAAGCAAGGATGTAACGCTAAGTCTTTATATAGTATTTGGAAGACCACACTTGGTATCTGGTGAGCAGTTTTGGGCCCTTTATCTGAGAAAGGACATGCTAAAATTCAAAAGGGTCCAAAGGAGGTTCACAAGAATGATCCCACGATAAAAGTGATGGAGGAGCATTGGATGGCTCTAGGCCTGTACTCTCTGAAGTCTAGAAGAATGATGGGGATCTTACTGAAACCTATTGAATATTGAAAAGCCTAAATAGAGTGGATGTAGAAAGGATGTTTCCTTTCGTGGGTGAGTTTAGGACCAGAGGGCACAGCCTTAGAATACAAGGATGTCACTTTAGAACAGAGATAAGGAAGAGTTTCTTCAACCAGAGGGTGGTGAATCTGGGAATTCAATGCCACAAATGGCTCTGGAGGCCAAGGTATTCAGTATGTAGGTTGATAAGTTCTTGATTAGTTAGGGTGTTGGAGAAGGCAGGAGAATGGTGGTGGTGGTTGAGGGGATAATAAATCAGCCATAGTAGAATAATGGAGCAGACTCAATAGGCTAAATGACATGATTCTGCTCCCTTGTCTTGCCTTATCCTATCCTATCCTAAACACAGCAGCATCTTGGTGAATCTCTGTCCCTCTCTAAGGCCTACACATCCTTTCTAAATATTGGGGCAATCAGAACTGAATGCAATTCTCCAGATGTGGCCTAACCAGACTTTTATAAAGCTGCAACTTAACTCTCTAACTCTTAAACTCAGTTCCTTGACTAATAAAAGCAAGCATGTCAAACGCCTTCTTTGTTGTTGTTCTTTTCTGCATCTTGTGTTGAATCAGGTGGCAATCTTGCCATTTATTTAGCACTTTTGTCTGTCTTTTTACAAGACTGAGTGGCTAGCTCAATGCTCAACCCAGCATGCATGGAAACCATGCAAGGATTTGAACCCAGGACCACTCCCCTTGAAATCACTATGTACCAGCCTGAAAAACATCTTCTTTACCACCTTTTAATCTGTACATCAATAAAAATTCTAAAACTTGATCATCTAGCTATGGAGTAAGCTGATTTTGAAGAATGCATCAGGATCAGTTTTTTAAAAATCTGTGACCATCCAATTTAACAAATCTCCTCATTATTTTATTAATGTCTATAAGATCAGCAGCTTCCTTCACTCTATATAAAACATTCCCAGCCTATCTAGTTTCTCCTCATAACGCAAGCCTTCCAGTCCTGGCAATATCCTTGTGAATCTAGCTTAGTCACATCCTTCCCATAGTGTAGCTACACGATTAGCCAGGTATCATCTCATCAACGTCCTGTACACTTTAAACAAGACGCCACAACTCTTGTATTCAGTGAACATTCTAATGAAGGTAAAGATGCCATATATATTCACAACTTTGTCTACCTATGTCACCACTTTCAAGGAACTCTCTACTTGTTTACCTATGTATTCTTTGCAGGGGAAAACTTTTTTTCCTTTATCTCTGCAATGTTAAAGATGAGACAGACTAACCCTTTTAAAGTTCTTTGGGCATCACATTTAAAGATGAAGGCCATTATGCCTCAACCACACCAACCAGCTAAAGACAAAGACCTCTCTGACAGCTCCAAAACTGGTGATACGCAAATGAATGTTGAATAATTTAAAGTAGAGTAGACTTGTACACTTTTCAGAACATCTGAGCAGCAGTGGGAATTTTGTCTTGACTTTATGGCATATTTTTGCTTCCTTTAGTACCTTGTGCAACATTTCCCCCAAATAATGTCAAAAGTAATGTGACACATAAAATCCATCTTCTGCAAGATTTCCAACATCACCAGTCCTATAAATGAGAACTCTTATTCCCTCAAACAGCTGAGTCTCACTGATCCTATTTCCTCTGAAACCGAGCTATTTAAAAGACCAACATTCAAACTACATTAGTTCTCTTCACTGAGACCTGAGGTCCCTGTGTTCACAAACATCGCTCATCGACTTTCCCTCTGGTCATCAATGTTCACTCGCTGTTTTTCAGCTTCAGGGATATTTCCAGGTTGCTTATGCTCTCACAGAGACTGTCTGATAACCAATCTTCATAGCCTGCTCTGGTCTACCTGACCTCCCAACCTCATTCATTAATGCAGTATCCACTTGTTTCCTGCAGATAATGTTGGTTTTCACTAAAATGATGCCCTGTAAGTAACTTGATCTTTATGTGACCAGGTGATTCGTAATGTTGCATGAACAGTATTAAAAGGCAACAATGTGACTCCTAGCCAAGGTTATGTTTAGCCAAGAAGCAATGCAAGGGTAATATTCGTGCTTCACGCTTACCCAGACCTAGGGCCCACTCCTACCAGAGTAACTACACTCATCCAGAAAGTCATGTGGCATGGGATCAGTGGAACCTTAGCTGTTTGGATAAAAAAAATCAGCTTGCATGAAGAAAGCAGAGGATTGTAGTGGAAGGAAAGTATTCTGCCTGGAGGTCGGTGACTAGTGGAGTGCTGCAAGGACCTGTCCTGGGACCCCTGCTCTTTGTGATTTTTATAAATAACCTGGATGAAGAGGCGGAAGGATGGGTGGGTAAGTTTGCGGATGACAGGAAGATTGGAGAAGTTGTGGATGGAGCTGTAGGTTGTCAAAGGTTACAAGAGGATATAGACAGGCTGCAGAGTTGGGCAGAAAAATGGCAGATGGAGTTCAATTCGGACAAGTGTGAGGTGATGCATTTTGGAAGGACAAACCAGAAGACTGAGTACAGGATTACTGGTCAGTTACTTAAGAGTGTGGATGAACAAAGGGACCTTGGGGTTCAAATCCATACATCCCTCAAGGTGGCTGCACAGGTTGATAGGGTAGTTAAGAAGGCCTATGGGATGCTAGCTTCATTAACAGGAGGATTGAGTTCAAGAGTAGAGAGGTCATGTTGCAACTCTACAAATCTCTGATGAGACTACACTCAAGATTATTGTGTTCAGTTCTGGTCACCTCATTATAGGAAGGATGTGGAAGCTATGGAGAGGGTGCAGAGGAGATTTATCAGGATGTTGTCTGGTTTGGAAAACAAGTCTTATGAGGCAAAGTTAGCAGAGCTGGGACTTTTCTCTTTGGAGTGTAGAAGGATGAGAGGGCACTTGATAGAGGTCTACAAGATTATGAGAGGCATAGATAGGGTGGATAGACAGTACCTGTTTCCCAGGG
Organism: Hypanus sabinus; assembly: GCF_030144855.1. Taxonomy (NCBI): domain Eukaryota; kingdom Metazoa; phylum Chordata; class Chondrichthyes; order Myliobatiformes; family Dasyatidae; genus Hypanus; species Hypanus sabinus. The sequence goes on along the minus strand of NC_082725.1, from coordinate 64,831,483 downwards.
CATGAATAGCAAACACCAAAGGGCATATGTACAAAGTTAAGGGAGGGAAGTATAGGGGAATCATCAGGGACAAATTTTTTACACAGAGGATTGTGGGTGCCTGGAATGACTTGCCAGGGATGCTGGTGGAGGCTAAAACACTAGGGGTATTTAAGAGCCTCTTGGACAGGCACATGGATGAAAGAAAAATAGAGGGTTACAGGGTAGCGTGGGTTCAGTACTTTTTTTAATGGAAAATATGGGTCGGCACAACATCAAGGGCTGAAGGGCCTGTACTGTGCTGTAGTATTCTAGTGTTCTAGTGAATTTAGGAGCCGAGAGGTAATGTTACAGCTATATAGGATCCTGGTCAGACCCCACTTGGAGTACTGTGCTCAGATCTGGTTGCCTCACCACAGGAAGGATTTGGAAAGGGTGCAGAGGAGATTTACAAAGATGTTGCCTGGATTAGGGAGCATGCCTTATGAGAATAGGTTGAGTGAATTTGGCCTTTTCTCCTTGGAGTGACGGAGGATGAGAGGTGACCTGACACAGATGTACAAGATGATGAGAGGTATTGATCGTGTGGATAGTCAAAGGTATTTTCCCAGGGCTGAAATGATTGCCACAAGAGAACACAGGTTTAAGGTGCTTGGGAGTAGGTACAGAGGAAATGTCAGGGGTAAGTCTTTTACTCAAAGAGTGATGAGTGTGTGGAATGGGCTGCCGGCAACAGTGGTGGAGGCAGATCCATAGGGTCTCTTCAGAGGCTTTTAGATATTAAGTTAGGGACATGTTTGGCACAACTTTGTGGGCCAAAGGGCCTGTATTGTGCTGTAGGTTTTCTATGTTTTTCCCAATCAGTCATAAGAAACTATGGTGGTGATCAAAGATTAAGTCATTTGACTAGTAATCCAGCACAGAAAGCATCCTATCCAGATGCATCACAACTTGGTATGGCAAACATTCTGCCCAAGACCACAAGAGACTGCAGAGAGATGTGAACTCAGCTCAGTCCATCAGACAAACCAGCCTCCCTCTCCACTGGCTCCATCAATACATGTTGCTATCTCGGGAAAGCAGCCCTTATAATGAACACCTTCCCAAACCCCAGTTGTTCTTTCCTCTCCCCCCTCCAAAAGACAATAAGCTTGAGAGCATGTGCCACCAAGGTCAAGGATGGCCTCTATCACACTGTGATCTTGAATGGACCTCTTATTCACTAAAAGGGAATTCCTGGTCTCCCAATCTACCTCGTTATGCCCTTTCATTTCATATGTCTACCTGCATTTTCAATAAAGTACTGAAGTGGAACTATAATACAATCATGACAATATCCATGCTGTATTAAACATTCACATTCAGAATACATGGAAAATTAAGGTAATCTCTGAGTAGATAACAATTCTCTATAGCAGTTACCAACAAGCTGCAGGGAGTCGTGCATCATTTGGAGATAGGATCACATTCTGCCCCATGATTACACAGAGGTGTCAGCTAAAACAACATTGCTGGTCGCCAGAGCGCCACTATCCCAGATGTTCACGACATTGACAAAAAAGCCCTATTGACAAAGATAGGGCTCAACATTCAAAAATAATGCTAAGAAAATGGATGCGCATGTCAGAAATATTAAGACTCTTTCAAGATTTCAGAATAATATTCTTGTAATCACCAAACATTATTTACTTTTCATTATTTATCTGATGTATGAAGCTATCAAAGTACCAAACTACAGTACAACATTTTCACTTCCTTATAGTCATTGCAAAACAGGGCCATCAGATTCGGTAAGATTTGGTGGAGAGCAGCAGTTGAAAGTTGTTATAGAGCCATTAACATTTAGCCCATGAAAATCAAAAAAAAATCTGCAGATGCTGGAAATCCGAGACCAACACATAAAATGAAATATTAATCCTGTTTGTCTTTCCACAGATTCCTAACCTATAGTGTTTCCATTGTTTGTGCTTTTAATTAATGCCCTGCCTGTACTTTAACACAGTCGTTTAATAAAGGAAGTGTCGATTTGAATCGCACCCTTAGAGCAGAGGGAAGTTCAACTACCCGGATCTCAAGGAAGGTAAGGCCCAGACATCAGAGGTTTCAAAGGAAGAGTAACAGATGGTACAGTTTGGGAAAGCGATTCACGGGGGTGGTCACCAAAAATGTATTGAATGGATTGAGAGTTTGCAACATAGATTTGCCAAATCACAATCGAGATTATACAGCCAGAGAAATTTATAGTGGTAGTACCAGGCAAGGCATGAAGGAATTTAAACATAACAGAAAGAATTTTAAGTCTGAAGCACTGGGAGCCATAAAGCATTATTGCTGAATAAGAAATGGGTGAAGACATAAACAGAAGAAGCAGGAGTGTGCCAGACAGCCCTGTACTCCACCATTCAATAAAATCAAGGACAGCCATTGATCAACACTGATTTCATTATGGGTCACTTTGTTATTTCAAATAATAGATAGTACATATTACCAATATTTTCAAAAATATCAGGGTTGAGTGTGTTAATCCTAAAATTATTATAAAGAATAGACTGCTGCAGCTTAAATTACATTTTTTTCAGAAATCATTTGCCCTTAGGATGTAATTTGAAGGTACTGGCAGTCCAATCTGTCATTAGTGCAAGTGTGGCCTGAGTAATTTTACCAAAATCAAAAACCACCTTCAACACAAGGCTGTACATTCCTGAAAGTCGAGAATTGAGAAGGGCACTTGCTGGAAGGAACACTCCTCCACCCTTGTGCTGTCCTTGACACCACTGTTCTTGACTCTACGCTAATACTAGCTAGCCAATTCAGCCTCACTTGGAGTCACGAAGACCATGCATCAATAGTGTCTCAAGAACAGCATGGTCTCAGGAGCAGACTGTATCCCAGCTGTGCAAATACAATCACTTTGAAACTACTGGATCATCTGTTCGGACATTGGGAACTTCTCTGCCTGGGTTCCGACTTCTCTCTAGCACCCAGAGCGATCCAACCTCGCACCAGGGCCAGTTGAACGATCATCAGAGCTTCTCTGCCCAGGCCCCAACCTCTCTTCATGGTGCCCAGAGTGATCCAACTTCACTCCTGGGCCAGCTGTACGGGCATCAGCAACATACTATCTCGGCTCATCCCCCAAACTCACCCTTTGGTGTTTGTGGCAATAATTTAACACAATTTACACCAGAAAAGGCATTTTTAGTGCTGTTTTTAGTTGGATTTCTTATTTTTTTGACTATTAGAAGCTGTTACACACATTCAGTAGCACCTTAACCAGAAATAAAAAGTGATGAAACCTTGCTAGAGGCCACCAATAGCAGCAAAATCCAGACTCATGGGGTACAATGAATGATGCTGATTCAATGGGCAACATTATATATGGGACTTCATCCTGGTTAAGGTGGCTAGACCTTTATTCGAATCAGGTTTCCTGCCTGCCCAAGGACAGTTGGTCGAAATTTAGAACTGCTGGCTTTGGGATGTCAAGGACTTTGGGTCGTTACCCTGCCCCCCCAGTAAGTTTCCCACAGAGAACCTGTCAAGCGCATGCACCACTGTATGTGAGTTTACTCATATACTGGGCGAATTTCCAGATCTCACCAAGCCCACATTCTCACAACTGACCTGCCCCCGTGCGTAGACTGGACTCAGAAAAGCTGGCAACCAGGTTGAGTTTACCAACATGGAAAGACTTGGCATTGTAAGCCAGCAAATTGACCTGGGCTTCACCCCTTTATATGGTCCCTAAGTCCGATAGTAGTTGCTGCCCATGTGATGATTACTGACACCTTAATGAACTCACCACTCTCGATCATTACCTGGTTCTACACATCCAAGACTTTTTGGTAGATATAGCCAGGAAGTTAATTTTTTCCAAAGTTGATATAATTAGGGGCTACCATCTGCCTATGTGCTTGGATGACATTCCCCAAAACAGCTGCAATAACCTGGTTTGGCAAATTTTGAGTTGCTGCATGCCATTTGACTGAAAAATGCAGCATAGGCTGATGGACTCTGTATTAAAAGACTCCGATTTTCTTTGCGTTTACCTGGATGATATACTTATCGCCAGTACATCCAAATCTGAACACACTTTTCACGTGCTTAGGGAAATACAGGTTGCTTTCAAACCCTGCTAAATGCCAGTTTGGGTTGTCAACCATTGACTTTATCGGCCATCGCATCTCCACAGAAGGTGTGAAACCCCTCCTGTGAAAAGTAGCCGCTATATGGATTTCTCACCACCCTGCACGACTAAAATTCTACAGGAGTTTGCAGGCATGGTGGATTTCTATCAACCATTCATTCTGCAAGCTACTGAACTTATAAAGTGCGCTTAAAAACAATACCGCTAGTTAAGTGCTTAGTTAGCGGACATGACCAGGGCATTTGATGATACCATACAAGCTCTTCCCAATGCGACCCTACTCCCCAACGCACCCATCACCATTACTACTGGTGCCTCAGACTATGCTTCAGCTGCTGTGCACGACAGCTGGTCGGAGGCGTGTGGCATTTGCTCGCCTTCTTCAGTCGTGAGCTCTGTCCACCCGAAAGGAAGTACAGTACGCATGACCGTGTGCTTCTCAGCCTCTATCCATCCTTGGTCTGCACGGCAGCAACGCCACTCGGTCTACATATCCGAATTCACAACAGGTATACAACATATCAAGGGGGAAAATAATGCTATGGCTGATTGCCTTTCACAGCCAGCCGTTAAGGCCGTACACAGAGAGGTTGACTATGTTGGCATGGTAGCCGACCAAGTTACTGATCTAGAGGTCCAGGCTTACAGATCAGTTGTCAAGGGCCTGTGTTTAGCTGACATGAAGTTCAAGGAAGCTGGGGTTTCTCTCCCGTGGGATGTCTCAACCAGTCACCTTTGCCCCCATCGCGCCTGCAAACTTGAGATGGACTGTTTTCTTGCATCCGGGCCTGAAGGCCTCACAGAATCTGGTTGCACTGAAGCTTGTTTGGCACGGCTTCAAAAGGGACGGGCATGGTTGGACTGCAGCCTGTGTGGAGTGCCAGCAGACAAAAATTAATCTTCATATTCAGGCGCCATTGGCACCTTTAGTGGTCCCTGAGTGGGAATTTGACCATGTCCCAGAACTTCAGTGTTAGTTACATCACACTACGGTGTATCACCAGTAGTCCAATGGCCTATGCGAGCGATTTCACCGCTCCTTAAAGGTTGTTCTGAGGGCTTCCCTGACCAATGAGTGTTGGCATGATTGCCTCCTGTGGGTCTTGCTGGGGCTTCAGAAGAGGCCCTGTAGTTGTCGCTGGCAGAGATGGTATACAGGCAGCCAATATGAGTGGCAGGTTCCTGATGTCATGGCTGCCTGGTTGGCCTCTCAACAGCATTCCACTGTCCTCAATAGATTCAACTCCTTTTTACCTATTTCTACTTCCCATCATGGCGTACAGCACTCTTGGGTTCCTGTTGACCTACATTCCACCTCGTTTGTTTTCGTCCGCCATGACGCACACAAACATCCCCTGAGGGCCCCTTACAAAGGTCCGTACTGGATTTTGGAACAGGGAGAAAAGACTTTTAAATACTTAACATATTTTGGTACATTGCCTTAAACTGTTCCACCAAAATTTGGAGTATTCCCCTGCCAAGCCCACGGCATCACGATGTGACCATGAGCGTGTAACACACCTCTGGATGAACCAGAGGCACGTGCGGTTCCTCTACCCATGGAACATGGGGCCCAAGCCTGAGCTCCAGACAGGCACACAATGCTGTTTTTAGTGAATTCCAGGAGGGCCTGTGTAGAGTAACATAATTGGGAAAAATGCACATAATCCACAACCACCGTCACTGAATTGGGGTTTCGCTTTAAGAGGCTGGTCTGACCTGATAACATTGTTATGTAAGGATGTTTAGCACACTTATGTGTTTAGGTTTTGGAGTTTAATAAAATATGTTATGGGTTTCATTAAATATAGAATGCCTCACTTCGTTTTACTTGCGAAAACTAACAATACGAAGAACCTCAGAGGTCAGGTGTCTTCAATAAGGGAAAGAAATCAACATCTATGATAATAGAAAAGTCTCCCTGCTGTCATCCAAAGGGAAAGTCATTGTAAGGACCTCCTCAACTCTTCCCAGCTCTTTGCATCAGAGGATGGATCCCATCTATCAATTTCTGTGTGAAGGGAGAAAGACCATATTGGAAGCAACTTCAAAGGGATGAATCATGAAGCATTAACCACTACACGCATTCTTTCGGCTGCAAAAAAGCCTTTGGCTCCATCAATCAAAAGGGATTACGTGAAAATCATCCTTAGATTTGGCCACACTCAGAAATTCATCTCCAGCCTTTGTCTGTTACATGATGGCACCGAAGTTGTGATCTTAACCAGACCTGGTCCTCAGTCTCATGGCTAGTATCATAAAAGGCTACAATACTGGTAATAATTTTCTAAATCTTTTCTCACACAATGTTACATGCCACATCTAGCAGGATTTTCACTGGAGTGAAGTTAATGGACAGAACATACGGGAAGTTGTGCAATCCACACCACCTCTAAGCCAGAATCAATGTGACTTCAATCTCATATATCAAAGTGGCAAGTGGTGTAGATACTTGAAAGCCAAGCCATTGTTAATCCATTCACTGAAGTGTGTAAAACCATAAGTACTTTGCCAGCTTACCCCAGGGCTCAGCACTCTGGCTCCAACCAACTGCTATGTACCATTCTCCATAAAAAATACTTGCCTTACAAAAAGACTCAGGAATATGGACCATTTCCCATCTGTACAGGAACCACTTCTCAGCAAAGGCCCAGCCCAAGTCAATAAATTAAAATCTGAAGCACAGCAAAAGCTTACAGTTGAACAGGCAGCATTGATCCCTGTATACCCGTATATCTCTGAGACTGGGACTACCAATAACAAGCACATTAAAATACTCTTTCCACAAAATCATCAAAATTCATTGTCAGGAGAAACGTTTTATTGTCAACATTCTCTGTGAGCTAGTGCTCCAGGAATTGATGCTTTATGTCGTACACATGCTGAGCATCATACACCTGAAACATTCACACTAAACTCTGGACAATAGAAGACCTGGTGGACAGGGGAAACATTTTAAAGATATTCTCAAAGACTTCCTTGAAAAGTGTAACACCTCTACTAACTAGCGGGAATTTCTGGCCATTAACTATTCTAAGTGATGTAGGAGCATTCAGCATGTCACTGAGAAGACCCTTTGTTGGGATCACAATCAATCCTGGCAGAAATAGGAATTTATCTCATAAACCTGCTATCTTCTCAGGCATTCCTTGCCCTCGTCACATAATGGCATCATTAGTCACCTTAGAATCCATAGAACCAGAATGGAAACAAATCATCCTTGATCCAATGAAATGACTGAGAAGAAGAGGAATTTCCACCAGAGAAACAGATAGAACATAAAGCAGTACAGCACAGAGACAGACCATTCAGCCCATCACTCCTGTGCCAAACATGATACCAATTTAAACAAGGTCATCTGTCTGCACGTGATCTTGATACATGCGCCCGTCTAAAGGTTTTTATTTTATCTACTTTCACCACCTCCTCACCAACATGTTCCAGGCAGCTATGTACCACTCTCCATAAAAAATACTTGCCTTGCAAATCTCCCTCAAACTGTTGCTTCCTACAGAGTCATAGAGACACAGAGCACTATATCACAGAAACAAACCCTTCAGCCCTTCTGGTCTACGCCAACCTGTTTTTCTGCCTAGTTGCAACTACCTGCAAACAGACTATAAGCAACATCTCATTGATGTAGCTATGAAAATTTCTCTTCCTCTCATTCGTTACTTCTAACATCTCATTCCACACTCGCACCGCCCCTGAGGGAAGACGTTCTTCCTCAGCATCCCATGAAATATTTTACATTTTACCCTTAACCAATAGTTCTAATCTCACCCAACCTCAGGGGAAATAGTCTGCTTGCATTTACCCTATCTATATCCCTCTTAATTTTGTGTACCTCTCTAATATCTCCTCTTATTCTTCTACACTTCAGGAAATAAAGTCCTAACCTATTCAACCTTTCCCTATAATTCAGATCCTCAAGTCCTGGCAACATCCTTGCAAATTTTCACTGTGCTTATTCAAGCTTATTGACATCTTTCCTGTAGTGAGGTGGCCAGAACTGCACACAATACTCCAAATTTGGCCTCACCAACTTCTTCAACATAACATCTCAACTCCTGTACTCATTGCTCTGATTTAGGAAGGTCAATATGCCAAAATCTCAATTTATTACCCTATCTACCTATGACACCACTTTCAAGGAATTATGCATCTGTATTCCCGGATCCCTTTGTTCTATCACACACTTCAGTGCTCTAACATTCACTGTGTAAGTCCTACACTGGTTTGTAAAACCATGGTGCAACTCACACTTGTCTGCACTAAATTCCATCTGTCATTTTTCCACTTGGCCCAGGGAATATAAACTTTGATAGCTTTCCTCACTTCCACTATGCCCTCAATCATAGCATCAGCTGCAAATTTGCTGATCCATTATCATCTGAATCATTAATTACCAACAGACCCAATATTTATCCCTGCAACACACCACTAGTGAGAGAAACAATCATCTACCACCACTCTCTGTGTTCTCCTGCTAATCCAGTCCTGAATCCAATTTACGTTTTATTCTGGATGTCAAGCAATTTAACCTTCTGGGCCAATCTCCCATGCAGATCTTTGTCAAAGGCCTTACTAAAGTTACTGTAGACAACATTCAGCCTTTCCTTAAATCAATTTTCTTTGTAACCTTCTCAAAGAACTCTTTATGATTGGTTATATGCCCAAAGCCATGTTGACTGTCCCCAATCAGGCCCTGTCTATCCAAATACTTATATATCCTGTCCCATAAAAATACCTTTCAATATTTTACCTACAATGTAATCCAGTTAGCCCTCCAACGTCTACCATGCGGGAACATGTCAAATCTTTATTAAAGTCTACATCTGTTTCTCTACTCCCATCAAACATCAGTCATCTTATGAAAATACTTAATCAAGTTTGTAAGACATGACCTCCCCTGTAGAAAGCCATGCTGGCTTTCCCTAAGAAGTCATTGCTTTTCCAGATGTATGTAAATCACATCCCTAAGAATCGTTTCCAATAATTTCCCTTCCACTGATGCAACGCTTACTGGAACACAATTTCCTGGTTGGTTTGCCCCGATTGCCACTGTCAATTTACTTTACCCTGTTCCTCCATAATTATTCAGTATCTATCCAATTAATCCCTCTCAGAATCTTGTATGTTTCAATGAGATCATTCTTCTAAACTTCAGATTGAAAACAGACAAAGTTTGCTCATTTGCTCTTTAAAGCACCCACCTCTTCAGTATGTAGTGGTTCTTCAAGTACAGAGATCAATATTGCACATGATATTCCAGATTAGGCCTCACCAACATACTATTTAATCTCTTGAAGATATCAATCTGCATTCCTCATTGCTTCTTGCATCCATATATTAGTTCAGAATTAAAACACACAGAAATTTAAAAAAAAATGCTGTAAGTAATCAACCAGTCAAATAGCATCTACAGTGAAAGAAACGGAATTTAATGGTTCAGATCAGTGACCTTTCATTAGAACTCCGAGAGATTTATCAAGAACAAACATTGTCTCTGTTTTTCTCTCTCTACAGATACTACCTGAAATTGTAAGTGAATATCTTCAGGATGAAAATCAAAATGAAAACCACAGATGTTGGAAACCTCAAATTAAAATGGAAAATCCTTGGGATACTCTACAGGTCAGGCGGCAAGGAGCTGAAATCTTAACCCTGTTTCCCTTTCCACAGATGCTGTCTGAGCTGCTGAATAGCCAGTATCATTTGTTTCTTTTATTTGAGTATTTCTAGCATTCTTTGTTTTGCCTGTTTTCTTTCTGAACCTTCTGTACAAGCACACCCTAATCCCTTTGCATACGGCCATAAACTAACTTTTCAACACAGAAAAAATCTGCTTTATTATTCTTCCAATAAGAGAAGAGAATTTTACATTTTCCTATACAGCCCTTCAAGTGACCCACTTGGTTAACCTGACTCTTACAGACTCTCTGCGCCCTCTAATAAGTCACTTTTTCAACCAGCCTTACCGTAAATCAAACATGGAAATATTGCAAACTGTTCTTTAGATGTGTCAATTGTGTAAAACTGTTAATAGCTGAGGTCAAAATACAGTCCCTAGGGCTCCCCACTTGACAATAGCCTGCAAAGTTGGAAATGATGTTAATTTTTACTTACTTTTTATCCTTTAACCATTTTTTTGCCCATTCCAATATGTTAACCCAATCCGAGTGACACCTCATTCTACAGAACTGCCATTTATGTAGTACTTGATTTTGGAAATTCCATGCAAGATACTTCCACTAGTCTTCTCTCCTTCTCACTGACTGTTACACCCTCAAAATATGTCAGTGGAGGATGCCATTAAGGTAGGTTATTTACCTTCCATCCTTGGGTCACCCTCCTCAAGGCTTCATCTTCTCACAAACACCCACCTCATCCACTAACTCAGGCCCTACCATTCATGATTAGCCCAGGCATGGAGCTCCCAAATGTCCTTGGCCTGACCTAATCCATACAGCTCCACACACAAATCCCTGAGAGCCAAGCCAGACCTTTGCCCACTTCAACCTTGCTTTTCAGCAAAACCACCAAACAAGTGCTAACCCCCTCCTTACCACAACACGCCAAGATCCAGATGGCAAAATTTTGTTATGTACTTATCGCCCATGATATAAAATGCAGTGCTCAAGTCACACTTCTCAAGTTTGCCACTTTTCAGTTGTTCAAAATTTACTAACAAAATGCACAATGATCTGTGCATGGAACAGCAGCTGCAAAATAAAAATAGACCCAATTACAGAGAACCAAATTTACAGCTCACCAATGACCTTGATACAATTATAAGGTCAATAGAAGGACTATGTAATCAATAATGCTTACACAAAATTCAATTACATTTGGAACTCTTCAGAAAATGATTGAGCCCACGCTAGCCTTACAACTTTGGAATAAAGGCATCACTGGCAAAGTCAGTACTTATTTCTCATTCTAATTACTCTTAAAAAGATGGTTGAAACCTGTCTTCAGATGAAGGCACTTTTACAGTGGTATTGGTGAGGGAGCTCCAGGATTTGGACCCAACAATAACAAAAGAGAAGCAATAAATTTCCAAGTTAGGATGGTGTCTGATTTGGAGAGGAACCGATAGATGAAGGCATTTCTTACATCTCTGCCCTTTTCCTTCTTGTTAATAGAGGTCATGGTTTGGATTCATGTGGGTGAGTAAAAATTCTGCACTTTGAAGCAAATGGTGGATGGGTGCCAATCAAGCAGGTTACTTTCCCTGAATAGTGTCAAGCCTTTTGAATGTTACTAAAAAAACACTCATCTAAGCAAATGCAGTGTATTCCAGCACACTTTTGACTGGATTGCCAGTAATGAGTTACTTCTTGCAAGATATCCAGTCTCTGAACAGCGCTTGTAGCCAAGGTATTTATATGACTATCCAGTTGAATTTCTGTTCAGTGAGGACTTGGTGATGATTTTGCCACTGAACGTAAAGTGTGGCAGCTAAACTCTTCCTGTTAGAATGGTCGCTGTCTCACAATTTTGTTACTAACCACTAATCAGACAAGCCTTAGTGTTGTCCAGGTCTTGCTTCATGCAGGCATGGGCTACTTCATTTGCTGAGGAGTTGTACATGGAATGGAACATTATGCAATTATCAGTGAACATCCCCAGCTAAGGCTATAAAATGTGAATGAGGTCATTGAAGAAGCTGTTGGGCTTCAGAGAACTGCATGCACCAAGGTACTCCAGCCATGATGTACTACTGATGTTGACTTCAGGATGTTGACTTCTGACAACCAGAACTACCTTATTGTGTGTAAAGTACTGAGGATTTTCCATTGACTTCAGATATACCAGGGCACCTGTGTGATACATTCATTGAAGTGTTGCTTTGATTTCACGGGCAGACACTCTCATCTGAACTCTGAAATTAAAATTTTTAGTAATTGTTTGAGCCCAGGCCATGATTGGGAAGCAGTGCACAACTGGAGTGAAAATGCTGCTTGATTGCACCACTAAAACAGAGCTTCCTATCAATCTGCAGTGACTAAGAGTGGACTCATTGAGCGATAAGTAGCTGGATTGGATTTTCCCTCCTTGTTGTGAGCAGGACAGACCAGGGCAATCTCTACCAATGAAAGTTAAAAAAAATGCAGATACTGGAAATATAAAAATGTAAATAGCTGGAAACACTTGACAAGTCAGGCAACGTCTGTGGAGAGAGATAAAGGTGGGCCAGAACAGATAAGGATGATAGACTTCCTTTCCTAAATCAACTTCCTTCTCCCCTCTAAAATAACAAAGGATTTCGTCATCACTTCAAGGTAAGAATGTAAACCAAATAGTTTTTAATGACAATCTGGTAGTTTCTGGGTTATTAATATGACTATAGTGGTTTTAAATTTCTGTTTGTAAAGCTGAATTTAAGTTCCACAGCTACTATTGTATGATTTGACTGACAACTCTAGATTGTTTATCCAAGTCTCTAGTTTACCAAGCACTAATTTAGCCACTCCACTGCATCAGCACTATGATGTTACAGAGCAATTGGACAGACATCTTTTTGTTTGGACTACATAAAAACAACTGATAGAATCTTGCCTTCTTAATCACACTTTCTTGCCTTGATGTGTTGAAGAGATCCTTTGTTATTTTAAAGTGGAGAAGGAAGATAATCAGCATGATGACTACTACAGTTGAAATAAGGATCAGAAGCAGTAGTACGCCATACTATTCCTAAGTCTGTCTATCACTCAATGACATAATCAATCTACATTTTCAATTCAACATTTCTGTGCTATTCCCACATTGGTTAATTCTCTAAATGCCCAAAAGTCAACTGAACTGAACAGTCAACTCACTATTGGGGACTCTGCTATTCACGTTCTGTGTATTATTTGCTTACTTTTTGATTGTTTGCTTGTGGATTCCATTGTTTCTTTGTTTTGTGGCTGCCTGCAAGAAGATGAATCTATGTGGTATACATAACTTGATAAGAAGTGTCCTTTGAACTTTGATTACTGCCTTGCATATGTTCATTGTTTGTGCAAACACAGTACCCAAGGAGGAGAATTGTGAAGATCTGTTTCTCTTCGAGTGAAGAAATTTTTTCAGTTTGAGTGCTGCGTGGATGATTGCTTGTACTGACACTGTATTAGAGTATATCAAACTAACAGAAAGGCCTTTATCAATTTTTCTCGTGATCTTGTACTTTTCAGTGAGATTATCACTTACTACTCTCAACTCCAGAGAACATGGGCCTGTTCTATCTAACTTCCTTTTTGCTGGAGGGGGATCGATCTCATCAAGTTCCTTTTTATTTTTTTTATTAGTTTTTTATACATTTTTTACATCGCTACAGATAAAAAACCCCAGATCAAAATGAAGAACATTGATACAGTGCAAAAATAAACATACAATAATAATATGGTACAAAAAAAGATAATTGACAAAGCACCAAAATTGAAGACGTGTAAAATTAGTATCCTCCCCAAGCCCCGCAACAAAAAAAAACTCCAGACCAACCACAACACAATATAGAGAATATAAATCAGGACATTCAAACCCCCAAAACTGTAAATACACTTAAAAACAGAACATATTAACGCCTACTACCAAAAAAAAAGGAGCTGAAAGCAAGGGACTGGGAAAAACACCTTAGTTAAGAGGAAGGTTATGGAAGTACTCAGTAAAAGGTCCCCAGACCTTATGGAACTTTATATCCGAATTAAGAACTGAATAATGAATTTTTTCAAGGTCTAAGCAGGCCATAATATCGTTAAGCCATTGGGCATGCGTGGGCGGGGCAACATCTCTCCATCTAAGGAGGATTAAACGTCTAGCCAGGAGAGAAGCAAAAGATAATATTCGACACTTAGTCGAACTCAGACGTAAATCTGTCTCACCCCAGAGACCGAACAAAGCAATTAAAGGGTTTGGTTCTAGGTGGTGATTCAGAATATACGATAACGTTATGAAGACATCTTTCCAAAATTTCTCCAAGCTAGGACAAAACCAGTACATATGAATGTGAGAGGCCTCGCCCCTTTTCCACTTATCACAAAGCGGACTAATGTTAGGGTAAAATCAAGATAATTTAGATTTAGACATATGGGCTCTATGAACAATCTTAAACTATAAAAGGCAATGGCGAGCACAAAGAGAGGTTGAGATAACTGATTTGAGAATTGAGTCCCAAGTCTCATCAGATAAGTAGGTATTTAAATCATGTTCCCATGCCATTTTAATTTTATCCACAGGGGCACGTCGTATTATCACGAATAAATGATATTAAACCTTTACCTAGTGGATTAATAGAAAGAAATAAATCCATAACATTTTTCTCAGGCATTTCAGGGAAGTTAGGAACTAAAGGATTAATAAAGTGTCTAATTTGGAGATATCTAAAAAAATCAGCATTGGACAGATTGAACTTAGCAGAGAGCTGTTGAAAAGAAGCAAAGCGATTATCAATAAAAAGATCTTCAAAATGTCTAATGCCCTTCCTATACCAATCACGGAATGCTGAATCATACATAGTAGGTAAAAAAAGGTGATTATGTAAGATAGGGCTAGAAAAGGAAAAACCATGGAAACCATAAAATTTCCTAAACTGAGCCCATATACGCAAAGTGTGTCTAACAAGAGGATTAACTATTAATCTGGACAAACTGCTAGGGATTACAGAGCCAAGAAGTGCAGAGATAGATAAATCTTCAGTGGAGCTCAACTCCATTGCCACCCAATTAGGGCACTCGGGTTGGCCATGGAAAAAAGACCAAAAGGTAGCACAACGTATATTGGCTGCCCAATAATATAAACGAAAGTTAGGTAAAGCCATGCCACCCTCTTTTTTAGGTTTTTGGAGATAGACTTTATTAATTCTAGAGCGCTTATTCTTCCACAGATATGACAAAATAATAGAGTCTAAAGAATCAAAAAAAGATTTAGGAATAAAAATTGGGATTGATTGAAATAAATATAAAAGTTTAGGGAGAACAAACATTTTAACAACATTAATACGACCTACCAAAGACATAGATAGAGGTGACCATTGTAACAGACTCTGTTTTATAGTATATGAAAGATTGGCAAAATTTTCACGAAAAAGATCTTTAAACTTCCTTGTGACTGTAATCCCAAGATAAGTAAATTGATCATGAAATACTTCAAAAGGGAGATCACGGAATGTTAATTCTTGTGCTTCTTTATTAATTGGGAAAACTTCACTCTTATGTAAATTAAGTTTATAGCCAGAGATCTGGCTAAACTGATCAAGAAGTGAAAACATTGGAGGTAAGGATGTAGACAGATTTGAAAGGAAAAGTAATAAGTCATCAGCATAGAGAGAAACTTTATGCTCAACACCCCCTCTCCAAATCCCGGTCAATTCAGGACAATTTCGAAATGCTATCACCAAAGGTTCTATAGCCAAATCAAAGAGAAAGGGACTTAAAGGGCATCCCTGACGGGTGCCACGTTTGAGGTTAAACAACTGGGATTTCTGAAAATTAGTCAAAACAGAGGCAGTGGGACACAAATACAGCTTTTTGATCCAAGAAATAAAACTTTGACCGAGGTCAAATTTTTTTTAAACTGCAAAAAGGTAGTTCCACTCTATACGATCGAATGCTTTCTCCACATCGAGGGAAATAACACATTCAGGAATCCCAGTTGGAGGTGAATATAAAATGTTAAGTAAACGCCGAATGTTAAAAAAAGGAAGACGATTTTTAATAAAACCAGTTTGATCCTCAGAAATAAGAGAGAATAACAGTTTCTAATCTATAAGCCAAAACTTTGGCCAAGATTTTAACATCAACATTAAGCAAAGAAATCGGCCTATACGAGGAACACTGTGTTGGGTCTTTACCCTTTTTTAATAAAAGAATAATAGATGCCTCATTAAAAGAGGGTGGCAATTTACCGTAATTAAACGAATCAGATAATACTGAGAATAACTGAGGAGAAAGAAGTGAAGAGAATGATTTATAGAATTCTACGGGGAACCCATCAGGTCCAGGAGATTTCCCTGAAGACAATGCAGAAATTGCAAAAGATATTTCTTCTGATGATATAGGCGCATTAAGTTTAGCTTTAAAATCAGATGAAAGCGAAGGAATATTCAGATTATTTAAAAATGATCAACAGAGATATTCTCATTCAGAGATTCAGAAGAATAAAGTCGAGAATAAAAATTTTTAAATGCGTCATTGATTTCTAAGTGATCCGATGTAAAGTCTCCATTCTCCTTCCAGATCTTTGTAATATGTTGCTTGGCTTTGGAACGCCTCAGCTGATTGGCTAGAAATTTACCAGATTTGTCACCATGAATATAAAAGTGACTCTTACTTTCGAGAAGTTGGCGTTCAACAGGTTGAGTAGACAGAAGATTAAATTTAGTTTTAAGTTCTACACGCTTCTTGTATAATTCAGGATTCTTAGTTTGAGCATACAGTTGATCCAATTCTTTAATCTGATTAATGAGGTCTAATCGATCTGCACAGGACTTTCTATTAAGATTTGCTGTATAGGAGATTATTTGACCCCTCAAATATGCTTTCATGGCATCCCAGACAATCTGGGATGACACTTCAGATGATGTATTGGTGTTAAAATAAAAGGTTATCTGATCCTTAATAAATTTTAGAAAATCATCATCCGATAATGAAGTCGAATCAAACCGCCAATGTTTATTCCTCTGAGGGAGACCAGGAAAATTTAAAGACAGAGTAATTGGGGCATGGTCAGAAATCAGTATACTCTGATAATCACAAGAATAGACAAATGGAATAAGTTGGTTATCGAGTAAGAAGTAGTCAATTCTAGTAAAGGTATGGTGAACATGTGAAAAAAAAGAATAATCTCTCTCAGTAGGATGAAGGAAACGCCATATATCAGAGATACCATAATTAGAGAGAAATGATTGAATAGCTAAGGCAGATTTGGTAGGTAGTCTAGTAACAGAGGACGATCGATCCAAATTAGGATCTAACCAACAATTGAAATTGCCACCCAGTATAAGAGAGTACGAGTTTAAGTCTGGTAGTGAGGAGAAAAAACGTTCAAAAAAATTAACATCATTAAAATTGGGGGCATACAGGTTTGCTAGTAAAACTGATCTCATCAAGTTCTAATGTCACTTTATACAAATGAAACAAATTCATAGCTCATCTCTGTAGTGGGAACCTAGTGGGCTTGCTACTGAAGTTTCTTCATTGGGTTTCTCTGAATTGTATAATTTAGGCTGACAAGTCTAATAAAAACATCAAATGAAGTGGGTAGTAAATGGCCCTTCATTGTCCAATCACATGTTCACACCAGAAATTTTGTTACTTCAACGCTCATTATGTCTTATAAGTAAATGGCATCAAGATTCAAAATTTGGCTGAGTAGCCTGACTCAGTTAATTTGCTCATCAGTTTGTTCAGCAACCAGCAACTTAGAAGTTTTAGAATACAGCTTGACTTCAGTGAAGGTCGTGCTGCAGGCGTTGTTGGCCAGCATCCAGTCCCAGTGCTGCTGATGTGTCATTACCTCAGCAGTACAGCCTGTGGAGAAGTGTTCGGACTTTGCAGATTGCTCCAGGTCACCCTTCGTTCCGCTGCTCAACATCCCTCAGAGTCTTCTGTTACATGGCATTATTACTTAGTCCGCACCATGTTTTCATTAATTTACTCATCCACAAGGCACATCAAATTATACCACTTGAAAGAAGAGCTTCATTTATTATCAGTGGAAAAATACACTTATAAAATGTATATTCTGTTTAATATCCACACCCTAATCAAACTAGTAAAGTGTTAGTGTCCCAAGTCACTCACACATTGAAAATTTATTGAAAAATATATTTAGTGCATTGTAATGTATTGGTTAGCCCCTTTTACAACTTAGTAGCTGCCCTGATTTTTCATACACCAGTGACTGAAATTTCCTATTAGCAGTCTGGTCTTGAAAGATTAGCTTATTATATGTTTTATGGAATTTTGTTTGCCCATAAGTAATTAAATGCCAAGAAAACAATAAATTCATCTATAGTAATTCAATCTACCTCCTATAATTGACTTTAACAGGAGTTTGTAATCTATTACTCTTGTGTTAAAATCTTATCTGAAATGGAAAATGATGAAAGTCATTTCAAGAGGATTTTTTGCCAGGTAACAACTGCCACAAATCTGATAGGTCTGCATGCTGACTCTGACCCATTAACAACTGATATATTAAAAAAAGTTGGCAAAATTAAAGGAGATCATGAAGTTAACAATAAATTTGACAAATTACCAGCACTGTGCAACATTTAGGTCAATCAGGACAGAAGAAAAGGCGAAATACTCATATTCGAGTAACAAATTTTGTTATTGAAAAGTCAAATTTGTCTCTTAGAAGATTTAGTTGTTATTTTCCAATAGTAGTAAAGAAGAAATAAAATAGCATATACATTAAGCACCAGCTAAATACGTATCATCTCAAAACATAAATAAAAATGCACAAATCCAGTGCAACAGGGAGGAAGGGGGAGAGAGAGGAAGGGAGGGGGAGAGAGAGGCAGGGAGGGGGAGAGAGAGGCAGGGAGGGGGAAGGAGAATATTCCAGAACTGATGAAACATTGAGTTGAAAAGTTAACCATTTCTTTTTGACCTGAGAATGTTCAGCATTTTCTGTTTTTTTTAACTTAAGAAATACTACTTTACCATCACAGGTATTGTCCGAATGACTCCCAGATTTATCATGATTTGTTTTAACACTAATACAAAATTCTATTTTGTAATTGTAATTGATTTATAATATGCATAACTTTCTATGGTTGTTAGACCACATGTCTAGATATAAAAAAAACTGAATTAGATAAAGTAATTAATTTTTAATATCATGCATACATCAGTAAATAATATTGATATAGTGCTTTAATAGCATTTAGTCTACATATTATTATCAATTTCTTTACAAAATGTTTGAATGTTTTATTCATACAACTGCAAATATTAAAATTGAAATACTGTTTGATTTCCACTCAGTTTAATAATATTGACAGCAGATCTCATTCATTTTTAATGGTACATTTAATGGCAATGAATGATCCGAGTGGACCAAATGAAGGGCAAATGGTGATCTTTAATCCAGATCAGGTGATCATAGTATTAACAAGCACACAACATTTTGAAAAAAAGTCTTGTAAAATTGTCTTGTTCTTCAATATTGCCAGATAAATATACATGGAAACATTTCCCCCAACTCTCTCTCCTCTTTCCCCAAAGATAACTGTCTAGAATTTAGATTGGGTAACAGCTGATGTTTAGATGCTAACCACTCAAAATCTGACTTCCTTGTGACCCACCACATGCACTTCTGTCCTTCTCATGGCATCAGGTTCCACTTAACGTCAATTCTGACTGTACTGCCAAACAGCGATACAATGTAAATAACTGAGCATTCTCAGCGGAAGTCAATGCAAATTGTGATAGATCATTGCTTTTCTCATCATTTTAAGGAATGCTTCCATCAGACACTTACTTCCAAAAGGACCACAACTTGTCGTAGGATTTGGAACTTGTGTGCTTCAATGACCTGGAGAGCTATATTGACTGGAGTCAGAGATATGTGCTTTGGCTCTTAGTGGGTTCACTCATGCCAAAGAAGGTCAAAGGGTAGAGGTCAGATTAAGAGTGGCCCACCGGTCCTGCTAGTTTGAGGTTTGGCTCAGGGCTAACAACCCTGACTGGCAAAACAAAACTGTTAAGGAAATAGCAATGAAGAATCCTTCTTCATCTGAGTGCAATGGTATTCCTGAGTCTCTACCTGGAACTTGCATGACTGACAGATGTGAAAACCCAGCTACTGACACGATGAACACCACCAGAGATGGAGGACCTTCATTGCTGCCCTAAACTTCAACGGCATAACAGGCAGTAGAGAATCCATCAGACAGTTAACTTTAGAAGAGACTGCAGGTTTCTCTAACACCTTCAAAAATCCAGAAAGTTTGCTACAATTAACACAAAGTACTTTCTCCTGTACTTAGCTCCCAACATCTCATTACATGACTGCTTCAGTAGTGTCACTGCTAGCAGCTCTTCTGTTACTGAGACATTATACTGGACGTAGCTTATCAGAGTGTATCAAGGACCTTAGACAGCGATAACCCAGAGAGTTTTCAAAGGTTCTACATCCATGTGGGGCCACTCTGATGAATGATGCTTTCATAGATTAAAGTTTTCAATGTAGTTATCACAGTCTTGTGACATTCTGTGGAACATCTTTCAGCCATGCTTTTATGCTGGGGCAGCTCTCTCTTTGGAGGTCAAGAACGTATCGAGGGAAAATGGATCAACCATGATGAAATGGCAGAGGAGTCCTGATGGGCCGAATGGCCCACTTCTGCTCCTATCTCTTATGGTCTATTGACTCACAGCTTCCTTGTCATAGGATTCTATCAAACAGCTGTGCTGTATCACAATTGGTTGCTCACCTCTACATCAGAGATACTGATTATCCAAGCACACCACAAAGAAGGAAATTCTTTCATCAGTTTTGGTTTTGGCAGAGAACAAGTAGCATCACAATGGGAACTCCTAGCATTGCACCACCCTACATAGCACCGATTCATTACAACATGGTTATTCAAAATTCTTTATTGACTTTTTTTTAAACAAATAAAAATTCATTCTAAACAACAATTAAAACTTCTCAAGAGCGGCTATCACAGTAAACATTCAACCAGCTAATGAGAGCACTTTATAGACACTCTGAGCCAATCACAGCTAATCACATATTAGTTCACGCTCTGCCTTCACCCGCATGTGAAAACGTTCTTGCTCCCTCACCAATTGATTCTATTTTTTTCACCCATAATGTCTGGAAGACGGCCTGCAACTTCCATTGAGGATAATACATCTAAGATGTCTAGGAAAAGCATTAGCTTGGATGTGAAGCGGTAAGTGATATGGCGTTTGGAAGCTGGTTTGCATCAGGTTGATGTTGGTGCCATTTTGAAATTGGCTGCATCGACAATCAGAATAATTACAAAAATGCAAACAAGATAAAAACTTTTACAACAATGGCATCAAAGTTTTCATCATCATGGAGTCATTTGCTTGAAAAAAAATGGAAAATAGACTGAATATATGGGTGGATGACCGAACATACTGAAGCATGCCCGTCAGTTGATAATAATGAATGTTTTCCACGATTATTTTGTTTCACATTTTTCTTGATAATTCTCCAAGCCATCCTGAGCATCTTGACACACTTCGAAATCTGCATTCCTGTAGAAGTGGTTTACCTTCCACCCAACAACACTTCATTACTCCAACAATAGATCAAGGAGTAATATCGGATTTTAAAGCCTACTTACCTTTGTTGCACATTCAAGCAAGGGCAAGACAAACAACCAATCAGGCAGTTTTAGAAAAACTGCAATGTCACTAAAGTGGTTGACCAAATCAGAGCCAACCTGGGTTGAAGTAACTTCAAACTGCATGAATGGAGTGTGGAAGAAGCTATGGCCAAAAGCATGCAACGAAAGACTAAGATTTCAAGCAGACAGAGTCATCCAAAATAACGTTGAACTGGCCAATGAAGTGAGATTAGAGGATGTTTATGATATTGAAGAGTTACTGCATTTTCATGAGGGCCTTAATAGCGAAGAGCTTCATGAATTTGCAGAGCAAAATCCTGGGTGAATCTGAGGACACGGATGGAGAAGAGGAAACACCAGCAAGAAACCTCACCACAAAATTCCTGAACACTAACATCACCATGATCACACAAATCATGGACCAGTTCATCAATAATGACCCTGACTGGGAATGAAGCAATAAGGCAAAAACATGATTTCCTGCTACCGAGAACTGCTTCATGAGAAGAAGAAAAGGCGTCAAATCTCAACGCCTACTTGAAGAGGCCAAAATGAGAGGAGGGCGCACAGCCTGATCCCTCCTCTCAGATGTAACCACCTTCTTCCCTCTGCTGCTGCTGCCATGTGTTACTCCTCCACTGAATTACAGGTTAGGCCTACTCTACAAATTACTATGTATACATAAAATAATCTATCTAAAATAATAATCAAGGTTTGATATTTTAAAAATCAGGCACACATGTCCATTTATGTAATGATATAATGACCCCGCATAGTGCTGATTTACACAGCGCTCCACCTCTGAGGAATGCATCCTCAAAGTTAAGAGGGGTCTGAGTGAATAATGGAAAATGCTACGGTCTCTTGAAGGTGAAATTTTCTTTCCTCCCTCTATCTGAGGGCACCACGTATTACACTCCAAGCACAACCATGCCACACAGTTTGTGAATCAAAACAATAGCCAGGCCACATTAGGCTGGTTCATAGCATCAGCACCAGAGACAAAATAAGGAAGTCAGCTTCCAACATCCACAGCCTTACCGCCAAGCTGTCAAGAAGGCACTGGTTGCTTGATATACAGTAAAAGGGTCTTCCTAATAGATAAGTTTGTAAGGAATTTGCTTAGTAAGATTATAATGTGACCCAGTGTCTCTCTCCACACTATAATTCTTAGGTATAATTTTATGCAATAATGATCAGCCAGAAGAGCCTAGAAAGGCATAAAATCCCCTGATCTTCTGCTAAAGATGGATCTTAGAGTGGGGGTATCCTCCTGACCTGACAGCCCATGAACCACAAACATTTTCACTGTTTGGATCCAGTTCTCTGCAGGGTTCAGTTCATTCCAAAGAGGTACTTTGTGGGGGGAGCATATTCCTACTCCTATGAGATATATTCTACATGCAACAATTCTGCACTGTCCAGAGATTAGTCTGCAGTCAAGCAGCGTTTTTCTATTGATACACATCTGTTAACTGCTCATGCACACACCTCTTCACTCGTGGAGAACATACACTCAGTAGCTGCTTTGTTATGTCAATCTGAACACCTACTTGCTAATGCAAATATCTAATCAGCCAATCATGTGGCAGCAACTCAATGCATAAAAGCATGCAGACATGGTCAGCAGGTTTGGTTGTTGTTCAGACCGAACAGCAGAATGGGGAAAACATGTGATCTAGGTGACTTTGACCATGGAATGATTGTTGGTACCATATAACAATTACAGCACAGAAACAGGCCATCTCAGCCTTTCTAGTCCGTGCCAAACGCTTACTCTCACCTAGTCCCACTGACCTGCACTCAGCCGATAACCCTCCATTTCTTTCCTGTCCATATACCTATCCAATGTTACTTTAAATGACAATACCAAACCTGCCTCTACCACTTCTACTGGAAGCTCGTTCCACACAGCTACCACTCTCTGAGTAAAGAAATTTCCGCTCGTATTATCCCTAAACTTTTGCCCCCAATTCTCAACTCATGTTCTCTTGTTTGAATCTCCCCTACTCTCAATGGAAAAAGCCTATCCATGTCAACTTGATCTATCCCCCTCATTATTTTAAATACCTCTATCAAGTCCCCCCTCAACCTTCAACACTCCGAAGAATAAAGACCCACTTGTTCAACCTTTCCCTGTAACTTCGGTGCTGAAACCCAGGTAGCATTCTAGTAAGTCTTCTCTGTACTCTCTCTATTTTGTAATTCGGCCTTACTAATGCCTTGTACAATTTTAACATTACATCCCAACTCCTATACTCAATGCTCTGATTTATAAAGGCCAACATACCAATAGCTTTCTTCACCACCCTATCCACATGAGATTCCACCTTCAGGGAACTATGCACCATTATTCCTAGATCACTCTGTTCTACTGCATTCTTCAATGCCCTACCATTTACCATGTATGTCCTATTTGGATTATTCCTACCAAAATGTAGCACCTCACGCTCATCAGTATTAAACTCCATCTGCCATCTGCCCACTGGCCTAAATCTCTCTGCAAGCTTTGAAAACCTACTTCATTATCCACAATGCCTCCTACCTTAATATCATCTGCATACTTACTAATCCAATTTAACACCCCATCATCCAGATCATTAATATATATGACAAACAGCATTGGACCCAGTACGGATCCCTGAGGCATACCACTAGTCACCGGCCTCCAACCTGACAAACAGTTATCCACCACTACTCTCTGGCATCTCCCATCCAGCCACTGTTGAATCCATTTTACTACTTCAATGTACCAGATGGAGTGGTTTGAGTATCTTTGAAACTCCTGATTGCCTGGGATCTTCACACACAACAGTCTCTCGAGTGTACAGAAAATGGTGTGATAAACCATAGAGTGGTAGTTCTGTAGGTAAAAATGCCTTGTAAATGAAAGAGGTCAGAGCAAAATGGCAAGACTGGTTCAAGCTGACAGAAAGGCAACATAATTCAAATAACCACATCAGTTTGGTGCAGAAGAGCATCTCTGAACGCCTAACACATCAGAACTTTGAAGTGGATAGACTACAGCAGTAAAAACCACTAAGGTACACTTAATGGCCACTTTAGTTGGTACAGACAGCCGGTACTTAACAGAATGGCCACAGTGTGTAGATTGCACTTTTTTTTAATGATTACCATTTCACTGCTAAGACCTGAGTTGCTTTCTGGTGGCATTCTAAACTGCCCCAATTTGAACCTTGCCCTCTCACTGCGTAGAAGCAAAATGAATATAGAAAACAAACATGTTCTTTAACCCGTGATGACTGTGCTGATGCTGATTCCTTTTAAAACAAAACCATCTGCCTGCACATAGTCTGTATCTCTCTATCTGTCCATTCCCTACCTGTTCATGTGTCTAATTGTTGCTATTGTATCTGCTTCCAGCACTTCTCCAGGCAGCATGTTCCAGGCACCTATCATTCTCTCTGTAAAATGCTGCCTTGTAAGTTTCCTATAAATATCTCTCGTCTTGCCTTCAACCTCCACCCTCAATTATTTGACATTTTCAAGATGGCACCAGTGAACAATATGACCAATGGCAATGTCCTGCAGACAGTTCACAAAACTTCTTTTACTTCTTCTTCTTCTTTCACATATGATCCTGCTACCAGGCTGAGTGCGATTGGAACATGTGATTTACATTCTGATAGTATGTTTTTGGGCCGATTGGACAATCTGGCACTTTGCAGTCTCTGAGGGAGTTCAGTGACGTTTGGAGTAGAGTGTGGAGCCTGGAGACCTGGAAGCCCAGACACAGAACATAAACCATTGCTCCTCTCCAACTGAGGCATAGAGCTAGGATGAAGTCAATGAGGACAAAAGTGGATGATGGGTGGGTGTTTGACGCCATCTGCCTGCATTTGACTGGTCTAACAAATCCCCAGGTCCATAACAAATCCCCAGGTCCATAACAAATCTCCAGGTCCATAACAAATCCCCAGGTCCATAACAAATCCCCAGGTCCAGATGGTCTGCATCCTAGGGTACTAAAGGAGGTGGCTCTGGAAATTGCGGATGCATTGGTAATCATTTTCTAATGTTCCTTAGATTCAGGATCAGTTCCTGAGGATTGGAGAATGGCTGATGTTACCCCACTTTTTATGAAAGGAGGGAGGGAGAAAGCAGAAAACTATCGTCCTGTCAGCCTGACATCGGTAGTGGGGAAGATGCTAGAGTCCATTATTAAGGATGAAATAGTGGCATATCTAGATATTGGGCTGAGCCAGCATGGATTTACCAAGGGCAAATCATGCTTGACTAGCTATTGGAGTTTTTTGAGGATGTAACCAGGAAGTTAGACAAGGGAGATCCAGTGGATGTAGTGTACCTCGATTTTCAGAAGGCATTTGATAAGGTCCCACATAGGAGATTGGTGCGTAAAATCAGAGCTCATGGCATTGGGGGGAAGATATTGACATGGATAGAAAACTGGTTGGCAGATAGAAAGCAAAGGGTAGTGGTGAATGGGTGTTTCTCGGAATGGCAGGTGGTGACTAGTGGGGTACCACAGGGCTCGGTATTGGGACCACAGCTGTTTACGATTTACATCAACGATTTAGATGAAGGCATTGAGAATAACATCAGCAAGTTTGCTGATGATACTAAGCTGGGTGGCAGTGTGACATGTGATGAGGATGTTAGGAGAATTCAGGGTGACTTGGATAGGCTGGGTGAGTGGGCAGATACTTGGCAGATGAGGTTTAATGTGAATAAGTGTGAGGTTATCCACTTTGGGAGTAAGAACAGGTAGGCAGATTATTATCTGAACGGTGTAGAGTTAGGTAAGGGAGAAATACAAAGCGATCTAGGAGTCCTTGTTCATCAGTCACTGAAGGTGAATGAGCAAGTGCAGCAAGCAGTGAAGAAGGCTAATGGAATGTTGGTCTTTATTACAAAGGGAATTGAGTGCAAGAGCAAGGAAATCCTTTTGCATTTGTACAGAGCCCTGGTGAAACCACACCTGGAGTACTGTGTACAGTTTTGGTCTCCAGGGTTAAGGAAGGACATCCTGGCTGTAGAGGAAGTGCAGCATAGATTCACAAGGTTAACTCCTGGGATGTCTTACGCAGGGAGGTTAAAGAGACTGGGCTTGTACACGCTGGAATTAAGAAGATTGAGGGGGATCTGATTGAAACATATAAGATTATTAAGGGATTGGACAAGATAGAGGCAGGAAATATGTTCCAGATGCTGGGAGAGTCCAGTACCAGAGGGCATGGTTTAAGAATAAGGGGTAGGTCATTTAGGACAGAGTTAAGGAAAAACTTCTTCTCCCAGAGAATTGTGGGGGTGTGGAATGCAGTGCCTCAGATGGCAGTTGAGGCCAATTCTCTCGATGCTTTCAAGAAGGAGCTAGATAGGTATCTTACGGATAGGGGGAATCAAGGGATATGGGGACAAGGCAGGAATGGGGTATTGATAGTAGATGATCAGCCATGATCTCAGAATAGCGGTGCAGGCTCGAAGGGCCGAATGGTCTACTTCTGCACCTATTGCCTATTGCCTTCCTCTCCGTCTTGTAGCTGCTGTCAGAAGAAAGCGCAGGAGTCTTGGGACCTACATTGAGTGGTGAGGCTGGGGACTCATTTTGGGCGACTTTGAGGCTCATGCTCCTGGATTCTGGTTCCTCTGTTTTTTGTTGTTTTTGAGCAGTTTGTTTGGGGTGATTGATGCAGACTGGGGGGTGTTGGGGAAGAATGACTCTGTGGCCTGCAGTTGGCTAGCAGCACAGCGCTGAACTGAACTAAACTGAATACTACTGGACTCCTGGTTTGATGCTTGATATTCTATGTGTTTTCCACTTGCTTTTTGCCATTTGTGCAATTTGTTCTTTTTTCATGCATTGGGTATTTGATGTTTTCTTGAATTCTTTGTTTCATGACTGCCTGCAGAAGGACGTATATCAGAGTTGTATTCTGTATGCATACTTCGATAACAAATTTACTCTGAACTTTTATTTTCACGCTGGGAAAAAGACCTTGATTATCCACCTCTCGTAACTTGATTTATTTCAATCAGGTCGCACCTCAGTCTCCAACATTCCAAAGAAAATAATCCAAGTTTGTCCAATTTCCTTAGAGATAGTAATCTCTAATTCAGGAAACATCCTGGAGAACCAAGTCTCCACATCCTTCCAGTAATGCAATAATCAGAACTGTATACAAGATTCTAAGTGTGACCTAACTAAAGCCCTAGACAGCTGGTATATGTCTACCCAACTTTTATACTCAATCCCCAATTTATAAAGGCAAGTATACTGTACACCTTCTTTATCACCCTACTTGTGTTGCCTTTCAGAAAACTCTAGCTATCTACCCTAAGGTCCCCCTGTATGTACATCAATGATTCAAAGGGTCCTGGCATTTACTATATTCTTTCCTCTTAGATCTGGCCTCCTAGAGTCCAACTCCTCTCACTTGTCCGGATTAACTTCCATCTGGCAGTTCTCCGCTTATGTTTCCCACTGATATATATCCTACCGTATCCCATGACAACATTTTTCACTATCTACAACTCTGCCATTGTTTGTGTCATCAACAAATTTACTAATCAGCCCAAATACATTTTCATTCAAATTCATTATGAATAACAGATGTCCCGCCACTGATTCTCGTGGAGCTCCAATGATTACAGACCTATAATTAAAATAACACCCTTCCACCATGATCCTTTGCCATCTATGGTCAAGTTAATTATTGATTTAGTTTATCAAATCTCTTTAGATCCCATGCTCCTTAATCTTTGGGGTCAGCCTACCATGAGGGACCTTGTTGGATGCTTTATTAAAGTCTATGCAGACAGCATCCACTAGCCTCATCAATTATCTCCGTCACCTCAATCAAGTTTGTACGATATGGCCTGCACTGCTCATAGGAACGATCCCCAATCAGGCCATTATTTTACAAATGTGAGTAAATCCTACTTTTAAGAATCTTATATAATAATTTCTCTGCTGCTCATATGAGGCTCACTACCCATGATTTTTGGGATTTTCCCTGTGGCTAGAAAGAATTCAAAGATTTCTGTCAAAGTCCAGCAAACTCCTCTCATCAGACCCAAAGAAATTATCAGTCATAATGTTCCGCAAAAGATTAAACACAATCCTGCTTCTTGAAACCCAACATTTCCTTGAATATTAACATCCCCTCCTGATTTCTCAATCCCTCATGAACTTCCCCTCGGTGAATGCTGATGCAAAGTACTCAGTTAGTATTTCAGCTACTCCCTCTGCCTCCTTTATCCTTGTCCTACCCTTTCTCTTTCCTTTTAGTTCTTAGCATATGTACAAAGTGCTTGGGGATTTGTCTTAATCCTATTTACCAAAGGCACTAGCCCCTTTTAGCCCTGCTGATTCACTGTTCTTCCCTGTTTCCTTATATTTCTTAAGGGCTCTGTCTGATTTCAGCTTCCTACATCTTACATTTGTTCCCATTTTTTTTCCTTTCGACAAATTTACAGCATCTTTTATCATCCAAGATTCCTGAACTTTGTCATCCTTGTCATTCTTCCTCACATGATCATGTCGATCATGAATTGAGAACAGTGATGTTTAAGTGACTCCCACGTGCCAAATGTGGATTTGTCCAATAAGTGCTCCTAATCTCTTTCCTCCAGTTCCTGCTCAACACTTTTGTAGTTTTCTCTCAAGTTAGCACTTTCCCCTGAGATTTGATCTAATCCTTATCCATAACTATCTGAAAATTTAGCATTATGATCACAATTCCCAAAATGCTCTCCCACTGAAACTATAATAACCTGGCCAGGTTCTTTGCCAAAAACAAGATCTAGTATGGCTTCTTCCTTGATTCTCCCTTTCCACTACAGCTTTTTCCTCTATTGCAACTGTAGTGTTTCTGAGAGCTGGATGTATCCACTGAAGGCTAGGAGGTGGGAGACAAGTAGACAACAAGAAGAAGTAGACTAGTTCAATAAAAGCTTTCTGTACATTTCTTACTGAGTTTAGGAAGGTAAAGTACTAGTAGCAGATGAAAATAAAAAAAAATGTCAGGAGAGAAATTTTATAGATTTGAAATGTTACAAACTTTTATTGGGGAAAATAATATGGGATTCAGGACCTCACTGTTGCTACTTCTGAAAGATAACGCAAATTCAGAGTAGCATGTAGATTGCTGTTGTACGAATTGTAAGTTTTTTCGCCTCTGAGTGTTTCCAACATTAAAATTTGCATTTACTTGGAGCAACTTGACTTTGTACTTGAGCAAGCTCTACATCTGGTGCCGGAGTTCTTGATGCCTACTTTTCATGCTAAAAGTAGAAAGAATGTCCTATTTCTGTAGCACTGGCATTTTCACCTTGAGGAATAATAACAAATGAAAACTAGAACTTGAGTGCCCAGAATATTTGCCTAAAATAAACATAGCCTGTGCAAGACCATTGAAAACAATAACCCGCCTTGCATAAATCTCTGTGCAAGAGCAATCTGTTAATTATGACAATCATTTTCTATGGAGATGATACCACAATTTGTTGCACCAATTTCTATCAAGTCATCAGAAACATTATTGATGCCATTATAACGTATAAATGTTACACAGCGGGATATTGCGGAGTGAGTTTGAGGCAGATTCTTGTGGACTTTATGCACCAGTTTTAAAAGTAAGTGGGGCTAGTAAGGACCTGTCTACGGAGTAGGAGATTGCTTTGGTTAATTATCATGGGTCAATAAAAAGAAGCAAGACGTAAGCGTTATTGCAGCCAGTATCAGAGTGGTCAGACTTGAGTGAAAATAGCAGCAGGCTAGAAATTAATTTTGAGAAGATAGACACATAACATCTGTAGGCAGGATGGTAGTTCAGGAAATGGAATGCTCTTCCTGTGAGATGAGGGATTTAAGGGTACCTAATGGTCTTCCAGATAATTACTTCTGCAGGAAATACGTCCAACTTCAGATCTTGACCGACAAGGTCAAGGAACTGGAGAAGAAGCTGGATGCACTTAGGACCATCCTGGAGGCTGAAAACTTCATTGATAAGTCTTTTCCTGAGGTGGTCACACCTCGAGTGCAGGCTTCTGATAATAGATGGGTGACCACCAGGAGGAGTAAGGGGAACTAACAGTCAGTGCAGGGTTTCCTGTGCCCTTTCCCCTCAGCAGCATGTAGATCTATTTGGATACTGCTGGCGGATGACCTAACAGGGCACAGCAGCAGCAGCCAGGCCAGAGGCACTGGAGCCAGCTCTGAGGCTCAGCAGGGAAGGGAAAAGTCAAGCAAAGCAGTAGTGATAGCAGATTCTGTGGCTGCAAAAGAGAAGCCAGGATGCTGTGCCTCTGAGGTACTGCGGTCTAGGAAGTCACAAAGCGGCTGCAGGAGATTTTCAATAGAGAGGATGAGCAGCCAGAGGTCGTGGTTCACAATGACATAGGTAAAAAGGAGGAAAAGGTCTTGCAGAGTGACGATAGAGAGTTAGAAAAAAGGCTAATTAAGTCCCAGTGTGGGCAGGAATAGGATGATGGTACAAATGAATGCAGGGCTGAGGAACTGGTGCAGGGAAGGGGGTTTCTAGATCAATGTGATTTCGTCTGGAGACGGTATGTCCTGCACAAGAAGAGCAGTTTACACCCGAACCCAAGGGGGACCAATATCCTTGCAGGCAGGTTTGAGCTGTTGAGGAGAGTTTAAACTAGGTTGGCAAGGGGATGGGAACTGCAGTGATAGGGGTGAGGATGAGTGCAGTTGGTATACAATTAGATACATTGTGTAGTGAGACTGTGAGGAAGGACAGGCAGATTGCAGTCAGTGGGATGAGGTGAAGCGTAAAATGGGGGGGAAATGGAAAAAGATGATGAATACATAACAGAAGGTGTAATATTTGAATGCTTGCAGTATATGGAATAAGATAGATAATCTTGTAGAATGGTTAGAGAGTGGCAAGTATGAAGTCATGGGCATCACTGAGACATGGCTGAAAGAAAATCACAATTGGGTGCTCAACATTCAAGAATACACACTGTATCACAAAGACAGGCAGGTAGGTAGAGGAGATGAGGTGGCTCTGCTGATAAAAGATGAAATCAAATCCTTAGAAAGAGGTAACATAGGACTGGAAGATGTAGAAAGCTTCTGGGTAGTGTCAAGAAACTGCAAATGTATAAAGACCCTCATGGGATTTACATGCAGTAGCCTGGATATAAATTGCAATAGGAAATTGAAAAGGCATGTAATAAGCAACGTTATGCTAGTCATGGGGGATTTCAATATGCAGGTAGATTGGGAAAGTCAGGTTGGTGCTGGATCTCAAGAAATGAAATTTGTAGAAAGCCTACCAGATGGCTTTTTAGACCAGGTTGTGGTTAAGCCCACTAGGGACTAGCTACTTTGGATCAGATGTTGTATAGTGAACGAGATTTGATTTAGGGAGCTCTTGTAAAGGAACTCTTAGGAGGAGTGACTATTATATGATAGAATTCACCCTGCAGTTTGAAAGGAAGAAGATGCTGTCAGAATGACTGAGGCATGATAGAGCAGCTGTCTAAAGTTGATCAGAAGGAAACACTGATGGCAGAAAGCAATGGCTCAGTTTCTTCTGCAATTCCGAAGGTGTAGGATAGATACATCTTAAAGTTGAAGAAGTATTCTAAAGGGAGGATTAGGCAAACGTGGCCAACAAGTGAAGTCAAAGACAGCATAGAAACAAAAGAGAGGATATATAATATAGCAAAAATTAGTGGGAAGTTAAGAAAAGATGAATTGTGAAGGTAAGCTAGCCGAAACTATCAAAGAGAATATCAAAATTTTTTTCAGATATATAAAGAGTAAAAGAGAGACGAGAGTGGATATTGGTCTGCCGGAAAATGACACTGGAGAGGTAGTAATCGAGGACAAGAAAATGGCGGAGGACCTTAATAAGTATTTTGTGTCTGTCTTCACTGAGAGTACACTAGCAGTATGCCAAAAATTTGAGTGTCAGGGTTTGTTGTAGTTGGCTTTTACTAAGAATATGCTTGGGAAGTTGAATAGGTCAAAGTCAGCATAGCTTCTTTTAAGGGGAAATCTTCCCTGACAAATCTGTTGAAATTCTTTAAGGAAATAACAGGCAGGATAGACAACTGAGAGTCAGTGAAAGTTGTTTACTTAGATTTTCAGAAGGCCTTTAACAAGGTGCTGCACACGAGGCTGTGTAACAAGCTAAGAGCCCATGGTATCATGGGACAGATACTAGCATGGATAGAAAATTGGCTGATTTGCAGGAGACAAAGAGTGGAAATAAAGGGGGCCTATTCTCGTTGACTGCTGGTGAAAGTGGTGTCTTGCAGGGGTCGGTATTGGGACCACTTCTTTTCATGTGGTATGTCAATGATTTGGATGATGGCATTATTGACGGCTCTGTGGCCAGGTTTGCAGATGATACAATTCTGGAGCGTATCATCTGGTGGAGGGGCAGGAAGTGTTGATGAAGCAGTGACAGAAATTTCAAAAATATGAGGTGCAAAGGTATTTGGGAGTCCTTGTGCAGATTCCGTAAAGGTTAATTTTCAGGTTGAGTGGATGGCAAGGAAGGCAAATGCAATGTTAGCATTCATTTTGAGAGGATTGGAATGAAAGAACAAGTATGTAATGCTGAGGATTTATAAGGCATTGGTCAGACTGCCCTTTATCTACGAATGGATGTGTTCACACTGTTGATGTTTCAAAGGAGGTTCATCAGAATGATTCCAGGAATGAAAGTGTTAATGTATGACTGCTGGCTCTGGGCCTGTACTCACTGGAGTTTAGAAGAATGAGGAGGGGGGATCAAAGATTGAAAGGCTTAGACAGAGTGGATGTGAAGAGGATGTTTCCTGTAGTGGGGAGTCTAGGAGCAGAGGGCACAGCCTCAGAATAGAGGAATATCCAGTTAGAACAGAGATGAGAAGGAAATTATTTAGCCAGGGGATGGTGAATCTGTGGAATTCATTGCCACAGACTGCTGTGGAGACCAAGTCATTGCATAGTTAAAGTGAAGTTGATAGGTTATTGGTTAGTCAAGGCAGGTGGTCTTGACTACCTGGCAGGCAAAGCTTACAAGGAGGTGGTTGTAGAATGGGGTTGAGAGAGATAATAAATCTGCCATGATGGAAAAGTGGAGCAGACTCGATGGGCTGAGAGGCCTAACTGTGCTCCTACGTCTTATGGTCAAACTCTTCTTAAAATTGTTCCAAAATTAACTAAGTAGGTCAGATAAATATATGAACAGTTATAACTTCAGTCTTGTGATTTATACACTGCAAGTATCCTGTTCTGGGTCATCTGTGTTAGTCCAGCCCCCAATGTTGCAGGCTGGCTTCCTGCCTGTACTGCTGCATTGGCTGGCAGTGTCAGCAGCTTTCCTTAGTACTGTCAGGGACTGCAGCCAACACAGAGGATACAGGAGTCTCCAAGGAGAATCGTGTGGTACAGCAGCTTATGATGTCATCTTAAGCCCCTTACTAAACTATTCTGAGCTGTCTATAGTTCTATAAACAGAAAGCAGAAATCAGACTCTGGAACATGTTGGCACAGTTACTGGAGAATACATTAACTATAATTCTGATTTTAACTGATCCACAATACATTGGACTTTTTAAACTTTCTAACATTTTATTATGAGCATTAAAAGGTGACTGCCAACCCTGGAGATGCAAATTAAATGGGCTAGCTGGTTACATCTCAGTAATAACAAGAGTTACTTTGCGAACATGGTTAATGCTTCTCTTGCAATATGTCATTCCTGCATCACTTTTTGCACATTTACTAGATAGCTTCCAACATAACACTGCTAGTACAAGACATCTTCCTTCCAACCTCTCCTCGAAGCACGGGAGTGGAACAGCCACAAAACTCAGCTACTTCATCCACATTTTAAAAATTCAAGTTCAAGTTGTTTATTGTCACTCAACCACATACAAGTATACCGCCAATTGAAACAACATTGAAACAAAATGGGAAAGTGACTTGAATATTAAAATTGAAGAAACAAATTGGTCAAGACTATGTCTTGATAGTATGACAAATACAATAAATGTCCAGTTAAGATTAGTGCAATATAATTTTTTACATCAATTATATATTACACCACAAAAAATAAATAAATTAAATCCAAATTTATCTGATCAGTATTTCCGATGTAACCAAGAAATCGGTACTTTTTTACATTCTACTTGGTCTTGTTCTAAAATTCAACCTTTTTGGACAAATTTAAGAGTTTTATTGGAACAAATTATTGGAACACAACTTCCACATAATCCAATATTATTTTTATTAGGCGATATTGAAGGGATAAAATCGAAACCCAAATTGAATAAATATCAGAAAGAATTCATAAAAATTGCATTGGCAGTAGCCAAAAAGGCTATTGCAGTTACTTGGAAATCGGATACATACTTAAGTATAAATTGTTGGAAGAACGAAATTTCCAGCTGTATTCCACTTGAAAAAAATTACTTATAATTTAAGAGATAAATATGAAACATTTTTGAAAATTTGGCACTCTTATTAACAAAAGACAGGATTAAATATATAGGTGCTCCGAAGATAAAATAATTGGTTATTTGGGGAAAGAAATAAATATATATACTAAAGTTATTACGAACTCAGTGGAGCATGTGGGGATTTTCCAATATCCAGGCACTCTCTCTTTCTTTCTTTTTTTTTCTTTTTCTTTTTCTTTTTTTCTATAGGGATGTTAGGGGGGAGGGGCTAAGGGGAGGGGGAAAGGGTATATATTTTTTTCTTTCTGTAATCATTTGAAAACTCAATAAAAAAAGTTAAAAAAAACATTCCTCCAGATCGAGGTGCACAACAGTACCTATAACACATAAAGTAATAGTACTACCAGTAAATTAACAAATAATAAGGTGCACAAGTTAAAGAGCATATAGTATAATGTTACTGATGCTTCATATGTGATGAGACCTAGGTAGTGGTAGGGACTTCAGTAGTCTTACAGCCTGGTGGAAGAAGCTGTTTCCCACCCTGACAATTCTAGTCCCAATGTTATGACACATCTGGTGGTAGGGGATCAAAGAGATTACTGGATGGACAGGAGGGATCACTGACAATGCTAAGGGCCCTACATATTCTAAGGGCCCTAGATATGATAAATATCTCCAATGGGTGGAAGAGAGAGCCCGATGATCATCTCAGCAGTCCCTGCAGTCCTTTGTAGGGACCTGCAGTCAGATGCCTTGCAATGACCATACCAGATGGCGATACAGCTGGTCAGGACGCTCTCGATGGAGCTCCTGTAAAAACTGGCCAGAATGGGGGTGGTTGGGAAGAGCCTTACTCATCTCCTCAGGAAATGAAGGCACTGCTGTGCTTTCATAACCAAAGAGGTGGTGTAGAGGGGCCAGTGACAATGTCCACTACATGCACTCTCAGAAACTCAGTGCTCCTAACTCTCTCGACTGACGAGCCATGTATGTGAAGTAAGGAGTGGTCAGCCTGCACCCTCCTAAAGTCCACAATCATCTCTTTGGTCTTGACCACATTGAAACTCCTGTTGCTCTGCTCACACCAGCTCCTCTACCTTCTTTCGTCATTGATGAGGCTAACCACTGTAAAGCCATCAGCGAACTTGATTTGGTTTGAACTGGATCTAGCAGTGCAACCAATGCTTCAGCAGCAGCTGGCTGAGCACACAGCCTTGACAGTTGCCGGTGTTTAGTGTGATGGAGCTAGAGTCGCTTCTGCCACAGACTGACTGTGGCCTATCTGCCAATAAGTTCAGGATCTAGTTAAAGAGAAGTCTTGATACCCTTTGAGGACATGAGTAATCTATGTTTAATGCATTTCATTTTTAAAAATATGCCACTGACTTCACAATGTGAGCTAAAGAGCACACTGGACCAGATGTTAACGTGGGCACCATGTTGGCAGGCTTGCATGCCTGATTACACTGCTACAAAACCTAATCAAGTCTGATCACAGTCTCTACAGGGAAGAAAAACTGTTCTTTTTTATTCAGGTTTTGTACAAAAATGTGTTTTAAAGAAACTATTTCCAATATTCTGTTTATCACGTTCTCTTGAATTGATTTTAAATGTTTTTGAAGATCAGAAATGTTTAAAACTAATTTAAGAACTTTAAATGGAATGAGCTAAAAAAGACCAAGAAGATGGTCTAGGATGGGACACATGATACGTCTGTCACCTGTCACATGTAGTGTGTGATGAACAGGCTGTAATCTGGAGCTCAATTTGACTGACAGATTTACACGAGAATATTGCAGCCACCTACACGAGAAGTGAGTCAGATCAAATGTGATCCGGCTTAATTTTGTTTTAATAATTTTTTAAACAAGTTAATTATGTAACAATAACAACTGGATTTTTTTTTCTAAAATGTCTCTGACCTGTTGGTTGAAAATCTTTTTACAGCCTTTGGCAACCAATAAGCTAGCAGGGTGTTCTGGGACAGTTTTATGGGCACACTATCCAAAGGTGTACTCACAGTACAAGTATTGCTCTGCCTAAAGGAACCTAACGGTACGGTTCACTTATTTTTTTGCAAGCATGAACTGTAAGCAAATATATTCAGTGAGAGATCCGGGACACTAAAGACAATTGAACCCACCAGGTTTTTCACGTCTTTATGTATTTTCATTTCTTTTGATGAAGCATGATATATATTTCAAAGGTAATCAGGAATGGGTAATAAATACTGTTCTTGCCAAAAACGCTGATATTCTATTCGATGAATAAAATATAAACTAGCATCCTGTAACAAAAACAGAAAATCTGGAAACGTTTGCAACTCTTGTTCCTATGATTTGCTGGGCCCTTGGTAGTAGAGGTGCAGAAATCAAAAAAGTTGAACTGGTTTTCTGAGTTCATCTGGATTAAATTCCCTGTTGAAAAATACTAGTCCAAAATTCTGCAGATGATAGAACTCTCATAAAATTGGAACAACTATTTTGTTTTGGTCAAGTGATAGGACATCCCCCTTTTTTTAACTTCCGTTCACCTTATCACTAACTCTTTTCTCCACCCCCTCCTCTGGCTGTAGCACAAAACGCCAAACTTTCTCCAGTTCTGATTAATGGCCATTGACCTAAAACATGAACTCTGCTTCTTTCTCTACAGCTTCTATCTGACTTGATGACTTGCATCATCTACTTTAATTATACCTGACAATAAAAGTTAGGATGCAGTGGGTTTGTTCTACATTGGCTCATTTGGACAATGGAATGAGAAAATGGAGAGAAACACACAGAAGAATACAGCTGGCTGGAAATCCGGTGGTGTAACCAAGGCTGCTGAAAGATGAAGCATCACAGTACACATAGCAATGATACACCAACAGTACACAGCACATCTAGTTAAGCAATTATGTTCCAGGCAAAGGAGATGTACTTCAACACATTCTCACCTTTACCAGTAATGCTCTTCTTGACAACACTGTCGACAGCAAACTTAATTGTGTCTCAAATGGTTTTAGAAGAAGGCTCTATGCTCGATCTGGTATGAGTTTTGCTTCAGTGGTTACCTAGTAACAAGAGTCTATACACACTACGGTATATACTTGTACGTTACTACTCCATTCCTGACATGATAATGCTAGAACGATCTCGCCTTCAAACAGGATTTCTATATATTTGATTCATTGTTTGAAATTACTAACTCCTTTGCAGTTAATTCTAGGAAATGATTCATCAGTAACCATGCAGATTTCTAGCATAAAGGGAGCACAGATAACCAATTGCTTCAATCAGAAGGGGAAAGAGAGAATCATTCATAATGTCAGTTTAGTTGCAACTGACATACTGGTATTCTCATTATCAGTAACACCTTTTCCCAAAAGCTTATTCAGAAAAAACAATGAACTACATGGCAATACTCATTCACACCCTCTCCCCCTCAGGTATCAGTCTCAATTTCAGAAAGCTTAAGTATGTCAAATTTACAATTTTATGGATTAAGAACCTTATTTAGAACAAATTGACATTGGCGTTCTTGTTTGCTCAGCATATTGTGAAATTATTTTTATGAACAATGGCACAGCTTTCATTCTTCCCCGAAAAAGAAATCTCTTCATTATATGGACAATTCACAAAAAGAATGAAGAAAAGCATGACATTAGAAATAGGAATCGGCAGCTGCTATGATACATGCTGAGAAAAGAGAAACCATTAATCTTTCATCTCCAAGGACATAGATTTATCTTTGGCTTCTGGATGCACTTTACAAAGCCAGCTACAAGAGCTTCATTATAGCAAGCAGTGACATTACGTGAAATGTGAAGTAGCCAGTTAGATTTGCTTTCCATATATCATGATCATCGGGACTAGAGTTTGTCAACTTTAATGAGGGTCTGTCCTACTTTGTGAAATACACAAAGGCTTTTAACATTGTGAAGGTAGCCAGGGAGCAGCTTATCTCAGCCACATATTTGCACATTAGAAAGGATTTTGGTTAACATCAAATATCATAAGATGTCATAGTAAACAGTTATTAAAAAACAGAGACTGGTTTTTGTGTTCCTGTAGATTTTGATACTCCTTCCTTTCCATGGGTATGTTTGTGGATTCTCGTTAAGCAAATTTTACTTGAGTACGTGGCCCAAAGGGTCTCAGCCCAAAGCATTGGCTATTTATTCCCATCCATAGATGCATCCTGACCTGCTGAGCTCCTAGAGCACATTGTGTATATTGCTTATGAAATACCAAGTTTCCCCACAATTGTCCCCCTTGCTGATATGCAATATGAATCCAATAAACTGTATTGTCATGGAAGACAAAATTAATACTAACTTTTCACATAATGGGGTGTGAAGCTGATGCCACATCACACTGCTGGATTTCACCTCAATCCTACATCTGTTAGCATTGGTATAGGATCTGAGCCCCTAGTAATCCTGGCCTGGCGATCAGAAGAAAAGTGGTAAATTATATTTTTAATTCTTTCTTAATGTACTTTAAGCTTATTTATATTCATTGCATAATATTTTAATATATATTTTTAAATTATAATAATTTATATCACAGAACTTAAAAACTTGGCAGAAAAAAACCCTTTACTTTGCTTTGGGTTATAAGCTGTTAGTACATTCCAAGACAAAGACCTCAGGGGCACAATGTCTAAGTCCTCTGAGTCAACAGGATTTCAATACAATTCACCAGATGCCTTCTGGTTGTAAAGTGTTAGCTGTTCTGACACTCCACATCTGTTCCAGGTAAGTGCAGGTGGGCAGCAGGCTGGGTCCAGCACACTTTGCCACATTTTTGTCTCTTCTCGCAAGCTCATGTATGGTTTAGTTGGAAGGGAGATGGAGGGCCGGGGAGAAGACAAACTAGCATTCTGTCACTCCTGTTTAAGTTATTTTAATGAGTAAATGATTCGTACTTTTCTCCCTTTATCACTGTTTCTGCAACAATATTTAGCATTTATTTTTTAGCATTTGGTTCTGTTTAAGTAAACTTTCCTTTTAGGACTAAAACGTTAATAATCAAGCTTCATTAATTTTTAACAATTGCTTTGAATTCCAAAACAAGCACATAAATAAATGTGGGCACTTTACGATTCATAGCACAGCACAATGTAAATAAATTTAAAAGAAATAGCAGATTTCTAAGTGTAATATTGCAGTTGGGTCATATATGTTACACACAGAATTTGTTAAGTGAAGTACTCCTTGTATATAGAACATTGAATCTTGCTGAAAAATCTCTCTCTCTCTCTCTCATCAGTGGCACTAAATGCAACAGATAGCAGATCACACATGCTGTATTTGCAGCTCCTTCTTGAAGAAGCATTTCTCCTTTACAGAAAAAGTTATACTACATTTTGATGGGTATCACTATGATATCACTACAAATTACAGGAGGTCTCAGCCTTGCTGCTTGCTAATTTTAGGCATGCATTTGTAAAATGCATAATATTACTGCCATTTATTTTGTTAAGACCATTTAGTGGAGGGAGGTAACTTAGGTAAGTATTTATATGTTTCTCAGAGGGCTACCCGGCATTAACAACAGATATTTTTGGAGGAATTTTAAACTCATTGTTGCTTTACAATTATTTTGTGCCTACATAATGTCAACACTAATTCAGCAAGTTAAATTCTGAATGATATTCATTTCATGATGCTCCATCTTTTATAAACCAGGCTTATGCATCATTAGCACTTTTTGAATTACAATTTATCTCTAATTCTATTGTGGCAGTAATGCTACACCTGAACTAATTCCATATAGACATAATATGT
The DNA here is from genome assembly GCF_030144855.1 of Hypanus sabinus. Classification (NCBI taxonomy): domain Eukaryota; kingdom Metazoa; phylum Chordata; class Chondrichthyes; order Myliobatiformes; family Dasyatidae; genus Hypanus; species Hypanus sabinus. Next base: position 64,790,857 of record NC_082725.1, on the reverse strand, counting down.
TCAAAGTTCAGAGTACATTAATTATCAAATTATGTATAGATTTTATACAACCACAAGATTTATCTCATTACAGGCAGCCACAGAACGAGAAACCCAAAAGAACCTAAAAAAAAAATCCAACAAACATCCAACATGCAGAGAGAGAAAAAACAATAAAGCAAGCAAACAGCATTCAGAACAAAAATGAGCCCACAGCCTCAGCCTCAGTACATCACACAGAGGAGAAAAATGTCACCGAGCTCAGAGCAGGCCAACATCCTTGGACTAGTGCAAAGAAGATCAATGCAAACGGCATGGAGTAGTGAGCAGAACTGGCCTGACCCTCATTTCAGGCCCTGACACCCTGCCTTTTAAATTGCCCAAACACCAGGTCATTCTTTGCTCCTATATCGATATGCCCTGGACCCAGTACCTGCCGCCATGTTTCAACCCATACCCGTCCTTTCCAAGTCAGCCTGCTGCTTAGATCAATCAGACCTTGCACTCAGTTTAAGTGCACAGGCTTTGAAACTACTTTGCTCCAGCTTTTCCCTGCTTCACGTACCCTGCCTCCATCTCAACCGTTTCTCAACCTTGCTCTGACCACTTCTCATTGAATATGCCTCAACCTCACTCCGACTTTGCATCGCATCCACATGCCTCAACCCTTCAGTCAGCCTCACCTTCATTTGCCTCTTCATTGTTTTCAGTTATCATTTACCTTAATTAAATTTTAAGAAAAATTGCTATTAATAAAGTAATTAGTTGTATTTCTTGCTTTATGAACCACCAGTAGGTTAACACTTGTCTTCAGTCACGTAATCTTAAACTGGAATGAAGCATGATACGAAGAGAACAACATCTGCAATGTGACAGGCAAACACATAACTGCTTTTTGACATTTAGATATAGACTGTGGATCTGCTAATAAGGACAATACATGGAAGATCACTGAATTTGTTACTTGTGTCAGGGACCAATGTATTTGTTTTACTCATTTCTAGCTCATTTTGAATCTAATTTCTACGTTAATGTTGATTTAGAAAATGAGGAAGATTTACATTTCTAAAACATGCTTCCCAATCTTTGGACCCCCCCTCCCACCACTCACCCAAAGCAATCTACAGCCAATAAGGTGCCTTTGTATTGTAAACATTGCTGAAATGTTAGAAAAGCAGAAAGCAGTAAGTGCAAAACAAATTCTCATAAAGCAAATATTAAGCATAAACATGTGTTTTGGTGATGTTATTTGAAGGTTAAATGCTGAAAAGGACACTATGGAGAATCCATCTAGATCCTCAAAATCATGCCATCATACTTTTTACATTGGGGGGAGGGAGACAGGAGGCTTGAAACTCCTTCCAGCAACATAAAACCAGTACTTTGCCATTGAGAGTTGATTTCAGTGGGAAGCAAATGCTTGGAGTTAGACTTGAAACCACTGCCTTGTCACTCAGGTGAGTCTGTAACCAACTGACCAATGGACACCTCATTTGACAAGCAAAGGCAAAGGGATGCCAGCATAGTACTTGAAAAACATCCAACACTAGATAGTAAGAAACAGAAAATGTTGAAAATATTCAGTAGGTAAGACAACTTCGGTGGAGAAAGACATCAAGTTAACATTTCAGATTGGTGGCATTCCATCAGAATTGAATGTCATCTGTACTCGGGTGTGCTGCAGTCATCAGTCTAAAACATGCACTAGCCTTGAAAATACTGATATGTCAACCAGTGTGCCTGGTTGAGATTTATTCAAGAACTTGGTTTCCCCTGAGGGGCAGCACACTTTCTGCTCAGATCCACTGACAGTTTAATCAGCACCTCTAATAGACATGACAGAGAGGCAGAAGGAACAAAAAGCCAAGGTAGTTAAATTCTGGTAATGAACAATTTTTATGTGGGAGAAGTGAGTGAGTGTTAACACAACCTGCCGAATCAAAGAAACATTGTGAAAGAGAAGCTTTGTCAGATTGTGCTATTTTTGTATCTCAAAGAAAACAAAATTAGCTCATTTCGGTCCTTCAGACCTTAATTTTCAACTTAAACTGCCACGAGCATTATAGCATAGATGTGGGCCTTTCACTTGTAATGCAACGACTGAAATTAGTTCGCTGGTGATAGGCAGCCTACTTTATTCAATGAGAATTTGTAGTTAGGTGAACTGCCCAAAAGATCTTGCAGTATATATGAAGTATATTTCAGTTTTTTTTTAAAAGGCTGCTGCATAAAATGTAGCTTTTTGCTATTTGCTCTTCACTCGTCTCCTTCCTGGCAGGAATTGATTGGTTGATACAGTGATCTATTCCTTCATTAGCATGCATGTTAAGTAAAACTTGCCATTTGATTCAGTGAACAATGTACAACAATCTGTGTTGCAGAATCATAACTTCAGAAACTGATCTAAATTTCTAATAAAGCCATGTACAGACTTCAATACCTCCAAACAATTTCACAAAGTATTCCAGGGTCCCAATTACATTGCTAATTGAAAAGGAGCTACCTGGTGCTGAGGTTGGCCTTATGCTTTGGGTAATAAAAGAGGCAGAAGAGTGATGGAGGCCTCTGCTGTAATGGTGGAATGAATGATCAGAGTATTGGATTGATTACGATAATGGACAGTCATAGGAAGTGACCTTGGAGATCAAAACTTTTATCAAGCATTTGAGAGTGGATTGGAAGTGTGTAGGTGTCTGGGGATGAATGACAGCCATAGAACAAAAGCATGAAAGACAGGGCCTTGCTGTATTGCAGTCACAGTCCAGCACCACTACGTGAAGGTCACACACAAGAGTTAGTCTGTATTCCCTGCAAAATTCCTGGTGGAATAGCAACATCTACTGTGCATTGTATAGACGTTACATAAGGTCACAAGGGTGAATCACTCTAGGAAAGATCCAGTCGAATTTCCAGCATGGTGCAAAAGCACCTAGAAGAGCTATTTTGCTCCAGGAAATATATCCATTTTCAATTGCATAACACTGACAATTTTTTTAACAATTGAATTTTCAGGTAGAAATTCTAAAACTAATTTTATTTTGTACTCCCACAGCCTCAGATTTAAAAGCTTCCTAATATTATAAGAATCATAAGCTGAATTCAATATATCGAACATCTTGACATACTGATGTTCAGATCAGACTTTTGTTCTTAATTTGAAATAATATTCAATTTTGATTTCTACCTTAATTAAACATGTCACTGTAATGTTGTTCCACTTGGCTGCCCATATCAACTTTAGCCCTCAATGTCTTCACCTGCACTTCATCCCAATGATACAAGGTTTTGCAGGATCAATGAAATTTCAAACTATGCAACTTGAGCTACAAATATAAGAGGTAAGATTAGTAAGTCTATAGATAACATGAAAATTGTTGGTGTTGATCATAATGATGGTAATCTTCAGCTACTAATATCAGTGAGTTGGTACAATGGGGAGAAAACTCATTGATGAAGATTAAGCTTGAAAAATGTAGAATGATGCATTCGGTCCAATAAGGCCATTGTATAGTTACAACGTATGGAAGGATTTTAGCAAGTACTGGGGAACAGAGGAACCTTGGAAATGATCTCTGAAGATTTTTTAGAAATACAGCCCGGTAACAGCCTCTCCCAGCCCAACAAACTTGTGTTACCCAATTACCCTACCCACCCATACATCTTTGGAATGTGAGAGGAAACCAGAGCACCCAGAGAAAACTTACACAGGGAGAACATACAAACTCCTTACAGACAGCAGTGGAATTGAACCCAGGTTTCTGGCGCTGTAATAGCATTACAGTACTGTTCCACTACTGTGCTGTCCCCAAGATGACTGCAAAGTAGATAAGATGGCTAGATGGCATACAGCATACCTGAGTTCACTGACCAGTGAGTTGTGTAAACTTGTAAACTTATGCATACAATATTATTTAGGCCATATGGAGAGTACCATGCGCAGTTCTGATAACTACACTATAGGAAGAGCATGACTGAACAGGAGGGGCTGAATGATTTTGCCCGTGAGGAAACATTTCAGTTATGATATTCTGGAGAAGCTGGATTTGTTTTCCTTGGAGCAGAGAAGGATGAAGAGGAATCCGTCTGAGATATAAAACCACATGGAGCATTGATGGGTTAGTTAATAATAAACTTTCTCCTTATCAAAGATGCCTATAATCAAAGGGCACAGTTGAGAGGGGATCTGAGGAGAGCTGAGGAACCCTGGAATGCAGTATGTAGGTGGCCACAGAATGAGTGTTAGAAGACAAGATTCCTGTAGATAGGTACTTGATGACTAGCACTGATACAGTGAGCTAAAGGGCATCTTTCAATACTGGATGACTCAATGAATACTCACCATTTGTGACACTGGGACATTAATTTTCAGGGCTAACCACTTTAAGTGAAATGAAGTGCCTATTGGGATTTGCAAATTTCTCATATTCAATAAGGAGGGAATAAAGTGATAAAAATTAACAATTATATCCTGAATCAAGAAGATCACAAGACATAGGAGCAGAATTAGGCCATTTGGCCCATTGTATCTGCTCTGCCATTCACTCATGGCTGATCCTATATTTTTCTCCTTCTCAACACCCAGTTTCCAGCCTTCTCCCCATAACCTTTGATGCCATGTCGAATGAAGAAGCTATCAATCTCTGCCTTAAATACAACAATCGACCTGGCCTCCACAGCTGCACATGGGAACAAATTCTACAAATTCACCACCCTTTGGCTAAAGAGATTTCTCCGCATCTGTTTTGAAAGGGTGCCTCTCTGTCCTGAGGTTGTGCCCCCTTGTCCTAGACTCTCCCACCATGGGAAACATCCTTTCCACATCTACTCTGTCTAAGCCTTTCAATTGGAAAAATTTGTCAATTGTTAAGGATTGTTAAGGAAAATTTGAAAGATTTCAATGAGATCTCCCCATCAATCTTTTGAATTCCAGCGAGTACAGACCCAGACTCTCAAACATTCCTCGTATGATAACCCTTTCATTCCTGGAATCATCCTTGTGAACCTCTCTGAATCCTCTCCAATGCCAGCACATCTTTTCTAAGATGAGGGGCCCAGAACTGTTCACAAGGTGAGGCCTCACCAGTGCCTTATAAAGCCTCAGCAACACATCCTTGCTCTTGTATTCTAGACCTCTTGAAATGAATGCTAACATGGCATTTGCCTTCCTCACCACCAGCTCAACCTGCAAGTTAACCTTCAGGGTGTTCTGCACAAGGACTCCCAAGTCCCTCTGCATCTCAAATTCTTGTATTTTCTCCCCATTTAGAAAATAGTCTACACATTTATTTCTGCTACCAAAGCACATGACCATGTATTTTCCAACACTGTATTTAATTTGCCACTTTCTTGCCTATTCTCCTAATCTGTCTAAGTCCTTCAGCATCCTACCTGTTTCCTCAAAACTACCTGCCCCTACACCAATTTTCGTATCATCTGTAAACCTGGCAACAAAGCCATCTATTCTATCATCTAAATCATTTATATACAGCATAAAAAGAAGTGGTCCCAACACCGACCCCTGTGGAACATCACTAGTCACTGGCAGCCAACCAGACAAGGATCCTTTTATTCCCACTCGCAGCCTCCTACCAATCAGCCAATGCTCTAACCATCTTAGTAACGTTCCTGTAATACTTAACTTGGCAAGCAGGCTCATGTGTGGCACCTTGTCAGAATCTTTCTGAAAGTCCAAATATACACCATCCACTGCGTCCCCTTTATCTATCCTACTTGTGATTTCCTCAAAGAATTCCAACAGTTTGTCAGGCAGGATTTTCCCTGAAGGAAAGCATGCTGACTTTGTCTTATCTTGCCCTGTGTCACCAAGTACTCCATCACATTATCATAATATCTTCCCAACCACCAATCTCTTGTCCTGTGTACTCCATTACCTCATCCTTAACAATTGACTCCAACATCTTCCCAACCACTGAGGTCAGGCTAAATGGTCTATAAGTTCCTTCCTGCTGCCTTCCTCCTTTCTTAAAGAGTGGAGTGACATTTGCAATTTTCCAGTCCTTTGGCACCATGCCAGAGTCCAATGATTTTTGAAAGATCATTTCTAATGCCACCACAATCTCTAACACTACCTCTTTCAGAACCCTAGGGTGCAGTTCATCTGGTCCAGGTGACTTTCGTAACTTTAGCTCTTTCAGTTTTTTGTAATAGTAACTGCACCCACTTACCTTTCTTCACACACACAACATCAGGCACACTGCTAGTATCTTCCACAGTGAAGACAGATGCAAAATACTCATTTAATTCATCAGCCATCTCCTTGCCCCTGTTATTATTTCTCCTGCCTTATTTTCTAGCAGTCCTATGTCCACTTCCATTTCTCTTTTATTTTTAACATACTTAAAAAAACTTTTACTATCCACTTTGATATTATTTCCTAGCTTGCTTTCATTTTTCATCTTTTCCCTTCTAATGTCTTTTTAGTTGCTCTCTGTAGATTTTTAAAAACTTCCCAATCCTCTAACTTACCACTAATTTTTGTTTTGTTGTATGTCCTTTCTTTTGCTTTTACAATAGTTTTGACTTCCCTTGTCAGCCATGGTTGTACTATTTTACCATTTGAGTATTTCCTCATTTTTGGAATACACATGTCCTGCACCTTCCTCATTTTTCCCAGTAACACATACCATTGCTGCTCTGCTGACATTCCTGCCAGCAGCTCCTTCCAATTTACTTTGGCCAACTCCTCTCTCATACCACTGTAATTTCCCTACAATATGCCATGGATATAAAGATTGGTGAGATCCCTGGAAAACACTGATAAAGTCTGGAATAAAGGCAAAGAAAACCCAGAAGAGTCTAGAAGATAATCAGATACCTGGTGTAGGATATAAAAGTAAATGACAAGTGTAATGTCCTGGCTCATATTTTTACTGTTGTGCTGTAGGTATTTCATTTAGTAGCTCTGTAAGAGCCGTCTGTTCTGTTTTCAGCCTGTTTGGGTTATTGTCGAAGATGAGGGATGATGAAGAATGTGTGCCATCCAATTAGGATGGAAGATCTGAGGCGAGGTTTCTCTGGTGCAGGCCACAAAGGTTGGGCTTGGGGGTTTTTGTCTGGCGAGAGATTAAGAGAGAAGATGCTGGAGAGAACAGGTTGTAGGATTCGGCCCAGAATGGGACCATGATTTGATGAAGCCAGAGGCCGAGATCGATTGAGGATCGATGAATATGGTGAAATGTTGAGCTCCAACTTGTGCACATTTAACTGTTTAATTAAAATGAGCCCTTTTCTTTTTATTTTTCTTTACTAACCCTTTAGTTAAGATTCATAAATGTGATTTCTTTAATTGTATGCAGTGCACTGCCTGCCATTTCACGGCACTAATTTGTAACAGGGTAGCAAATTACACAGAGTCCACACAAACCGGGATTTGGGGTGAGAGAGCTGTCTCAATCTCCGAGTTTGGCGGGACGAGAAACCAGGGGGTTTCACAACGATGACAGCTAGCGCAAAGAAAAAAAGCATTGGTCCCTAATTGTTTTGAACTGGCTGTTTGCTACAACCATTTAAATGAAAGTTCACCATCAATCACATTTTGTTTATTTATTTACAACCAATGAACCTACCAAACAGGGAAGTTTTTGGAGCATGTGTGGAAACTGGAGTAACGGAAGGAAACCCATGCAGACTTGAGGAGCATGTACACTGCCTTACAGGCAGTGGCGGAAATTGAATCTGGGTCACCGGTTCTCTAAAGCATTGTGCTAACCACTATACCACTGCCGCCCCACATTCTATAAGAACAGCCATGAGACTACCAGACAGATTCTAAAGACCTATTGGTTTTTATTGGTCTATAATAGGTCCTTGCAACATGTCTGGTAGTTTCATGGTCACCATAACTAATGTTGTGTCTTTATTCTAGATTTATTGAATTAACTGAATTTAAGTATCCTAGCCAAGTTGGATGTAAACTTGTCACCCAGTCATGAACCCAGACTTTTAGATTGCTAGTTCAGCAATACAATCTCTGTAATGCCATTCAACAAATTCTTAATGTAACTTCTTTTACAAGCTCTTCAAAATGTAGCTATTTTTCACTCAAAGCAATCACAGTGCCAGAGATATCAGAGATAAAATTGGAATCTAATGTTGTTGTTGTAGGTTGACCCTTGGTTTCTCAACCTGCTGAAAAAATTATCAGTTATAGTTTTAAAGAGATTGCATGAGCGTTAAACCCATATGAAAGGCAAAGATTGCAGAGATCATGATGCAATCAAAAGACAGCCTTAAAACCACTGTACAGGGAAAAAGCCCTGGTAGTGACTGCATCAGCAATATCTGCATTCACTCTTGATGGGCTGTTTGTAGACCATTTCTGTTTCTCAACAAGGTTTGTCAACTTTATTGGACTCTTTGGGAAGTAGCTCCACAAAGGTTTAGCTCATCACAACACACAAAAACAGGAAGAGCAGGCCATCAGACTTGTCTTGCCATTCAATATGAACATGGCTGACCTATGCACACTGGCCTCAATTCCTCCTCTGTACCAGCTCACCACAATGCTCAATTTCTTGATCCTTCAAATAGTTATCCACCTAAAATATATTTCATGATCTGGCTCCCCACAACATTTAGAGGCAGATGCTCCAAATTTGTTCCATGTAATTCAAGGTTCTAAATGACATCGGCAACATGAAGAGAGAGTGACAAAAAGTCAGACCATAAGATATAGGAGCAGTTGTTGTACTGTAATGATAAAGCCCTTACTTCCCAATGCATGCCCTTTTTGTCAGCTGATTCCAATACTCATGTGATACGACACTTTAAATTTATTACCTTGTTTTAGCACCATAGTTAGCAACTAAGTGGATCTAATGCTGAAGGAATATTTAAAGGGAATAATACAGTAGATATAGCAGTTAGTCAGTCAAGACAATTTGCAATTTTAAAATTGATATAGAAGCGCCCTCCATCTAGGAAACCCTATTGATATTAAGAACAGCAAATTCCTAGGGCCAATGCCATTGAAAACAAAGGCTGCTAAGGCAGACAAAGGAAATTACACCTTTATTCTAAAGTTATTCTGGAGTCACCGGATCACAACAATCTACTCTGTCGGCTGAGAAGTATAACTCACAGACTGTATTTCTATGTTCTTGGATAGCCGGCTCAAAGCTGTGCCACCAAAACTAGACAAAGGGACTTCACTCTGAATTATATCATATCAATTGGGCTGGGATTGATCTACTCTCTGTGACATCTTAAAACTGGCATACATGTGAAATCTGTTGTTTTGTAGCAGCAGTGCATCGCAATACATACTAATAAAGACGATAACTTAATAAGGAATATATTTATAAATTAAATGAGTAGCACAAAAAGAGCAAAATTGTGAGGTAGTGTACAAGGAGGGCGACAGCAGAAAGGAAATGATAGACCAATTAGCCTGACCTCAGTGGCTGGAAAGATGTTGAAGTCAATTGTTAAGAATGAGGTTATGGGGTACTTGATGACACAGGACAAGATGGGGCAAAGTCAGCATAGTTTCCTTAAAGGAAAATTGTGCCTGACAAACCTGTTGGAATTATCTGAGGAGATTACAACTAGGATAGATAAAGGAGATATGTTTCAATTTTTAGAAATCCTTTGACAAGGTGCCACACATGAGGCTGCTTACCAAGTTATGAGCCCACGGTACTCCAGGAAAGTTACTGGCGTGGTTAGAGCATTGGCCGATTGGTAGGAAGCAGCGAGTGGGAACAAAAGAATTCTTTTCTGGTTGTCTGCCAGTGACTAGTGATGTTCCACAGGGGTTGTTGTTGGGATGGCGTCTTTTTATACTGTATATTAATGATTTAGATAATGGAATATAGATGGCTTTGTTGCCAAGTTTGCAGATGATACAAAGATTGGTGGAGGGGCAGGTAGTGTTGAGGAAACAGGAAGGCTGCAGAAGGAATTAGACAGATTAGGAGAATGGGCAAGAAAGTGGCAAATAAAATACAATGTGGGAAAAATGCATGGCCATACACTTTGAAAGAAGAAACAAATGTGCACACTATTTTATAAACAGAGAGAAAGTCCAAAAATTTGCGATGCAAAAGGACTTGGGAGTCTTTGTGCCGAACACCCTAAAGGTTAACTTGTAGGTTGAGTCAGTGGTGAGGAAGGCAACTGCAATGTTAGCAAGAGGTCTAGAATACAAGAGCAGGGATGTGATGCTGAGGCTTTATAAGGCACTGGTGAGGCCTCACCTCGAGTATTGCGAACAGTTTTGAGCTCCTTACCTGAGAAAAATGTGCTTGCATTGGAAAGGTCTCAAAGGAGCTTCTCAAGGAGGATTCCCATGATGAGGGTGTCTAAGACAAGAGGGCACAGCCTTAGGAAAGAGGAGTATCCATTTAAAACAGATATGTGGAGAAATTTCTTTAGCCAGAGAGTGGTGAATTTTTTACAACAGGCTGCTAAGGGGGCCAGGTCTTTGGGTGTATTTAAGGCGGAGATTGATGTTCTTGATTGGCCACAGCATCAAAGGTTATGGGGAGAAGGCCAAGGAGTGGGGCTGAAGAGGGGAAAAAATAGGATCAGCCATGACTGAATGGTGGAGCAGACTCAATTGACCAAATGGCCTAATTCTGCTCTTGTATCTTATTGTCTTATAATTCAATGTCCATTCAGAAATCTGATGGTAGAGGGGAAGAAGCTGTTCATGAAACATTGAGTGCAAGTCTTCAGGCTACAGTACTTCCTCCTTACTGGTAGAAATGAGAAGAGGGCACGATCTGGGTGATGGGGATCCTTAATGATGGGTGCCGCCCTTTTGAGGTATTGTAGCAGTGTGCTACATGCAGCGCTACAATTACGACACGGAGTCGGTAACTGCAGTCTAAGAAAAACTTTATTCAAAATACCCAGCCTTGCTTTTAAGCCTCTCTCAACCTGCCCCCCATGGCGCAGAGGCTCCAAAGCTCTGTGCTTGCAAACCCCCGTAGGCTATCTCCCTTAGCCGGAACGCTGGCTAATTGTGAGCTGGTTTGGATGTGACAGGAAATGAGTCGCCACATAACCCCCCCCCAGAACCAGCGATACACCCCCCAATGCCCAATGTCCACAGCCTGGGCCGGAACTTGTTTGGGAGGTCGGCCTCTGTGCCGCGGTGCCGGAAACTCGACCGGTTGCGCCAGGTCCACATGGGCCGGTTTGAGTCGGTTCACCGTGAAAACCTCCTCTCTCCCCCCAACGTCCAGCACGATCGTGGACCCGTTGTTCCGGAGCACCGTAAACGGCCCCTCGTAAGGCCGCTGTAGCGGTGGCCGATGCCCGCCCCTTCCTACAAACACAAACTTACAGTTCTGCAGGTCTCTGGGTACGCAGGTCGGGTTCTGCCCATGCTGTGAAGTGGGTATGGGGGCCAGGTTACCGAGCTTCTCGCGTAGTCTGCCCAGGACTGCTGCGGGTTCTTCCTCTTGCCCCCATGGGGCCAGTAGGAACTCCCCGGGGATGACCAGGGGCGCGCCATACACCAACTCGGCCGATGAGGCGTGCAGGTCGTCCTTGAGCGCTGTGCGGATGCCGAGTAGGACCCAGGGAAGCTCGTCCGCCCAGTTGGCTCCTCGCAGGCGGGCCATGAGGGCCGACTTCAGGTGACGGTGGAAACGCTCCACTAGCCCGTTCGACTGCGGGTGGTAGGCAGTTGTGTGGTGCAGCTGAGTCCCCAAAAGGCTGGCCATAGCTGACCATAGGCTGGAGGTGAACTGGGCGCCTCTGTCGGAGGTAATGTGGGCTGGTACACCAAAGCGAGATACCCAGGTGGCAATCAGTGCCCGGGCACAAGATTCGGAGGTGGTGTCGGTGAGCGGGATCGCCTCCGGCCATCTTGTGAACCGGTCCACGATAGTCAGGAGGTGCCGCGCTCCTCACGACACTGGCAGGGGGCCCACGATATCCACATGAATGTGGTCGAAACGCCGGTGGGTGGGGTGGAACTGCTGCGGTGGGGCTTTGGTGTGCCACTGCACCTTGGCCGTCTGGCAGTGTATACACGTTTTGGCCCATTCACTGACCTGCTTGCGGAGTCCGTGCCAAACGAACCTGCTGGAAACCATCCGGACAGTGGTCCGGATGGAGGGATGCACCAAGTTATGAATGGAGTCGAAAGCACGGTGCTGCCAGGCTGTCGGGACGACGGGATGGGGCTGGCCGGTGGCGACGTCACAGAGTAGGGTCCTCTCACCCGGGCCTACGGGGAGGTCCTGGAGCTGCGAACCGGAGACTGCGGTTCTGTAACTTGGAATCTCCTCATCTGCCTGCTGTGCCTCTGCCAGTGCCTCAAAGTCTACTCCTTGGGAAAGGGCATGAACGGTAGGGCGAGAGAGCGCATTCGCCAAGACATTGTCCTTACCCGAGACGTGCTGGACATCCGTCGTGTATTCAGAGATGTAGGACAGGTGGCGTTGCTGGCGGGACGACCAGGGGTTGGACGCTTTCGTAAACGCAAAGGTAAGCGGTTTGTGGTCCGTGAACGCGGTGAAGGGCCTACCTTCTAAGAAGTACCTGAAATGCCGGATTGCCAGGTAGAGCGCCAACGGTTCCCGGTCGAAAGCACTGTACTTGAGTTCGGGTGGCCGCAGGTGCTTGCTGAAAAACACCAGGGGTTGCCAGCGACCTGCGATGAGTTGCTCCAGTACCCCACCGACTGCCGTGTTAGGGGTGTCCATTCTGGGATGTACTAGCATCGCGGCGTTCGCCAAAGCTTCCTTCGTTTGAATGAAAGCAGTGACGGACTCCTCGTCCCAGGTAATGTCCTTGCCCGGACCGGACAGCAGGGCGAACAGGGGGCGCATGATCCGGGCAGCTGGAGGGAGGAAACGGTGGTAGAAATTGACCATACCTACGAATTCCTGAAGGCCTTTGATCGTGGTGGGTTGGGGGAAGTGGCGGACCGCATCTACCTTAGCGGGCAGAGGGGTTGTCCCGTCTTTAGTAATCCTGTGGCCTAGGAAGTCAATGGTATCGAGTCCGAACTGGCATTTGGCAGGGTTGATTGTAAGACCGTACTCACTCAGTCGGGCGCAGAGTTGACGGAGGTGGGACAGATGCTCCTGACGACTGCTGCTGGCTATGAGGATGTTGTCCAAATAGATGAACGCAAAGTCCAGGTCCCGTCCCACCGCGTCCATTAACCGCTGGAACGTCTGTGCGGCATTCTTCAGGCCGAACGGCTTGCGGAGGAACTTGAAAAGGCCAAACGGGGTGATGAGAGCCGTTTTGGGGATGTCGTCAGGATGCATTGGGATTTGATGGTACCCTCGGACGAGGTCTACCTTGGAGAAGATCCGTGTGTGTGGTAGTGGTCTGGTGTGGTAGCCTCGTTCAGACTGTGGTAGTCGCCGCATGGTCTCCAGCCTCCTGTCGCTTTGGGCACCACATGCAGGGGAGAGACCCATGGGCTGTTGGACCGCCGGATGATCCCCAATTCCTCCATCCTCTTGAACTCCTCCTTTGTCAGTCGGAGCTTGTCTAGGGGAAGCCGCCGAGCGCGGGCATGGAGGGGTGGTCCCTGGGTCGGGATGTGGTGCTGTACGCCGTGTCAGGGCATGGCCGCTGTGAACTGCGGTGCCAGAACCGATGGGAAATCCGCCAGGACCCTGGTGAAGTCGTTGTCGGACAGCGTGATGGAGCCGAGGTGAGGGGCTGGCAACTGGGCTGCACCCAGGGAGAATGTCTGAAAGGTCTCGGCGTGGACCAGTCTCTTCCTGGGCAGGTCGACCAGTAGGCTGTGAGCCAGCAAAAAATCCGCACCCAGAAGCGGTTGGGCTACAGCGGCCAGTGTGAAGTCCCACGTGAACTGGCTGGAGCCGAACTGTAGCTGCACCTGATGGGTGCTTACTGTGCTGCCGTTCATGGCCCTCGGGGGGGACCAGGTGCCCTGCTGCGGGTGTCGTAACTCGTCGGAGGTAAAACGTTGATCTCGGCACCGGTGTCGACCAAACAGCGGCGTCCCGACCTTCTGTCCCACACATACAGGAGGCTGGCCCTGGCGTTTCCCGGGAACTTGCAGGGCGGGCGACAACGGCGGGCTTCTGCGCCCCACCGCTGGTGGTAGAAACACCAGTGTTCATTGGGCCCCCCACCCCTGCCCCTGGGGTTGGCGGGCTCTGTGGCCGGGCCTGGACTGGTTTGCTGCTGGGAGCGTGGCCTGGTGATCTGTGCGATGGACACCCCACTCTCCTTTTTGGCGTTCCACAGCAAGTCCACCCGGGCTGCCATCTTCCGGGGGTCACTGAAATCTGTGTCGGACAGCAGCAGGCGTATGTCCTCGGGCAGCTGCTCCAGGAATGCCTGCTCAAACATGAGGCAGGGTGTGTGTCCGTCGGCCAGAGACAACATCTCATTCATTAAAGCCGATGGAGGTCTGTCTCCCAAGCCATCCAGGTGCAGTAAACGGGCAGCCCGCTTGCGCCGTGAGAGTCCGAAAGTCCTGAGGAGCAGGGCTTTGAATTCCGTGTACTTGCCGTCTGCCGGGGGCGACTGTACGAACTCCGCGACCTGGGCCACTGTGTCCTGGTCGAGGGAGCTCACCATGTAGTAGTAGCGGGTGGCTTCTGAGGTGATCTGGCGAACGTGGAATTGGGCTTCAGCTTGCTGGAACCATAGGTTCAGTCGCTGTGTCCAGAAACCCGGCAGTTTCAACGAAACCGCATGAACAGAGGCGGCGTCGGTCATTTCTGGTCCAAAAATCGTTTGGACCGTCGGGGTCACCAATTGTAGCGGTGTGCTACATGCAGCGCTAAAATTACGACACGGAGTCGGTAACTGCAGTCGAAGAAAAACTTTATTCGAAATACCCAGCCTTGCTTTTAAGCCTCCCTCAACCTGCCCCCCGTGGCGCAGAGGCTCCAAAGCTCTGTGCTCGCAAACCCCCGTAGGTTATCTCCCTTAGCCGGAACGCTGGCTAATTGTGAGCCGGTTCGGATGTGCCAGGAAATGGGTCGCCACAGTATCATCTTTTAAAGACGTCCTCGACGCTGGAGAGGCTAGTGTACATGACAGAGCCAGCTGTGCTTACAACCTTCTGCAGCTTTTTCTGATCCTGTGCAGTGGCACCTCCATACTAGATGGTGATGCAACCGATTAGAATGCTCTCCACAGTACATCTGTAGAAATTTGCAAGAGTCTTTAGTGACATCCTCAAACCACTAATGAAATATAGGCATGATTGTGCCTTCTTTGTAATTGGATTAATGTGCTGGACCCAATATAGATCTTCAGAGATGTTGACCCCCAAGAACTTTAAACTGCTCATCCTCTCCACTTCTGATCCCTTGATGAGGACTGGTGTGAGTTCCCTCAACTTTCCTTTTCTGAAGTCCACAGTCAATTCCTTGGTCTTACTGATGATGAGTACAAGGTCGTTGTTGTGATACCACTCAACTAGCTGATTCATCTCACTGCTGTACACTTCATAGTCACCATCTTAGGTTCTGCCAACAATAGTATGTCATTTGTAAATTTATAGATGGCATTTGAGTTGGGCCTAGGCACACAGTCATGGGTGTAGCGACAGTAGATCAGTGCACATTCCTGAGGTGCACCAGTATTGATTGTCAGCGAGGAGGAGATGTTATTTCTGATCTGCACTAATTGTGGTCTCACAATGAGGAAGTCGAGGATCCAGGTGTAGCAGGAGGTATAGAGACCCTTGTTTTGGAGCTTGTTGATTAGTACAGATGGTGTGATTGTGTTGAGCTGTAACCCATAAATAGCAACCTGATGTAGGTATTGCTATTGCCCAAGTGATTCAAGACTAAGTGCAGAGCCAGTGAGATTGCATCTGCTGTTGATCCAATGAGGCATTAGGCAGATTATCGTGGATCTACATCCTTGCTTGTGAACCTCACTGCATTCTCTCGTGACAACACACTCTTTCTTAAATAAGGCTCCAAATTGCTCACAAAACACCAAACATGGTCTGACCAATGCTTATAAAGCATCATATCCTTTTCTTTTAAAGTCCTTTTGAAATTAGCTTTCCTAAATAATGACTTAACCTACAAGTTAACCTTCAAGTTATCCTGCACAAATACTCTCAAGCCCTTTGCACCTCCAAGTTCTGAACTTGCTCCCCATTTTAAAAATAGTTTGCATCTTTATTCCTTCTACTAAAATGCATGACCATGCACTTCCCTACGCTGTATTCCATCTGCCACTTCTTTACCAATTCTTCTAATCTGGCCAAGTCGTTTTGCAGGCCCAACACAACTGCCCCTTTGTATCGTCTGAAAACTACACATCAAATCTGTCATCCAGACACTGAACATATAATGTGAAAAGTAGAAGACCCAACATTGGCCCTTGTAGCACACCATTAGACACTGGCAGACAATCAGAACAGGATCCCGTTATTCCCCCTCTTTGCCTTCTGCCAGTCAGCCAATTTTCTGTTCATGCTGGTATCTTTCCTGTAATACCATGAGCTCTTACCATAATTCACAGCCTCATGTGCAATATGTTGTCAAAAGCCTTCTGAAAATCCAAGTAAACAGCATCTACAACATCTCACAGGAGCTGGACAAGTTCTTGAGGATGAGAAATATATTGGCTTATGAAGAAGTGTGAATGCACAACAGCTCTTTTAAAGTCCCATCACAATCACAAAAGATTGAATGATCACTTTCTGTGCAATACATTTCAGTGATGCCACATTTTCAATCTACCAAAAGCTACAGTAAATCAAAAGGTAATGCAATTCCTTAAATTAAAAAAAAACTAATATTTTTTTCATGCTATTAAAAGTTCACACAATATCTTAAAGACATGACGATGTTAGGTTAATTAGCTTGAGTAAATTAACCTAGCATGTGGGTGAGTGGTAGAATCTGGGGAAAGAATAAAATAAGATTCATGTAAAATTAATTTTAAAATGGATCACTGATGTGGCATGGAGCTGACAGATGAAGGGCTTGATTCCATGCTGCAGGTCTCTATAACTCTCCAATGAGCTACATTAAAGAGAAGTAACTTTTTAAATATCACCATTTTCAACTCACTCATAGACATGGTATTTCCATAACTTCTGATACACTCTTCTAAATTCTTACAAAGTGCAAAGGGCAGAAATACTCTTGTGATTGCCCATGCTCAGAAGCTAAGCTCAAGCCACAGTTGACGCTTCTGCTGAAACGTGAGAGGATGGTGCAAACTCTGCCAGTCTGACCCTACTGCAGCTGCAGTGCCCTTCAACGATAAAGATTCATGGAGAGATGCTGGAAAATATAGACCGCAAGGCAAAAGATCATGCCGATGATTAAATTCACTCTTGTCTTCAAAGGGCTAGTACAGATCTTGGTCATTTGAGGGAAGGCCATTAGAAAATCAAGATCTCTGAGCTGGCACAAAACTAATGATCAACCAGTCAGACCAACCCCTACACTCCAATAAACTTCTATAACTTGCACAGGCATCACAAGGCACTGGAAATATTAACTTGTGCTGCTCTGCAAGATATCCTAAATTGACTGTCCTCTCCCAAGACAACATCCAGTCATTGAGGTACTAATTACAATTATATTGGTTATGCCACATTTCATACATATCAATACATTCTTGACACAGACATCCTATTCCAAGCTCTGTCAGCAGAAGAATGAAACAGGGTGGTATTTTCAATAATGTGCTTAATGTCTCCTTGAATAAGTATAACAACCCCAATTGCTTCTGAGAACCTCCATTCAAGACAGAGGAGCCAGGGTGAAATTGAGAATATTATGAGCACACAGCTGGCAGAAGGAGTGGTCCACCTTAGATACTACCCACCCACCCTGAACCTTCTGTGGAAGAGTCTGTGACTCCCACACCGTCTTTGTTAGCCACTTCAGAATCTATAAGACCGTATGTATGGACGTAAAACATCCTTGATCCTGAGGGTTTGCTCAAATAAAAGTTTCCAGTAATGGATTTTTTTAGGCTTTCTAGCCATTAACTGATGCAATATTACTCAAAAGCTGCAAGCCTCAGGTTCCTGGCCAGACTAATGCCAACATTTTTTGTCTGTCTGGGAATAACAAGAAAAGCCAACATATCAATTCCAGGATCGATTTCTTGCTTCTACATTAGTTATTGTGATTTGTAATATGCAACAGAGGATTGAAGCCATTTCTCCTTTCAGCCAACAGTAAAAAAAAACTTGCTGTTCTTCTGCTTTGGATACATGCTTTTATAATCCATAACAAAAATATATTGAATTAAAAATTCTACACATTTTCTTAATCTGTGCCATAGTCCATGAGGTGAACAAATAGCTTTTTAGTCACAGAAAGTGGCAGAGTCATAAAACACATAAATAGGCCCTTTGGTCCAATTTGTCTATACTGACCAGGATTTCCATCCATGCTAGTCCCATTTGCCATGTTTGGCTCATAACCCCTTCAACCTTTCTTATTCATGTATTGCCTGATTACCTTTTAAACGTTGTTCATGTGCCTGCCTCAACTACTTCCTCTGGTAGCTCATACTGACCATCCTCAGGGTGATAAGTTGTCCCTCACTGCTCTATTAAATCTCTCCCCTCTCATCTTTTGTCTTGGGATTCTGTTTATCTATCACATGCAAGATTAATACTGCCATGAAATTTCAGGAACATACAGTAACATTTAAAAGATTGATCGAGTTAACATTTTTTCTCCCATTCGAATATCCCTACTGCCCACCAAGCAATGTTATCTTCCCTCATTATACTTAAGGGTTCGAGTTTATAGTTCACTGAAAGTCACAACACAAGTTGATTGGAGCTGTAGAAGGCTTTTGACATGTTTGTCTTCATCAGTGACAGCAAAGGATATACGAGTCGTGATGTCACAATTTTATAAAAATGCAATTAATAGATTACTGTGTACAGTTTTGACTGCCACGCTATAGGAAAAATGTGATGGGGCTGGGGAGAATGCAGTGGAAATCCACCAGGATGAGGTCTGGATTGGAAGACTTTAGGGGGTGACATTGGAAATGTTGGGCAAGTTTTCCCCAGAGTAAAGGTGCCAAGAAATGATAAATGTATAAAATTGTAAGGCAAATGGAATCTTTTTCCCATTGTAGGACTGTCCAAAGAAGAGGGAAG
The DNA here is from genome assembly GCF_030144855.1 of Hypanus sabinus. NCBI lineage: Eukaryota > Metazoa > Chordata > Chondrichthyes > Myliobatiformes > Dasyatidae > Hypanus > Hypanus sabinus. Next base: position 64,771,800 of record NC_082725.1, on the reverse strand, counting down.
TGCTTTATTTTAAACATCAGAAGAAGTGGAGGACACAGGTGATAGCACTACATTGAAAAGGCATTTAGACAGATACTTAACCAAGAATGGCATGGAAATACACAAATGAGTAAATAGGATCAGTGAAGGGTCAGCATGGATGTAGAGGGCCAAAGGGCATGTTTTTAACTCCACAATTATAATCTGGTGAAGGGGAGTCAGATTAATAAGGCTGACATTAATAGAAATAGTGAAGTAGGATCCCTAGCACTGAAAAATGAGATACTGATTCAATAAGGGAGACAACAAAGACTAAAGGATCCTGGTGGGATTGGTTAACTGGCGCACCAATCAGGAGTTGGAGAGCTCCAAGACAGGAGGTGGCACCCAGGTCCGGGAGTGAAGTTTAAAAGGGAAAAGATTCGCTGGAACTTGGCTATGACCGGTGTGCCAATTATGAGTGGGAGAGCTCCGAGAGAGGAGGCAGCACCCAGGTCCGGGAGCAAAGTTTAAAAGGGGAGAGCTTTGCGGGAACCCTGCTATAACTGGAGCACCAATCATGAGCTGGAGAGCAGGGAAGGTACAGGCATAAAAGGGAGACATTGCCTAGCGGAGTGGTCATTGACGGAGTGGTAGGGCTTTGGCTCATTCGGGCTTCGGCAAGGTAAGTGGCTAAGCGGACATCGTTTTTATTTTTCCTTGCATTTTTTTCTGGAGGAACACAGAGCGTGTCTGTAAGGTTAATACTTTGCTCTGAGTGTCGGATGTGGGAATCCTGGGAATCTTCCAGTCTCCCAGATGGCCACATCTGCACCAGGTGCACGAGATGCAGCTTCTGAGAGACCGTGTTAGGGACCTGGAGCTGAGGCTTGATGACCCACAGCTTTTTAGGGAAAGTGAACAGTAGATAGATTGGAGCTGCAGGGAGTTAGTCACCTCGAGGCTGCAGGAGTGAGATAAGTGGGTGACTGTCAGGGAAGGGATGGGAAGAGCTCAGACAGTAGAGAGCACTCCTGTGGCCATCCCCCTCAGTAATCGTTATCTCGTTTTGGATGCTGTTGAGGGGGATGACCTGACAGAGGATGACCATGGCGATCAGGTCTCTGGCACTGAGCCTAGTTCTGTGGTGCAGAAGGGAGAAAAGAAGATGAGGAATGCGGTTGTCATAGGGGATTCCATAGTGAGGGGAACAGAGAGGAGTTTCTGTCAGCCTGATAGAGATGCCCCCATGGAGTGTTGCCTCCCAGGTGCAGGGGTACAGGATGTCTTGGAATGGGTGCAGAGTATTCTGAAGGGAGAGGGTGAACAGCCAGAAATCTTGGTGCATGTTGGTACCAATGACATGGGCAGAAAAAAGGGAGAAGGTCCTGAAGACAGAATTCAGGGAGTTGGGTAGGAAGTTGAAAAGCAGGACCTCCAGGGTAGTAATCTCAGGATTGCTGCCGGTGTCACATGCTAATAAGTTTAAGAATAGCATGATCAGGCATATTAACATGTGGCTGAGAGACTGGTGTAGGGGGCAGGGCTTTGAGTTCCTGGATCATTAGGGGGAGGTACAACCGGTATGAAAAGTATGGGTTACACCTGAGCCCAAAGGTGTCCAACATCTCAGCAGGCAGGTTTAATAAAGCTGTTAGGAAGGGTTTAAACTAATTTGGCAGGGGATTGGGACTGGAGTGATAGGGCTGACGAAAGGGAAAACAGAAATAAGTCAAAGATAGTGTGCAACAGAGATGATAGAAAGGACAGACAGGAGGTGAGGAATAATCACAGCCAGTGGGATGAATTATAGGGCAATAGTGGTGTGGTGCAGTTAAGGCAGAAAGCAACAAATACTGGACTGAAAGAGTTATATTTGAATACACGCAGCATTAGAAATAACATGGACAATCTTGAAATTCAGTTACAGATTGGCAAGTATGACGTTGTGGCCATCTCTGAAACTTGGCTCAAGGATGGCTGTCATTGGGAGCTGAAGATCCAAGGATATACGGTGCATCAGAAAGATAGGTTAGTAGGCAGAGGTGATGGTGTGGCCCTGTGTATAATACTAAATCATTAGAAAAGGATGACATAAGATCGGAAGGTGGAGAATCTCTATGGGTTGAGTTAAGAAATGACAAGGGTAAAAGGATCCTTTTGTTTTCAGTTGTTTTCAGGCCTCTAAACATCAGCCGGGATTGTGGATTACAAATTATAGCAGAAGATAGAAAAAACATGTCAGAAAGGTAATGTCATGATAATAGTTGGGGATTTTAACATGAAAGTAAATTGGGAAAACCAGGCCAGTACTGGTCCTCAAGAGAGAGAATTTGTAGAATATCTAAGGGATGACTTTTTAGAACAGCTTGTTGTTGAGCCCACTAGGGGATTAGCTGTGCTGAATTTGGTGTTGTGCAAAGATCCAGAGGTGATAAGAGAGCTTAAGGTTAAGGAACCCTTAAGGAACAGTGGTCACAATATAATCGAGTTCACTTTGAAATTTGAGAGGGAGAAACTGAATTCCAATGTGTTGGTATTTCAGTGGAATAAGGGAAATTACAGAGGCTTGAGAGGAAAGTTGGCCAAGGTTGACTGGAAAGGGACACTAGCAGGAAGGACAGCAGAGCAGCAATGGCTGGAGTTGCTGCAAAAAATAAGGGAACTGCAAGACAGATATATTCCAAATAAGAAAAAAATTTCCAATGAAAGAAGAACACTACCGTGGCTGACAAGTGAAGTCAGAGCCAAAGTAAGGACATACAAGCAAAAGAAAAAAGGACATAAAAGCAAAAGGAAGGACATACAAGGAAGCCAGAGCTAGTGGGAAGATAGAGGATTGGGAAGCTTTTAAAGACTTGCAGAAGGAAACCAAGGAAGGAAAAGATGAATTATGAAAGGAAGCTGGTGAGTAATATCGAAGAAGATACTACAAGCTTTTTTAAGTATATAAATGGTAAAAGAGAGTTGAGGATAGATATAGGACCAATAGAAAATGATGCTGGAGATATTGTAATGAGAGACACAGAGATGGCAAAGGAACTGAATGCGTACTTTGCATCAGTCTTCACAGTGGAAGACATCTGCAGTATACCGGACATTCAAGAGCGTCAGGGAAGTGAAGTTTGTGCAGTGAAAATTACGACTGAGAAAGTGCTCAGGAAGCTTAATGGTCTGAGGGTGGATAAATCTCCTGGACCTGATGGAATACACCCTTGAGTTCTGAAGAAAGTAGCTGGAGAGATTGCAGAGGCATTAACAAAGATCTTTCACGAATCGATAAATTCTGGCATCGTACCAGATGACTGGAAAATTGCAAATGTTACTCCGCTATTTAAGGAGGGTGGGAAGCAGCAGAAAGGAAACTATAGACATGTTAGCCTGACATCAGTGGTTGGGAAGTCATTGGAATCGATTGTAAGGGATGAGATTATGGAACACCTGGAAGCACATGACAAAATAGGCCAAAGCCCAGCATGGTTTCTTGAAAGAGAAGTCCTGTCCAACTAACCTATTACAATTTTTTGAGGAAATTACAAGGAGGGTTGACAAAGAAGATTCAGTAGATGTACTGTACGTGGATTTTCAAAAGGTCTTTGAAAAGGTGCCGCATATGTGGCTGCTTAGCAAGGTAAGAGCCCATGGAATTACAGGGAAGTTACTAGTATGTGTGGAGCAATGGCTGATCATCAGAAAACAGAGAGTGGGAATAAAGGGATCCTATTCTGGCTGGCTGCCAGTTACCAATGGAGTTCCAGATGAGTCGGTGTTGGGACTGCTGCTTTTTACAATGTATGTCAATGATTTGAGCTATGGGATTAATGAATTTGTGGCTAAATTTGCCGATGATACAAAGGTAGGAGGAGGAGCAGGTAGTATTGAGAAAACAGAGAGCCTGCAGAGAGACTTAGATAGTTTAGGGGAATGGGCAAAAAAGTGGCAAATGAAATACAATGTTGAAAAGTCTATGGACATGTACATTGGTGGAAGAATATTATTTAGATGGGGAGAGAATTCAAAATGCAGAGGAGCAAAGGGACTTGGGAGTCTTTGTGCAGGATACCCTAAAGGTTAACCTCCAGATTGAGTCGGTTGTGTAGAAGGCAAATGCAATGTTTGCATTCATTTCTAGAGGTATAGAATATAAGAGCAGGGATGTGATGTTCAGGCTCTATAAGGTGCTCGTGAGACCACACGGAGTATTGTGTGCAGTTTTGGGTTTCTTATTTTAGAAAGGATATACTGACATTAGAGAAGATTCAGAGAAGATCCACAAGAATGATTCCAGGAATGAAAGGGTTACCATATGAGGAACCTCTGGCAGCTCTTTAGCTGTATTCCCTGGAGTTCAGGAGAATGAGGGGGGATTTCACAGAAACACTCCGAATGTTAAAAGACCTGAACAGATTAGATAATGGCAAAGATGTTTCCCATGGTAGGGTAGTCCAGGTCAAGAGGGCACAACTTCAGGATTGAAGGACATCCATTTAAGACTGCTATGCGAGAAATTACTTTAGTCAGAGGGTGGTAAATACGTGGAATTTGTTGCCTCAAGTGGCCGTAGAGGCCAAGTTATTGGGTGTATTTAAGGCAGAATAGATAGATTCTTGATTAGCCAGGGCATCAAAGGGTATGGGGAGAAGGCAGAGGAGTGGGGATGACTGGAAGAATCGGATGGTAGAGCAAACTCGATGGGCCGAATGGCCTACTCCTGCTCCTGTATCTCATGGTTTTATTTTACAGGTAGCCCAATTGTATAAACTGACAGAATTAAGAAATAAGAAAAGCTTGCAGCAAAGATAATACATTAATTATAGGAGATTTTAATTTCATATGTGGGCTGGGAAAATCAAATGGCATAAGTAATTTGGAGGGTGAATGCACAGAGTGCATTTGGGACAGTTTTTTGAAACAATAACTCACATAATCAACCAGGGAACTGGAATATTAGATGTTTCATGTAACGAGACAAGCTTAATTAATAATTGTAAGAGATTCGCCAGGGAAAACAGTTCAATGGGAACCTCAAACTATTTTCCTTGGTGAATCTCTTAAAGAGGGAGGGACAGGTATAAGTTGAAAGCTGAGGTCTGAACTTACATTAAGACAACAACTGTGAACTCGGGACTAATGTACTTTCGGAAAGTTTCTGAGAGGCTACAACTCCTAGGAAGCTCAAGACAATCCAAGACAAAACAATGCACTATTTTGGTGCCCCATCCATTACCCCAAATCATTTCTCTCTCCACCACTGGAACACAATCGCCTATGCATGTACCAGAGATATGCAATACATTGTAGTTACCTGTCCAGTCTACATCAATGGAACACCCCCCCCCAACTCACTAGCTCTACAACCAGGAAGAACAAAGGGAGCTTGTGTCCAAGAACAGCACTACTTGCAAATTCCCCTCTAGGTCATGCTCCAACCTAGAATTCCTTTCTTACAGCACTCTGGGAGCATTTGCACCAGCGATATTGTAACGGTTCAAGAAGGTGGTGGGCATGGCCTAAAGGTTGGCATCAATACAGTGGGCCGAGGACATATTTAAATGCAGTACAATTTCTTGATTTTCTGACTAGGGCTCTCCACTTTGAAAATAATCCCAGATTTCATTCATTTACAGAAATGAGAAATTTAAGATTCACTTCCCTGCTACCCTCTCTCTGCCCTAGACTCATTAATGTTCATTCTGATTCAGAACCAGCTCAGGCAGTTGTTTCTGTGATTCTAGCTGAGAGAGTTGAAAAAGAAGCCATAATTCCCTCCGTGCATTAATGTTTTAGAAAGCAACCTAATCCACTGAGCAAAATTACACTAGACAACTCAAACTCAGGGAAACCATTTTAAGAGCACTTTAGAGACTTTACTCTGAATTGATTTAATTCTCCCTGAGACTTTCAAATGGAAGAAACAATTCTCCAGCAAGCTTGTAGAACATGCAGGACACTGATGCTTCAGAGCAGTGTTTCTGGAGAGCTTGATCTTAGAATTCCTGATTTGTTCTGCATCACTTTCTTGTTCCTATTGCAGTTATAATTAGTTTATTCCAGGGGAAACAGCCACCTTTCAGTACTTCAGTCAGAGCATTTAGTCACATACAATGTCAGATAACAAGCAATAGAAAGTTTAAACCTTGTAGATGTTCTAAACTTGAAATAAAAACCAGAAATGTTGGAAACACTCATCTGCTCAAGCAGCATTTGTGGAAAGAGAAACAAACTTAATTTTTCAGGTCAGTAACCTTCCATCACAAGGATCCAGTGTAGGTAAATCATAAGTATCACTTTTGTATATTGACTACACAAAGAGAGCAAAGGAAATAAAAAAAGGTAAAAAAAAATTGGAGATAGAAAAATATAAAAAGTGACAGCAAAGTAGAATGAGTAAGGAATTGTGTGAGAGAGAAGTAGATGGACCAAACCATGGAGGGGAGAAAGAGAGAGAGTTAGTGGTAGAGAGTTAAAAAACAGACTCAGGATATATGGGAGTAGAAACAGAAAGGAGATATGAAGGAGCTGAGAATAATATAATTTGAAAAGAGGTAACAAACCTAAAGGAAAGAGCATTGATACAGATAAAGAGATAAACAAGATGCACCGTTATTGAGGGGAAAGGGACAAATAGACAAGAGATAAGAGACAGTTCTGAGTGAAACCAAAAGCAAAAATTATATCAAAACCAAAGGACGAAAAGATGCCAACATATTTAAAAGTTATAAAGAAGAATACAATATACACACAGTAATTTGGAATCATCAAAAATTAATTTTTAAGGAACTCATTGTTTCGGGACAACTTTAGATTCCAACAATGTTATCTACAGTGTTATCTCTACATTGTTTGACAAACCTTTCAAAACAGCATGCCCAGCAAGCAAAATGTTTTTCTTCAGAGCTTGTGTAAATTGTTCCATGAAATTGTATAACAATGCAGGCAGAATCATTTATGTGTGGAGTTATTGAAGGACTTCTCTGAGGATCATTACCAAGTCATGGTGGAAAGGCTTGTGAGTTCCTCAGATCACAAGAGCAATGCTGTCTGAAGTTTAGCCATCTGGCACTGATCTTTTGGTAGTGTCACCCATGGCAGAAAAGACAACGGTTGATCCAACCAAGACCTCAACAGGAGAGCTGGTGGAAGTTGACCACACATCGCAACAGCAGTGAAGTGTCCCCAGTCATCTTGCATTCCATGCCACTGTATCCTGACCCCGATCTGTCAAGGACTTTGTGGTGGCTACCTATGTTAAATAAAAGCTCGTACAGACTTTGTCCATTAAGGGAATCAGCAAGCAGTGAACGCAGCATTATTATGAATCCAGATCGGTCTACAGCCACGTGAAGACCCTTAGAGAGCATCAAACTCGACTCAAGTGATCACACTACTATTGGAAGGTCTTGCAAAGGTACACCTAGTACATTGGATCAGAAAATTACTTCTTGGCAGTTTGAAGTATACCCTACCTTTTGCAATAAGCTATTTTGTTTTTTTCAATTGGTTCAGTTCGACCTGGTATGCAAATAACTCATTTTAACATGAATGATCTGAATATTACCTACCTAAAAAGATATAAAGTGTAGAGTTAAAATTATTGAAATATTTCCCAACATGTTTAAAAAAAATTCTCTTAATATTAAGTTACAGCTCAATATTCCCATAGTAATGTGGTTCTAACTCCTACACATGTCCGCTTAACAAAAATAGATAATTTTAATCAGGCACACGTGGGTGTTTGGATAGTTATGGATTCCTTGACACCATCAGTGACTGGCAAAGGAATAAAAGGCATTTATGGTTCTACCAGTAAATTTAAAGTGACTGAATTCAATTGAACTCAAAAGAAACACATGTAGTTAAACCAATTTCTGAAAATGCACATACAAGTTAAAATGCTGCTCTATTTAATTTCATTGCACATCAAAATATCAAGGAAAGATAGGTGATTGTAATGTTCACGGAATATAACTACAATGCTCACTTGTTCGGGATTATCAGTGTAGTCGTTGCCACTGGGCACAGTTGGTATTATAGCATAGCTTGCTTACTGAACAATTCTAATTTCTTTCTGCTAGTCTCCACTCCACACCAAAGTGACTGTGTTATCCATGTGCAAACTAAAATAAAGTAAAATTTTATCCTGCATTGGTACATTTGAGTAAGTCCTTCTAGATCATTCCACCACTTTTATGCCAGTCTAAGAGAAACCCTTTCAAAAGCATGGTCATACTAAATTAAATGGAATTGGACACCACTTTTGATACATTGTGATTATCGTTAATTAGAATCAACCTGAAACAGTACATTGTCTGCAGAGACTATAATAGAGATATACCTATGAGTCATTTCAGTTAAAACAACTATTTGTATTACTCCTTGACAGCTTCAAGTTTATTTATATATTTCTCCATTTCTGTTTTTTTTGCCATTCAGGAGTAATTGCTTTCAACTAAAAATTCCCTGTGTCTATAAACGCCCTTTACAAAGATGACAATATAGTGTCTGAAGGATACCAGGGAAATATGATCTTATTAATTTTACTTGAAATAGTTGCTGGATGGCCATCCAAAAGAGTATTTATATTTTTAAGATCATGAGCAGCATTCTAGGATACATTGTTAACCAAAGTATCAGATATTTATTACATAAATTGTACTATTTCCATTAACTGAATAAATGCACACTATTTGTTACCAAATTATTCCCTTTCCAGAAAAGAAAGAATAATTATAGCAGTCCCTTGAAAGATTAATTCCAGTTCCCCATCTGTCCCTCTGAAATTAATCACTGTTATTTAATTATAGATCGATTGTGATTCTTTTCATATTAACTCATTCTCACTGATGTCCCTAGGTAATTTTGCCACAATCAGATAAGTAATTTCTTATGTGGAGAGGGAGGGATTTTTCAAAGGAGACGCAAGAGATTGTGGATGCTGGAATCTGAAGCCAAAATATAAACTGTTGGAAGAACTCAAATGAGTCAGGCAGCATCTGGGGAGGCAATGAGATGACTGAAGTTTTGAGTTGAGTCCCCTGCATCAATACTGAGGGAAGATTTCCAGTACATAGAAGATGAAGGAAGGTGTGGAACAGGTGGAACCAGATTCTGGGTTGGGGAGATTAGCTGGTAGACAGAGTCAGTAGGGGAAGAGGGAGGATATTGACACAGAGGATACTAGGGGAGAGCTGGAAACATAAGAAAGGAAAATTAGACAGATGAAGCCAAGTGGAACAGGGGAGGGGGAAGGGTACAGACAGAGGCTGGTGGAACTAGTTAAGGAAGATAACTAGATAAGCTGAACCAGATAAGGGAGGAATGGTGGAGAGATGGAACCAGGAGGGGGAGCAGAGACTCTGGGTGGATTGATGGTAGAACAGATACAGTCATGAATGGCTACCAAAAATAGCAGGCTTTCCTCACTTAATCATGGAATGTTAATCTCCGAGGATCAGCACCTTGTTGTGGTGAAGAGGCTTGCGAGTTCCTGAGATCCCAAGCGTGTTGTCATCTGGAGTGTGGTAGCTGCCCATGCATCAGTCTCCTAACATCCTGGATTAAGTCCCGTAGTGATCAGTAAGTGGCAAAAGAGGTAGGATTATGAGCTCTAAAAGCCCTTAGTCATGAGTGGGCAAATTGGGCAGTGGGTATTTGATTCAGTTGCTGAGCTCTTGGGCCGAGGCAGCAAGAGCCCTTTGGCGGTTGCAGCCACATCTGAGCAGCCCTACTTAGGATCCACTTGGGGCTGGAAAAGGTATCCTAAGAACAGTCATCCTCGACTGAATTACCACATCCAGGGGGATCACTGTACAGGGTTAGGAGCAAAGAATCATGACCTTTGAAGCCAGGAATGTGCACACTCTGATAGACAGTACAACCAGTGATCAACTGGAGAGGAGAACTGATTATCACCAAAAAACTGAAGAGATGCCAGATTAATTAGCTGTTCTTTCTGAAACCCACCTGGCAGATCAATGGCAACTGAAGGAGAAGGGTGGTTATACCTTCTTCTGGAAAGGGAAGGCTGCTGATGAGCCCAGGATCCATGGTGTTGGGTTTGCAGTAAAGAACCAGCTTGTCAGGCAATTCTGTGAACTTCCCATGGGGAATACCAATCTGGACTCACAAGCATGAAAAAGCAGCCTCTATCATTGCCTATACATGACACCATTGAGCATTCCCAAGAAGGATAAGCTATTTCGCTTAGTGAGCTTCAATGCCAGGATTGGTCGGAACTTCAACCTTTGGAAGGGTACCATAGGAATGAAAGGAGATAGCAGCATCAACTCAAAAGGAGTACTACTTCTCACCTGTGCTGAACACAACCTTATCATCACAACCACTCACTCTCACCAGAAAAATAAATTCAGGGCATCTAGGCAGCAGCCCTGAACTAAACAATGGCATCACATTGACTGTGTCATTGTCTGAGCTAGGGACCAGCATGATGTGAATATCACAAGGGCCACAAAGATGAGAAAATCTGCAGATGCTGGAAACCCAAGAAACATAACATAAATATAAAATGTTGGAGGAACTCAGCAAGCCAAGCAGTATCTATGGAAAAGAATACACAGTTGACATTTCTGGCCAAGACCTTTCATCAAGACTGGAAAAAAAGATGAGAAGTTAGAGCAAGAAGGTGGGGGGAAGGGGAGGAAGAAGTACAAGGTGGTAGGTGACAGGTGAAACAAGGAGAGGGTAAGGGGTTAAGTAAAGAGCTGGGAAGCTGATAGGTGAGAGAGATAATGGGCTAGAGAAAGGAGAATCTGATAGGAGAGGGTAGATGACCATGGAAGAAAGGAAAGGGTGGGGGGGAAGCAGCACCAGAGGGAGTTAATGAGTAGGTAAGGAGATGAGGTGAGAGAGAGAAATCAGAATGGAATGGTGAGGGGGCAGAGCAATTGCCATTAAGTTTAAGAAATTAATGTTCATACCATCAGGTTGGAGGCTACCTAAATGGAATACAAAGCATATCTGCATACCTCAACTCTGTTTTATCCCTCATGATTCAAACTCTTCCTACCTACATCCATGACACTTTACACGCTCAGGATCTTTTCAATGCCTTCAAGTTCGTTGGCCCAAATCGTCTCATTTTCATCATGGACATCCAGTCCCTATGCACCGCTAACCCCAATCAGGGGATAAAGCTCTCCACTATTTTCTAGATAACAGACCCAACCAGTTCCCCTCCACCACCACTCTCCTGGGTCCTCACTCTCAATAATTTCTCAATCATCTCTCCCCACTTCCCTCAAACCAAAAGTGCAGGCATGGGAACTCGCATGGGTCCCAGCTATGTCTGCCTTTTTTTCAGCTATGTGGAACAGTCAATGTTCCAACCAGCATCACTTCCCAACTCTTCCTTTACTACATTGATGATTGAATTGGTGCAGTTTATGCACCCATGCTGTGTATGTTGACTTCATCAACTTTGCCTCCAACTTCCACCCTGCCTTCAAATTTACCTGGTCCATTTCCGACACCTTCCTCAATCTCTCTGTCTCTACCTCTGGAGACAGTTTATCTTTTACAAACCCACTGATTCTCACAGCTACCTGAGAAGCAACAAAGCTACTGTTCCTGATGGGAGAGCAACAGAGATCCTTAAGGAAGGCAGACCAACACTCCTGCACCACATACATGCCTTGATCCTGGAAGTTTGGGAAAAGGAACAAGTGCCCTCAGAGCTCAGGGATGCTCTAATAGTGACCATATTCAAGAAGGGAGACAAGGTAGATTGTGGCAATTACAGAGGCATTTCCCTCCTGTCATCAACAGGCAAAGTGCTTACATGTATCCTTGTCAACCAACTCCTTCCACTATCTGAAGATGTACTCCCTGAATCATAGTTTGGTTCTTGCCCATCTAGAAGTACCAATGATCTTCACAGCATGCCAATTTTTGGGAGAAATGCCATGAACAAAGGCAACTGTTGTACTTGGCTTTCATAGATTTGATACAGTACACTGCCAAGTTCTCCGGCATATACTATCAAGACATGGTTATCCTGACAACTTCCAAATATTGAGGCTACTGCATGATGGTGTATCAGCCAGAGTACTCCGCAATAGTGGTACTGACTCAGTCAGAACTCTTCACTGTCAACACAAGACTCAAACAGAGCTGTTTCATTGCACACACCTAATTTGCCATTGATATTGCTGACATCCTTCACCTCATTGGCCAAGACCCGCCACAGGAAAACACATTCTTGTACAAAATGGACAACAGGCTTTCAACCTCAAATGGTTCAAGGCCGAAGACAATGTCAGCACCACCACTACCATGATGCTTCATTATGTGGATGACAATGTCATCGCAGCACACTCTGAAGAAGACCTCCAATGTATCCTGAATGTCTCTGCCAAGGTATATACAGCCATGTCTAGTTTTGAATATAAAAAAGTTACAAGTCCAATGTTAGCCACTGACCAAGCAGTCATTTATCCAGCCCTCCGTAAAAGTTGACGATATCACCGTTGAAAACATAGACCACTTTACCTACTTTGACAGCATTCTCTCCTCAAAACCAGACATCAACTCAGTGATCAACCACTGCCTGAGTAGTGTTACTGAAGGCTACACAAGATTAAGGTAAAATTATCTTTGAAGACCGTGACCTACAGGTCCAAACAAAACCTTTGGTCTGCAGAGCAGTCGTCCTTCCTACATTACTGTATGGAGCTAAATCATGGATCCTGAAAGCCCTGGAACAATACAGTACAGCAAATAACCTTTTGAAAGATTTTGAGGATCAGTTGGATCAATTTGATGGCTAAACAGCCTTCTTCCGTACCATAAAATTTAATTCTGAAAGTGAATTGGTAACATCTGATGCTGGGTATCAGTGCATGAAAATAAGTCAAAAAACATTTCATGCCTATTCTTTATCCAGATGCTAAATGTACAATTCTTAATTTTAAGCATCTTCTGATTTTACTCAACTGTTTAGGCTGAGGTTTAAATATCAAAAATTAAGCAATGAATACACTATGTTAATTTTGCGTGGAGTAGTCATTGGTCTTTTTAATTACAACCTAGATTTTTGCCTTTGTTACTGTTGCATGTGTGCGCTTCAGACTGCTGCCACTATATTTCATCCCCATTCTTCAACCAATTTCTTTAACTCCATGTTATCTGGATTCTGATGTGCCCATTAATACTACACAGTTCCCTCATAGTTTTATATACCACACTTTAAAAATAACCAATCTTTTCTGATAACTGGCTTTCCAGTCAGATTCTAATTTATTCATCACATGGATATGGAGACGCAGTGAAATGCATCATTTGTGTTAACAACCAACACACCCAATGTCATGCTTGGGGCAGCCCACAAGTGTCGCTCTACAATCCAACACTAACACAGCATGCAGACAATATTCAGCAGAACAACAAAGAACACAAGAGGTAACAAAATATCAACAGCAAAACAAGCCTCTTTCCTTCCTCCCACTCACCCACAAACACAGACACTCCTCCAACTTCAGGGCAGGTCTCTGGGTCTCCAATCCCCAGGCTTCAGAAATGGGGCTTAGACCTCTGGACTTCAGATAGATCTTCGGGTTCCAATCTTCTGTATTGAATCTCGACCTCCAAGCTCATTAACTGTCCTGTTTGAACAGACATCCAAGCCCGGGACCCACTGACATCCGTGGATGTCCTTTGCCCCATGTCCATGTCACTGGCCTTCAAAAGCGGAACAGAGACTGAGACTCTATAGACAATAGACAATAGGTGCAGAAGTAGACCATTAAGCCCCTCGAGCCTGCACCGCCATTCTGAGATCATGGCTGATCATTTACTATCAATACCCAGTCCCTGCCTTGTCCCCATATCCCTTGATTCCCCTATCCATCAGATATCTATCCAGCTCCTTTTTGAAAGCAAGCAGAGAATTGGCCTCCACCGTCTTCCGAGGCAGTGCATTCCACACCTCCACAACTCTCTGGGAGAAGAAGCTCTTCCTCAACTCTGTTTTAAATAACTGACCTCTTATTCTCAATCCATGCCCTCTGGTACTGGACTCTCCCAACATCTGGAACATATTTCCTGCCTCAATCCTATCAAATCCTTTAATTATCTTAAACGTTTCAATCAGATCCCCTCTCAATCTCCTCAATTCCAGCGTGTACAAGCACAATCTCTCCAATCTCTCTGCGTAAGACAGCACTGCCATCCCAGGAATCAACCTAGTGAATCTACGCTGCACTTCCTCAATTGCCAGAATGTCCTTCCTTAAACCTGGAGACCAAAACTGTACACAATATTCCAGGTGTGGTCTCACCAGGGCCCTGTACAAATGCAAAAGGACATCCTTGCTCTTGTACTCAATTCCCCTTGTAACAAAGGCCAACATTCCATTTGCCCTCTTCACTGCCTGTTGCACTTGCTCATTCACCTTCATTGACTGATGAACTAGGACTCCTAGGTCTCTTTGCATTTCTCCCTTACCTAACTCTACACTGTTCAGACAATACTCTGCCCTCTTGTTCCTGCTTCCAAAGTGGATAACTTCACATTTATTCACATTGAATGACATCTGCCAAGTATCTGCCCACTCACCCAGCCTATCCAAGTCTCCCTGTATTCTCCTAACGTCCTCTTCGCATGTCACACTGCCACCCAGTTTAGTATCGTCAGCAAACTTGCTGATATAGTTTTCAATGCCCTCATCTAAATCATTGACATAAATCGTAAAGAGCTGTGGTCCCAATACAGAGCCCTGTGGTACCCCACTAGTCACCTCCAGCCAGTCCGAGAAACACCCATTCACTGCTACCCTTTGCTTTCTATCTGCCAACCAGTTTTCTATCCATGTTGAAACCCTGCCCCCAATGCCATGAGCTCTGATTTTACTCACCAATCTCCTATGTGGCACCTTATCGAATGCCTTCTGAAAATCTAGGTACACAACATCCACTGGCTTACCCTCGTCTAACATCCTTGTTACACTCTCAAAAAACTCCAACAGATTAGTCAAGCATGATTTACCCTTGGTAAATCCATGCTGGCTCGGCCTAATCCTATTTCTGCCATCAAGATGTGCCACTATTTCGTCCTTAATAATGGACTCAAGCATCTTCCCCACGACTGACGTTAGGCTAACAGGGCGATAGTTCTCTGTTTTCTCCTACCCTCCCTTCTTGAAAAGTGGGATAACATTAGCCACTCTCCAATCTTCAGGAACTGATCCTGAATCTAAGGAACATTGGAAAATGATTACCAATGCATCCGCAATTTCCTGAGCCACCTCTTTTAGAACCCTCGGATGCAGACCATCTGGACCCGGGGATTTATTAGCCTTCAGTCCTACCAGTCTACTCATCACAGTTTCTTTCCTAATGTCAATCTGTCTCAATTCCTCTGATATCTTATGACCCTGGCCCATCCATACATCTGGGAGATTGCTTGTGTCCTCCCTGGTGAAGACAGATCTAAAGTATGCATTAAATTCTGTTGCCATTTCCCTGTTTCCCATAACAATTTCTCCCAATTCATTCTTCAAGGGGCCAACATTGTTCTTAACTATCTTCTTTCTCTTCACATAGCTAAAAAAGCTTTTGCTATCCCCTTTTATATTCCTGGCTAGACTGAGCTCATACCTGATTTTTTCTCTCCGTATTGCTTTTTTAGTTAAGATCTGCTGTTCCTTAAAACTTTCCCAATCATCTGTATTCCCACTTATCTTAGCCCTATCATACGTCTTTTTCTTTAATGCTATACAATCTCTGACTTCCTTTGTCAACCACTGTGGCCCCTTCCCCCTCTTTGAATCCTTTTTTCTCATTGGAATGAACTGCTTTTGCATCTTTTGTATTATGCCCAAGAATATCTGCCACTGCTGATCCACTGTCTTTCCTGCCAGGGCATCCACCCATTTAACTTTGGCCAGCTCTTCCCTCATGGCTCCGTAGTCTCCTTTATTTAATTGCAACACTGACACCTCTGATCTGCCCTTATCCCTCTCAAATTGTAGATAAAAACTTATCATGTTATGATCACTACTTCCTAATGGCTCCTTTACTTCAAGATCACTTATCAATTCCTGTTCATTACACATCACCAAGTCCAAAATAGCCTCGTTCCTGGTTGGCTCAAGCACAAGCTGTTCCAAAAATACATCCCTTAGACACTCCACAAACTCCCTATCCTGGGGTCCAGCACCTACCTGATTCTCCCAGTTCACCTGCATGTTGAAATCTCCCATAACGACTGCATTTCCTTTCGCACATGCCAATGTTAACTCCCTAATCAACTTGTACCCAATATCCACGCTACTGTTTGGGGGCCTGTACACAACACCCATTAGGGTCTTTTTACCCTTACTGTTCCTCAGCTCAATCCACACAGACTCTACTTCCCCTGTTCCCAAGTCACCTCTTGCTAAGGACTGAATCTCATTCCTCACCAACAGGGCCACCCCACCCCCTCTTCCCATATTTCTGTCTCTACGATAGCACGTACACTCAATTCCCAGGCCTGATCCCCTTGCAGCCATGTCTCCGTTATCCCAACAATATCGTAGTTCCCCATTTTCATCTGAGCTTCAAGCTCATCTGTCTTATTTCTGACACTACGCGCATTCAAGTATAGAATTCTGAACCCATTCCTCCTCTCTTTGCTTAAAACACTGTCTACTGTACCTAACCCAGCTCCTTGAACTTCCATCGGGCTAACTGCACCCTGAATTTTGATGACCTTCTCAAGATCACCCAAACCTTCTACACATTTAACCCCATGCTCCTTCTGACCAACCCTCTGGATCTGGATCCCTGCCCCCTGCACATCTAGTTTAAACCCCCCCGAGCAGCATTGGCAAACACTCCTGCAAGAATGTTAGTATCCCTCCGGTTCAGATGTAGACCATCCCTTCAAAACAGATCCCAATGTCCCTGGAACAAAGACCAATTATCCAAAAACCTGAACCCTTCCTTCCTGCACCATGCTCTCAGCTTCGTATTGATGTGCATAATCATTCTATTCTTCCCCTCACTCGCACGTGGCACAGATAGCAATCCCGAGATTGTCACCCTGGAGGTCCTGCCTTTCAGCTTCACTCCTAACTCCCTGAACTCTCTAAGCAGGACCCCCTCACTCACCTTACCTACATCGTTGGTCCCTACACGGACCACTACATCTGGGTTCATGCCCTCGTTCTCAAGAATAGCCTGCACCCGATCTGAGAAGACCCGGACCCTGGCACCAGGGAGGCAACGTACCATCCGAGACTCCCGATCTGCCCCACAAAATCTCCTATCTGCCCCGACTATAGAATCCCCTAAAACTATCGCTCTCTTCTCTTCCCTCCTCCCCTTTCTAGTTGAGGGTTCAACCTCTGTGCCAGAGGCAGGACCACTACAACTTATTCCTGGTAGGTCATCCCCATCAACAGTATCCAGTATGGTATACTTATTGTTAATGGGAATGGCCGCAGGGGTGCTCTGCTCTCTTTGCCTGCTCCCCCTGCCTCTCTGGACCATCACCCATCTGCCTACTTCTTGGTTTTTTGGTGTGACTACCTCCTGATAACTCCTATCTATCTCTGCCTCTGCCTCCCGAATGATCCGTAGTTCATCCAGCTCCAGCTCCAACTCCCTAACTCGGGCTGATAGGAGCTGCAGCTGGACGCACCTCTTGCAGGTGTGGTCATCAGGGACAACTGTGTTGACCCTGACTTACCACATACTGCATAAGGAGCACATCACTGCTCTGACTGTCTCCCCCATACCTGAAGTGAATTAATAGAATAAGTCTAAAAACTCTAGATGTCCTTTGTGACGCGTCAATATTGCTGGACTCCCAATGCAGAATGCAGAGCAGAGGACTAGATTCCAACCTGACCGCTAACCCCTCTACACCTGTACCTAAACCCAACCTAACCCCTAACTCCCCTCTCTGTGCCCAAAGCTATTCCTACAAACTTAAAAAAACACAAGCCTGAGCCAACATCTTAACAGAGACCACAGCTCACCACCATCTTACAAAAGCTGGAATAAATTTGTAAATATCACCTACACACCCTCAAATACAACCACATCTTTCTTGTAATGTGGTGGCAGTTCTTAAACTGTGGCCTAAGCAATGTGTTACTAACCCCAGCATGTAATAGAATGCCGGCACCAGACATGGCAGAGGGAGGGCTAGAACGAGGCAAGGTGCATTAACAGGAGCTTAGGAATGGGGTCTTAAATGAAGTGCAGAAATCAGAGCCCCACTGAGTTAAAGTGTGTGTGTGTGAGCCAGAGGCTCAGTGAACAGGATTTCCAAACAATCCAGCAGCAGATTCAGGAATTTTACTGGATTGTGAGGACCTTTCCACTGCTTTGGCATATAGAAACACTAAACATTAAAAACAGTGATTATCATGGAATGTATAAATACAAATATCAGAGAAATTACGCCAATTTCTGGGTGTTGGTGCAAAAGTCACAAATAATGCACATTTCAGTGTTGAAGAAAGATCAGGCAGGTATCTCATAGTACTGAGATCTACTGTAAAATTACCTGGTCAGAGATAAGCCCAAATGAACTACAGAATTCTTAGATGCCATGCAGTGACTGGTAAAAGATTAGCAAATCAGCTTCTTTTATTACACCTAACACTACCATTTCAACATTTGGCATATTGGTCTTCTTAACAAGGGGAGTTGAGTATAGGAGCAAAGAGGTCCTTTTGCAGTTGTACAGGGCCCTGGTGAGACCACACCTGGAGTATTGTGTTCAGTTTTGGTCTCCAAATTTGAGGAAGGACATTCTTGCTATTGAAGGAGTGCAGCATAGGTTCACGAGGTTAATTCCTGGGATGGCGGGACTGTCATATGTTGAAAGATTGATGCAACTGGGCTTATATACACTGGAATTTACAAGGATGAGAGGGGATCTGATTGAAACACATAAGATTGTTAAGGGATTGGACACGCTAGAGGCAGGAAACTTGTTCCTGATGTTGGGGAGTCCAGAACCAGAGGCCACAGTTTAAGAATAAGGGGTAGGCCATTTAGAACGGAGTTCAGGAAAAGCTTTTTCACCCAGAGAGTTGTGGATCTATGGAATGCTCTGCTTCAGAAGGCAGTGGAGGCCAATTCTCTGGATACTTTCAAGAAAGAGTTAGATAGAGCTCTTAAAGAAAGCGGAGTCAAGAGTCATGGGGAGAAGGCAGGAATGGGGTACTGACTGTAGATGATCAGCCATGATCACATTGAATGGTGGTGCTGGCTCGAAGGGCCGAATGGCCCACTCCTGCACCTATTGTCTATTGTTTATTGTCTATTTCCTTTTTTCAATAAAAGGCCATATTCAAGGATAATGCCAAACTGTAAAACTCACATGGTTAGATCTTGACCATACAGTATTGTAAACAGTGAGTCCAACATACATATAAATCAAAACAAGAAGGCAGTATGTTTTGAACAATCTCCTTTAAAGCTTAACACAAACTCAAGACCTATCTCCTTATTTGTGAGGACAAATCTGAAATCCATTGTCATCTGTCAAAGATTCATTTGTTCAAGAGCGTTCTGTTCAACCAAATTAAGCAATATAAGATTCTTTTGAGATCTGAGATGTGCCACTAGCTCTATAACTCTGTTATCTGATATTTACTGTACTTACAGCATTTAGAACATTGTTTTACTTAATATAAGAAGGCTCTCCATACTGGAGCATAAGATAGAACTCTAGCACATATTAGACTGTCAAGTAGGTGTGTTGCTGGGTGGTGCGGCCAGAAAGGCCTGTTTGCGGCTGCATCAAACACGTAAGTAAATAGTACACATGCACAAATGAGTGCCAATAACGAACAAGAATATGGATGGAATTGCTATCCATTCATGAATGAATCAAAGTACAAAAAGTCAAAGTTCAAAGTAAATTTAATATCAAACTACGTATATTTCACCATAAATAACTGTGAGATTCATTTTCCTGTGGGCATTCACAGTAAATACAAGAAGCACAGTAGAGTCAATGAAAGACCACACCCAATCAGTGTGCAAAAGACAAACTATGCAAATACAAAAAAGAAGATTGATATTAATAATAAATAACCAATAAATAAATAAATATCAGGAACATGAGATGAAGATTCTTTGAAAGTGAGTACATTAGGTTATGGGAACAGTTCAGTGATGGGGTGAGTGAAGATATACACACTGGTTCAAGAGCCTGATAGCTGAGATGTAATAATTGTTACTGAACCTGGTGGTGGGGGTCCTGAGAATCCTGTACCTTTTTTCTGAT
This sequence comes from Hypanus sabinus, assembly GCF_030144855.1. NCBI lineage: Eukaryota > Metazoa > Chordata > Chondrichthyes > Myliobatiformes > Dasyatidae > Hypanus > Hypanus sabinus. The sequence goes on along the minus strand of NC_082725.1, from coordinate 64,751,595 downwards.
GGCAGCAATAAGAAGAGAGCATGACTTGGATGGTGAAGGTCACTGATGATGGATGTTGCTTTCTTGCAACAACACTCTGTGTAGATATACTCAGTGGTGGGGATGGTCTTATCCATGATGGATCTTGCAGGCTTTTCCGTTCAAGGGCATTGGTGTTTCCATACCAGGCCGTGATGCAACCAGTCAATATACTCTTCACTACACATCTAAAGAAGGTGTCAAAGTTTCAGATGACATGCCCAGTGAGCCAGTGTCAGTTATATAGATAACTTTGCATTGAAGTGAATCCCAAAGACACTTGAAGTAAAAAAAATCTTATTTTGGCCATTGAGAATGACATACATGTAAATATTTGGGCATACAAATTTCAAAATAGCACTGAAGCTTTGGAGAGGATTCAAAGAGGTACAAAATAATGAATCTAGAACTGGATTATGAGAAAAGTCTCAGATGTTGTTTCATTAATCAGTAAAAAAAAAACATGTGCATTTTTAAATACCAGGAGAATGCACTGTGCAAATACATGCAGGCTATTTGATTTGGCCCATTAGTATGGCTAATGACAAAAAGAAATGAACAAGCCTCAGTTGGAATTGTAATTACTTTTCCCTACAGAACAGTGGCTATGTGGAACAGTCCTGGGTTGGACAGCTCATGCTGTATGAATTAACCACTTTTAAAGTTAATGACAGTTGAAAAGGATTGTGACCATCCAGAATTCATCAGAGCTTATATTTTCAATTTACAACCATTTTGAAGCAGGGGTGAAGTCTCTTTCTCTATGCTCTTCCTTGTGGAGCAGACTTATGGGCTGAGTGACCTAATTCTGCTCCAATGTCTTACATCTTCCATGAAAATCTGTTGCTTAAAAGATTTAGTTTCTGACTACAGCTTAGCAACTGAGATTGTGCTTTAAATATTGGACTCAAGCAAATTGGTTTTGACAGGGACAGTGGCAGAAAAGTGAAGCAAGATGTTACAAAAGTGAAGTAAATCTGACATAACAACATTTAAAGGCTTCAGCTTCGCTGGAAGCCTGTCCGGCCTCCCTACAGCTGCAAAGAAAGTATATTTTCACAAATTCCCATAACCTGCTTTTGTAGCTAAACTGCAAAGATCAGCTCTCATCTTATAAAAGATGGTAAATCTTGATGGAGCTTCATTTTTCAAATAGAATGAAATTGTGATTTAAAGTAATAACAAATTTAATTAGGTTTGTTCCCCTATTTCATCAAATGAATAGAAGTAAAAAGATTTATTTTTAAAATTGCAATATAAAGTGTGTTGAAATATTAACCAACTGATACATGGATATAGAATATTAAAGAGATTTTCGCACTTATCTAGAAAAGTGCATAAGAAAAGTTTGCCTCCCCAGAGCAATAATTATTCAGTGTTCCAGATAGAACTGTGTTCCTCTCAACATTTCCCTCGTGGATAACTACCATGTAGTGGCATTGGAAGACAAATGATTTGTCTGATTGACTGACTAGCTGACACGTGAAACACTCATCCTGGCTTTTGGACACCAGGTCAATAAAGAAAGAATTTATCAAAAGGTTTATTCCCTTGAATGCTGTATGGTTGACTTAAGAGAGGAGACAAAATATAGAATTTCAGTCAAGAACAGATCGCAGGATGATGCCCCTACAGTAGAACTGCTGAGAGAGCATCTCCACCGATGTGCTCATCATGTTGTATGGTTCCAAAGTAGAATACTTCCACGTAGATGAATATATTCATCTGATACACATGGATTCAAACCATGCACTTTTCACCAATATAGCTCGATGAGTTTTTCATTTAACTTTTGTGCATTTGGTGATGTACTTAGAACGTACAACAAAGATGTGAACGAGGGAAATGAATGTTATAAAGTTTGCCAACATTAAACTGGGTGAGATTTTAGTTGCAAGAAAATTGTTTCATCTGGACTAAGAATGGGAAATTGTACAAAAACATTGCAGATGCAGAATAATGGGAATTAATGTGAAGTTAGCCACTAGTAGAGCAAACTGCAATAAAGTACAGGCAGTCCCCGGGTTATGGACCAGTTCCGTTTCTGAGTCCGTCTTTAAGTCGGATTTGTACGTAAGTCGGAACAAGTACATCCGGTATTATTTAGCGTCAGTTAGTCAAACGTTCATCTTAGTATATAGTATATATTTTACCTTTCTATGCATATAAAACACTTAAGAAACACATGTATTCCAATAATTAAACCACTGTGTTGCTTAGTAATAATTGTAGCTTTCACTGGGGCAGGGCCTTTCACATGCTCCATTATTCTCACTTTATCCGTTATCCTTTAAAATTGTTCCGATTTTTGACCGACTGTAGCCTAATGATTTTCCAATGACTGATGGCATTTCACCTCTTTCCAAACGCTTTATTATTTCCACTTTATTTTCAATCGTGATCGCTTCCAATCAATGGAAAAGAAACACTGCGGGCGAGTCCTGAGCTCCACCAGCTCCCAAGGTCCGCTGGGTCCTAAGGACCACTGCACTGAGACAGGCTAAATGTGACAAGTGGGGGCTGTGCTGGGTTTGGGTATTTGATCATCCACAATATTCTGCATGGAAATTTAAACTGGAGGTGGCAGTGTTTATTTTTTACAAGGTCGAGTTACGAGATCGACATCCACCTGGAATGGATGATACGGGAGTTACTGGATCGACATCAACCTGGCACGGGAGCGGTCTCTCTCTGGATTAAACTTGGGAACTTCCGTTCTCCTGATCTCACTACGTCACCAGCCGATCAGAACGGGGGGCAGGGGGGAGGTGGGGGTGGGGTCAGGGTGAATCTTACTAAGAAAAATTTAAGCCAAATACAAAGTTAAACACTCAACACAGTGTCAACGGCAATGACTTAAAATGGCGGACGACGTCATGATCCGACTTAAAATGGCGAATGGCGTCGCGTTCTGACTTAAAGTGAAGGACAGCGTTCTCCTTCCTTGGTTCGTAGGTACAAGTTGTCCGTAAGTCAGACGTTCCTAAATCGGGGACTACCTGTATTGATGATGCTGGACTGGAAAAGGATGATCTACAAAAGTCACTGAAGTCCAACACACAGTTAAGATATTGGCCTTCAGAGCAAGAGGACTTAGTCCTATCATATAGGGCTATGCCGAGGCCATGTTTGGGAGTATTGTGAAGCAACGAACTATCTTCTAAAGAAACTCAGCAGGTGTGGAAGGAAAGGAATTGTCAATGTTTTGAGTTGGAACCCTGCATCACAACCTACTGTGTTCCTCCAGTAGACTGTTGCTCCAGATGCCAGCATCTGCTGTGTTTTGTGTTTCTCTGGAGTACGGTGCACAGTTTTGATCACTTCACATCAGAAAGGATATCATAGTAGTAGAGGAGTGCAGTGAAGGTTCACCAACCTGAACACTAGGATGGGGGATGTATGAAGAGAGATTAAATCATTGCAGCTTATATGCATTGTGGGACCTAAATGAAAGTTACAAAATTCTGACAGAATTAGGTAAACTATGTTTCTCCTGGTTGGAGTGTCCAGAACAAGTAGTGACAGTCGGAGTAACAGATTTACAACTGAGATAAGGAGACATATCTTTATTAGAGGGTGGTGAGCCTGTAGAATTCACTATCACAGATGTCTGTAAAGGCCAAATCACTGAGTATACTTGAAGAGGAGTTTAATAAATGCAAAAGACAAAGGGCAAAGGGAGAGAGCGTGATACAGTATTGAAATAGATGATCATCCACAGTCATAATGAATGGTGGACCAGCCTCAAAAGCCAAACAGCCTTCCCTTAATTCTATTCACAATCAAGAAAAAATCTGCAGATCTGCAAATCTAAGCAACACACACAAAATACTGGAGGAACTCAGCAGGCCAATAGGATCTATGGAAAGAGTTGATGTTTCAGGGTGAGACCCTTCACACGAAATGTTGACTATTTACTCTTTTCCATAGATGCTGCCTGGCCTGCTTGAGTTCCTCCAGCATTTCATGTGTGTTTCTTGATTCTATTATTTTCTTCTGGAGAAGAATTACAGAGTTGTATACTTTGATAATAAATTAATCTTTGAATTTTTATGTGTTAAAGCTAATGAAAGTGGTGGGAGGATTTCTGCAGTCCTCCATTTGGACACGTGTTAACACGAAGGATAATGATTAGATCCCATCAACACTGGAACTCAAACACACAAAAAAAGTTTCTTCAGTTTCCTCCATTCTCTCCTGAGGTGATCAAAGCAGCTTCAGGGGTACTCCACATTAATTAAACTTGACATATACCATATGACAAAGGAGCACAATTAGGCTATACAGTCCATCAAGTCTGCTTCACCGTTCCATGACGGCTGAGTTATTATCCCTCTCAAACCCCATTCTCCTGCCTTCTCCCTGTAAGCTTTGATTCTCTTACTAATCTCTGCTTTAAATATACTCAATGGCAATGAATTCCACAGATTTACTACCTTCTAGCTAAAGTAAATTCTCCTCACCTCTGTTCTAAATGGACATCCCTCTATTCTGAGGCTGTGGCCTCTGGTCCTAAACTCACCCACGATAGGAACCATCCTCTTCACATCCACAGTATCCAGGCCTTTCAATATAGATTTCAATGAGATCCAACCTCATTCTTCTAACCTCCAGTGAGTACATGCCCGTGGTCATCAAATGTTCTTCAAATATTAACCCTTTCATTCCTGCAATCGTGAACCACCTCTGGACCCTCTCCAATGACAGTCCACCTTTTCTTAGATAAGGGGCCCAAAACTGTTCACAAAGTGCAGTCCGATCAATGCCTCAGCCTTACATTCTTGCTCTTATATTCTACTCCTGTCAAAATGAACACTAACATTGTATCTGCCTTCTTTAACATCAACTCAACCTGTAAGTTAACCTTTAGGGAATCATGCACAAGGTGTCTCAAGTCCCTCTGCCCCTCTGATTTTAGAGTTTTCTCCCCATTAAAAAAATAGTCTACACCTTTACCCCTTCGACCAAAGTGCATGAGCATACACTTCCCTATATTCTGTCCCATCTGAAACTTCTTTGTCCATTCTCTCATTTTTTGTCTGATCTCTTTGTCATTTCAGACTCTTTGCATCCTCAACACTATTTGCCCCTTCACCTATCCACAAACTTGGCCACACAGCCATCAATTCCATCATTCCAATTATTGACATATAATGTGAAAATGAGTGGGCTCTCTACTAACCCTTGAGGAACACTACTAGTTACCTGAATAGGCCCCCTTTATTCCCACTCCTTGCTTCCTACTAGGCAGCCAATCTTCTATCCATGCTAGTACTTTTCCTGTAATACCATGAGCTCTTATCTTATTAAGCCACCTCATGTGCTGTATCTTGTCAAAATGCCTTCTGAAAGTCCAAGGAAACTACATCCAGTGCCTCTGCTTTGTCTACCCTGCCTGTTATTTCCTCAAAGAATTCCAACAGATTTGTCAGGCAAGATTTCCCCTTAAGGAAACATACTGACTTTGGTTTATTTTATCATGTGCCTTCAAGTACCCTGAAACAGCCTTAATAACAAACTCCAACATCATCTCAACCACTGAAGACAAGTTAACTGGCTTATAATTTCTTTTTTCCTTCCTCCCTCCCTTCTTAAGGTGTGGCATGACATTTGCAATTTTCAGACCTCGAGAACCATTCTAGAATCTAATGATCTTGAAAGATCACTACTAATGCCTCCACAATGTTTTAAGAACCCTGAGGTGTTGTCCATCTGGTTCAGTTGACTTTTAGACCTTTTACCTTCTCTGTAGGAATATCAACTGCACTAACTTCTGCCCCTGAGACCCTTGAGTTTCTGGCATACTGCTAGAATCTTCCACAGTGAAGACTGATGTAATATACCTACAAAATTTGTAAGTTATTTCTTTGTCCCCTGTTACTATCTCTCCGGCGCCATTTTCCAGTGGGGTCTGAAATCCACTCTCATCTTTCTTTTACTGTTTGCATATCTGGGGCAGGGGGGACTTCTGGTACAGGTATCCTCTTTTTTGGATTGGTTAGCTTTCCTTCATATTTCATCTTTTCTCTCTTTTATGACTTTTTTAGTTGCTGGGCTTAGTAGCTAAGCCACATATGAGGATCAGGAGCTGGAATTGTTTGTCAGAGGCTATTTGAGATGCACACCATTGGGAACATTTAGTAGGTAGTGGGAGCTTATCTGCACTACCAATCCTACTACTAGAATCTTAAGAAATTGCCTTCCTTTTGCTCTTTATAGCTCTGAAAAAAACTTTTGCTATCCTCTTTTATATTATTGCCTAACTTATTCTCTTATTTCATCTTTTCTCTCCTTATGGCTTTTTAAGATGCCTTCTGTAGGTTTTTAAAAGCTTCACAGTCTGCTGATCTCCCACTAACTCTCCCTCTATTATATGCCCTCTCCTTTGCTTTTATGCTGTCTGTCTTCCCTTGTCAGCCACAGTTGCCTCCTGTTAGAATACCACTTCATCTTTGTGATGTATCTATCCTGTGCCTTCCAAATTGCCACCAGAAACTTCAGCCACTGCTAGTGCCCCCTTCCAATCATTAAACAGATATTTAATGATCATCAAACTAGGTCCCAATGTTTTCCAGCTCTTGTTTAAAAAAAATTCTGGCTACTTCAGTAGAAATATTATTCATTTAACAACACTAAATATCAAAAAAGAATGAGTAAAGCAAAATTGCTGTACAAAATTGTAATTGAAAGACATACAAATTGAAGACAGTCTGGTGCTTTCAGCAAACACAGACAGCAATGGCATAAGTAATAGAAAACCATCAAAATATTCAACAGGTGAGGCAATAACAATGGAGAAATAGACACGGGTACAGTCATGGGTAAAAACTATTTTTGCATAGTCCATCAAGAAACCCATTTGCCTCCTCAACCATGTTTTTCCTCCCTATACACCTTCAATTAGTCCACCCAACACCCTCCACCAATCCACTGATAATTTAAGTGGTTGGGCATGGTTTCTGTGAATTTCCAGACTTGGCTACCAGTGTAATTTTCTGATAAGATGATCCCAATTCTTCCCATTTATGTCTACAAAGTTCCTTGTGTAAAGGGGGTTTCTTTTTTTTTCTTTGTTACTGTTGGGAAAGGGTTTCCTTTTGTTAACTAGCAGGAATGCTAATTTACTGATAACGAGAATGGTATTCCTTTGTAAACCAAATGGGGATTAATGTTCTTTCTTCTGAGTCTGTAAGCTTTTGTTGACGGGCTTTTGGGCAGATCGGCGCGAGGGGGTCGAGAGAGAGGACGCAATGCTCTAAGCTGGGCGAGGATCGGACCCCAAAGGGGGGTCCGAGGCCGGGAGATTCTCCGGGGGGGGGGGGGGGAAATGAAGCTAGATGTGCTTGGTTGACCACTCGGAGGGTCCTGAGCTGTTTGGAGAGTCGAGGAGTTCGGAGGGGATCGAATGGTGGCCAGAAGACTTCAGTAATTGAGCTCCAACGGCTGTGCACGAAGTGGTTTGGACTTTGATAAGTTTGGCGCCTTTTCTTTAATTTTCTCTTCATATATACTGTATCGTTATTAATCACTTAGTTATAGTAACCTTTATAAATTGTACTCATTTAATCGCATATGGTGTACTGTCTGGTTTTGGGCGAGGCGGGGACATCACACAGCATCCACACCAGCTGATTACCCAGTTTGGCGGGGCCGAAGGCTGCTCCCCCTAGACGAGAACGAGCTGAGCGAGCCTGAGGCGACCCAGGGAGTTACACTATCAAATAGTTTCATTAGCAGCTGCCCTGGCATCACTGTTTCAATGATATTCCTTGTGGCCTATCCAGTTCATTCTGTCTTTCCCAATCCTGATGGACATTGACCTGAAATATTAAGTTTGTTTCTCTTTCCACATAAATGTTCTGAGTGTTCCCAATATTTTGATTTTCATCTGCAACATCATATATCTGTTGAAAAGCTGGGAAAGAACTCTAAGTGAGACTGGAAAGCAAAGCCTCTGAGTCTCAAGTCTCCAGAAAAGGTTTGGGGTGGTGGTGGTGGAGGATGGACAGTAAAGAGAGTAAGAGCAGGTGTGGGTATATTTACGAATCACCCCACTTGCACCTCATTTCCCACTCAAGGTCAAGATCAAAGCTAGTCTTTAACTGCTAATCAAATAGTATTAAATCCAATACACAATTTAGTCAAGAGAAATTACTTGCTTGATTTATTTTTATTCAAATAATTAGACTTCATGGATGTAAGTAACTCAGGATAACTCTTCACTGTGAAAATTTGTTTCCAGCTGAGCTGTCTGATATTCATCAATAATCAACAGCTATAAAATAAATAGATTTTGGTCAGCTTATTAAAAAATCTTTCATTCATTTCAGTCATTTGCATGGAGACATTTGAACAGTTTATCTATTTTAATTCCCTTTTAATAATACAAACCCATATATCAGTCAACTTAAAACTGGCCTGAAGCTACATGTAAATTACCCTTTATTGCTTTCCTCTTCTGTTTCACTGTGTATTGATTAAAAATGAACATGGACAAGTGAAAGGACACCAAAAGCAGATGATAATAAGACAATGAATTTTTATATCTCTTCTTCACAAATGTCAAGTCAAATGACAAAATTTAGAAAGGCCATCACTTAAGCAAAGAATCACTGTTCAATCAGAGCTCAAGTAAATAAATAATAGAACACAGAGTAACTGGCTAGTTTCATACTGGACAAAATAAAGCAGTGAAGCAATGTACATAAATAATGGAAACAGTTCTACTGTGATGAGCATTATTTAGACTTTGTTCTCTGTCAAAACAGCACCAAGTCGGTAGATAAATCCAGAAAGATGATATATTCTTGGTGCCTAAAATTGGCAACCTGCCATAGATATAAAATGGTAGATTGAAAGATTAATTTAATGATTGCATACCTCAGCAAAGTCATGATTAGTCCTGTGTTTAGAAGCATGATTACAGGTCCTCACAAATGATATATTTAATATGCGCTCTGGACTGTGAAGTTATAACAAATTTGTACTTTAAATTTATCACTGTTTCTGTAGTTAGTTGAAATGCCTCCAGGACAGCAAACATTGCTATTTTAATTATTATAAGCCAACTTCAAGCACACTTCAGTCTTATTGCTGAAAAGCAAAGTTGAAATATGTTTGGAAACTGATGTTTAGTCTTCTTACTGAATTAGTGTTAAGCTAATAACTACAGAGAATGAGGAGGTATGGAGGAGACTGCATGCTGGATGGAAGTACTTTACGTTCTTCATCATTCAGACCATTACTGAAACAGCAATGCCAAAATTCTCGCCTCCATTGGTCTTCCATAATCAGGTCTCAAGCCTGAAGGTTTTGTGCAGGTTCATTATAATAAAGTGCCAAATTACACCTTCATTAGACTTTACCAAACTCATCTGATTTGCAAAGCAACTGAATTATATATTTACTTTGTCATAGATGTTTTTAAAAAGATTCCATTTGGTAATTACGATGCTGAGCCAGTGTCCTTCAATTTTGATGCTACATAGCTCAAAGTACATTGGTGTATCACTTTGGCTCAGAGTGTTTAGCAGGACACAAATGAAGGCAATTGATCTGACTGCGAAAAATGTAATAAGCCTCATACTATGGTAATCACTCTGATTACTGTGTCACCAAGAATCATAATCAGATTTATTATCAGTCTTATAGGATGTAAAATTTGCTGCTTTGCAGCCACAGTACAGTGCACAGGCATAAAATTACTGTAAATTACGAACATTGTAAAAAATGGAATAATAATTAGTGTATGGACAATTTAGAAATCTGTTGAAGTCAGAGGGGAAGTGTGGGTCTTCAGTTCCTGTACCTCCTCCCTGATGATAGTAACAAGAAGGGAGCACCTCCTGGAAGGTGAAGGTCCTTAGCAATGGAGGCACCACCTCTTGATGATGTCCTCAATAGTGAGGAATGTTGTGCCATGCTGGAGTTGGCTGAGTCTACAATGCTCCACAAACTCGTGTAATCCTATAGCAGGCTGTGAGGCGACCGGTCAGAGAGTTCCCCACAGTAAATCAGGCCACTGGTGACAAAACAAATCTCAAGCTCCTAACAAAGTACAGGCCCCGGTGTGACTTCTTTGTGATTGCACCAGTGGGCCAGGCCCAGGATAGATCATCTGAGGTGTCTACACCCAGGAACTTGTGATAATAAATTTATTCCAAATTTCAAAGTAAATTTTATCTAAGTACATACAGTATATGTGACCATATACAACCCTGAGATTCATTTTCCTGTGGGCATACTCAGCAACTCTATAGAATAGTAACTATAACAAGATCAATGAAAGAGGCTGATCACCCTTCCAACTGCTGGCTCATTAATGAGCACTGACATGTGTTCTCCTAACTTCCCCTTTCTGAAATCCACAATCATAAAATAATATAGGAGCAGAATTAGGCCATCTGGCCTATCGATTCTGCCCCGCCATTTCAACATGACTGATCCAATTTTCCTCTCAACCCCAATCTCCTGCCTTCTCCCCATAATCCCTTCATGCCCTGATCAATCAAGAATTGATCAACCTTTGCCTTAACTATACATAAAGCCTTGGACTCCATGGCTGCCTGTGAGAAAGAATATCACACAGTCACAACTTTCTGGCTAATGAAATTCCACCTCTTAGTTCTAAAAAATATGCCCCTCTATTCTGAGGCTGTGTCCTCTGGTCTTTGACTCTCCCACCACAGGAGACATCCTCTCCACATCCACTCTATCAAGGACTTTTACCATTCAATAGGTTTCAATGAGGTCACCCTTCATTCTCCTGAATTCCAATGAATACAAGCCCAGAGCCATCAAATTCACTTCATATGACAAGTTATTCAATCCTGGAATCATTTGTGAGAACTTCCTTTGAACCCTCTCTAGTTTCAGCACATCCTTTCTATAATAAAGACCCAAAACTACTCACAATATTCCAACTGAGGCCTCACCAGTGCTTTATAAAGTCTCTATATTACATCCTTGTTTTTTTATTCTAGTCTTCTTGAAATGAATGCTAACATTGCATTTGCCTTCCTCACCATATTCTCAACCTGCAAATTAACCTTAAACTGCTAACACATCTGTGCAGCCAGATTCAAGGAGAAACTGATCACTAAATTTGCTGATGATAGCACAGTGGTGGGGCTCATCAGCAAAAATGATGAAACAATGTACAGGGAGGAGGTCAAACTCCTACAGAGCTGGTGCAGTGACAACAACTTGATGCTTAATGTCACCAAAACCAAGGAGGATATTGTCGATTTCAGACGGTCTCAGCCTGAGAGCACACCCCTCAGCATCAGCGGCTCCACAGTGGAGAGAGTGGAAAACATCAAGTTCCTTGGGGTGCAGATCTTGGACAATCTCACCTGGTCCAGGAACACCACTGGGATTGTGAAACGAGCCCAGCAGAGATTGCACTTTTTGAGGAAGCTTAAACAAGCATCACTCCCCACTAACATCTTAACTACATTCTACAGAGGCGTGGTTGAGAGTGTGCTGACCTTTTGCATCACAACCTGGTACTCCAGCTGCAGTGCTGCCGACAAAAAAGCCTTGCAGAGGGTGGTTAGGGGAACAGAGAAGGTTATTGGGGTCTCCCTACCTTCTGTCCAAGACCTCTTTCAGAGTCAATGCCTCCAGAAGACACGGTCATCATTAAAGACCCCCCAGACCCTCTCCATGAACTGTTGGTTCTTCTGCCATCAGGTAAACATTACAGGAGCATCAAAACTAAAACCACAAGGCTACTAAACAGCTTCCTCCCACAGGCAGTCAGACTGCTGAATAGCTGCTCTACCTGACTCTGCTTTGGACACTTTTAACTTGCATTGGACACTTATAACTTGATTTTAACCGACATGTGGCAGTTGTGTTTTACTATTTATTGTTGTGTTTACTATTTATTGTTGCGTTTGTTATGTTATGATTGCACTGCTCCTGGGAAACGCTGTCTCATTCTGCCCTGCAGAGCTGATGTAAGGTTAGAATGACAATAAAGTTTTTGAATCTTGAATCTTTAGGTAATTCTACACAAGGATTTTCAAGTCCCTTTGCATCTCAGGTTTTTGTATTTTCTCTCAATTTAGAAAATAGCAACCCTTGCATTTCTTCTACGAAAGCGCATAACCACGCACTTCCCAACAGTGTTCCATCTGCCATTTCTTTGCCTATTGTCCTAACCTATGTCCTTCTGTAGTCTCTCTGCTTCTTCAAAACTACCTGTCCTCCACCTATATTCACATTGTCTGCAAACTTTGCAACAAAGCCATCAATTCCATTATCCAAACCACTAACATACAACATAAAAAGTCTCAACACAGACGCCAGTGGAACACTACTAGTCATGGGAAGTCAGCCAAAAAAGGCTTCCTTTATTCCCACTCATTGCCTCCTGCCAATCAGCCACTGCTTTATCCAACCTGGAATCTTTCCTATAATACCATGGGCTCATAGCTTGTTAACGAACTTCATGTATGGCACCTTGTCAAAGGCCTTCTGAAAATCCAAGTACACAACATCAACCGATTTTCTTTTGTCTATCCTGCTTGTTATTTCTTCAAAGAATTTCAACAGATTTGTCAAGCAAGATTTTCCCTTGAGGAATCCATGCTGACTACAGCCTATTTTATCATGTGCCTCCACATACCCGACACTTCAGCCTTAATAATCAACTCCTATATCCTACCAACCACTGAGGTCAGATCAGCTGGCCTATAGTTTCCTTCCTCTGCCTCTCTTCCTTCTTGAAGAGGGGTATGACATTTTCAATTTTCCAGTCTTCTGGGACATTCCAGAATCTAGTGGTTCTTGAAAGATCATTACTAATGTCTCCATAAATCTCTTCAGAAACCACTTTCAGAACCCTGGGGTGTACATCATCTGGTCCAGACCTCCAGACCTTTCAGTTTCCCAAGAACCTCCTCACACTTTTCAAGAGCCCTGACACCTGGAACTTCCACCATACTTCTAGTGTCTTTCACAATGAAGACTGACGCAAAATATTTATTCAGTTCACCTGCCATTTTGTTACCCCCATTACTACCTCTCCAGTACTGTATTCCAAAGCACCAATATCCACTCTCACCTCGCTTATACATTTTATGTATCCAAAGAAACTTTTGGTATCCTCTCGCTTACTTGCATATTCCAGTTTTACCTTCTTAATGACTTTCTTAGTTGCCTCCTGTTGGTTTTTAAGAGCTTCCTACTCCTCTAACTTCCCACTAATTTTGCTCTATTATAGGCCCTTTCTTTGGCTTTTATGCTGGCTTTGACTTCTCTTGTTAGCTACAGTTGTGTCATCTTTCCTTTAGAATACTTCCTCCTCTTTGGGATGTATATAATCCTGCGCCTTCTGAATTAGTTCCAGAAATTCCAGCCATTGCTGCTCTGACATCATCCCTGCCAGTGTTCTTTTCCAATCGATTCTGGCCAGCTCCTCTCTCGTGCCTCTGTAATTCTCTTTACTCCACTGTAATATCGATGTATCTGACTTTAGTTTTTCCCTCTCAAATTTCAGGGTAAATTCGATCATATTATGATCTCTTTCCCGTAAGGATTCTTTTACCTTAAGCTATTTAATCAATTCTGGTTCATTGCACAACAGCCAGTGCAGAATAGCTGATCCTCTAGTGGGCTCAACCATGAGCTGCTCTAAAAAGCCATCTCATAGGCACTCTAGAAACTCCCCTCCTGGAATCCAGCAACAACCTGATTTTCCCAGTCTCCTTCCATATTGAAGTCCCTCATAACTACTGTAACACTCCCCTTTTGGCATGCATTTTCCATCTCCCATTGTAATCTGTAAGCTGCATATTACTACTGTTTTGGGTCTGTATTCAATTCCCATCACAGTCTTTTTACCCTTGCAGTTCCTCAGCTCTATCCACAATGTTTTAATACTTTCTGAATGTATATCACCTCCTTCTAATGAAATTTGATTTCATTTTTTTACCAACAGAGCAACGCTGTCCCCTTTGCCTGCCTGCCTGTCCTTTTGATACAACGTGTTTCTGGGACATTAAGCTCCCAGCTATAATCTTCTTTCAGCCATGATTCAGTGATACTTACAACATTATACCTGTCAAACTGCATCTGTGCTGCAAGTTCATGTACCTTATTCCATATACTGGCCGCACTTAAATATAACACCTTCTGCCTTGAATTCACCCTTTTCGATTTTGTCCGCCTTTTACATTGCAGCTCATCCTGTTGACTGCAATTTTGCCCCATCAACAGCCTCTCCTCACTACACATTGCCTCTGTTTGTAAACCAGCTACCTCATCTTTAGCACTATTATCCGCCTTTCCTACAATACTTCTAATCAAGTCTTGCTGATGTTGAGTATGAGATTCTTGGAACACCATTCAATGGAGGCCATTCAGCCCATCAAAATCATACCAGTTCTATGCAACTACAATCCAGTTGGTCACAGTTTCCCCATCATCCTGCAATTGCTTTAATGTCAGATATAATGCAGCTCCATATTGAACACTACAATTAAATGTGTCTCCTCCATTCATACAGTCCTGCCTTTAACCACTTACTAAATAAAGAGGTTTCCTTCAAGACACTTTTGGTTCTTTCTCCATTAACCTTCACGGATCTTGTCCTCTCCCCCAATGGAAACCATTCCTATCCACTCTGCTTTCACACATCATGACTTTAAATGCATATTTCTGTAAGATATCATAGTAACTTTTTCTTTTCCAAGAGAACAACCTCAGTTTTAATAATCTACCCATTTAAAATCCTGCATCCCTCAAATCATTTTAATAAACTTCCTCCACACTTTCATTTAAGTCTTTACACCTTTCTTGAAATGTGGAAACTAGTCACTATTCCTGCTTGGAAACCTGTTTGTAAACTCATGCACAGAACATCCAGATCCCTCGGTACTTTGTTCATTTGAAACATCAATATTTTGCCTTTGATTCCTCCTAAGTGCAGAGCCTGCACAAGGTTGGTTGATTTAATGGAGAACATGGCAAAACGTGCTGCGAGCTGCTTTAGAGGAGCGACCAACTGCTTAGTGTCAGATGGATGTTCAGATGAGACTAGGTTGCTGTTGGTAGATTATTGAACCTGTCTGATTCCATACACAGGCAACATTGGTTTTTAGAAATATTTGATGATAAAAGTAAATATTTGGCTATTCTGCAGCAACCTCTCCTATTTTGAGATTAGCCAGTTCTGTAGTGACCAGACCCTGAAACAGATACATTCCCAGTCTCACGTGACTTAGGGCCAATACAGTGGTGGATTTGCCCAAGTTACAAGGTACAACCGTTCATTCTTTTTCAACTGCTGGCTGCCAGACAGAATTATAATCTCAAGTACAGATGTGGCTATGATGTGTGGCTTACTGTATCCTGGATTGCAATGTCTGGTCATGGATAGCCAAAGGGAAAAAGTAAAAATATGAAAAGAAAACACCCCATGCTAACAGGTCCCAAGAGCACTGAAATACTTCTTCATTTACTGGTGCTCCATGACATCAAATAGCAGTAAAGCTATCCACTGCCATTTAATGCTAACAATCAAAGTTGAATTTCTGCTTCATGATTTGGACTATGACTGAATTAGGCTCACAGTCTTAATGCAATTTTGTCCAGTTAGTAAGCCAATAAATTGCTATTGGTGGTTAGAGTTGGCACCAAACATAAAACATGAATGGGATATTGGCCATGATAAAAACTGCCTTACTAGATATTTTCCTCTAATCTGTTTCAATGCTTCAGCCTGAAGCTCAACAGAATAGTTTATGAGTACTTCTATGTTCTATTTCCCATTTTATGCAGCCATGTGACAGTGGAATGGAACAATGTAATTGGAAGCTTCATCCAAGGATAAACCTGCTCATAAGCCCATTGATAAATATTAGGGTCAACGTGTTGAAGAAACACGCAGTTATAGGAGCCTTTCAATGTTCAATATGCTAAAAATACACTGAAAAAAATAAAATACAGCACGTAATGTGAGGATGAATATTTAAAATTGTTCAAAGAAATTGCAATAAAACTAGGGTAATTATGCCTTCAACTTTACCTAAAAGCTGCGTGTGATCTCACACTTGCTTTGAGTCCACATAATTTCAGGGATTACATTACTGCAACATTTCATCGTTAAAACAAAGCCATTAAACACATCGAGATGCATTCAGAGTAGATTGTTAAACGGGTACAAAGAACTGAGGAAGTTCAGTGGTAGCATAATCACATGTCAGACATCTGTCCGAAGTTACTTCAATGTTTTAATTGGATACTTGCCTTGCTCTTCAGTTATCTGCATGCCTGAAGGCACACACACAAAAAATTCTACTCCAGCATCAGAATACACGGATTAATGTAGACCATAGTTCTCATGTGGTCATAAATGGTCCCAGTGGCACTTACTTGGGATGTTTAAACTGATCGATGAGGCTGACCTTCTCCACCAGATCTCCGCCGATATTACGCACCAAATCATAGAAATCATTTTCTTCATATCCATCTCGTGGAATCCAAAAAGAGATGTCATTTACTAAAGGTGGGTATTTGCTAAATGGCTGGAAAAAGAAAAAGAGAAATAATTAAAGTATCCATTTTATTTATCTAAAACATAATGTTGAGAAACTTTGATAGCTCAGGCAGCATCTGTGGAGTGAACTTCATGCTACTGACAGTTTAGGCAAACATAAAAATGTAAATAACAAAATTATTTGTATGTGGCCCTTTAGCAGGATCAACAGCGCTTAACCAAGAGGGACTTCTCACAGGTCAGTGGCAATTATTTAAAAAGGGAGCTTCAAGAGCATTTGTCCATTGTACGTGGCCTATCAGTGACTATAACCAGAGCACCAATCATGAGTTAGATAGCAGGGAAGGTTCACGCATGAAAGGGAGACACTGCCTGGCAGAGCAGACAGCAAAGGAGTGGTCATAAACAGAGTGACCTGAGGCAGAGTAGTAGGGCTTTGGCTCATTCGGACTTCAGCGATAACGGGTTGAGGCAAGGTAAGTTACCACTGAGGAACAGAAATAGGAAGTACGTATGTGAGGCTGGTGTTCTATACTGGTTGTAGGACGTGGGAAGTCCGGAAGACTCCCAGCCTCCGGACAGCCATATCTGCACCAGGTGTATCAAGCTGCAGCTCCTTAGGGACCACGTTAGGGAAAATAAGGAGGCGATAGAGAGAAGCTATAGGCAAGTAGTCACACTGGGGCCTTGGGAGACAGATAAGTGGGTAACAGGAGAGGGAAAGGCAAGAGTTAGATATGTGAGAGTACGCCTGTGGCTGTCCCCCTTAACAATAAGTACTCCTGTTTGAGTACTGTTGGGGGGAGAAAGCCTAACTGAGGGAAGTAACAGTGGCCACGCCTCTGACACAGAGTCTGTGGCTCAGAAAGGTAGGAAAAGGAAGAAGGCAGCCGTAATAGGGGAATCAGACAATTCTCTGGAGGCAGGAAAAAAACAAGGATAGTAAGTTTGCCTCCCAAGTGCCAGAGTCCAGGATGTTTCTGATCGCGTCCATGATATCCAGAAGTGGGAAGGAGAACAGCCAGAGGCCCTGGTACATATTGGCACCAATGACATGGGTAGGAAAAGGGAGGAGGTCCTGAAAACAGTCTACAGGGAGTTAGGAAGGAAGTTGAGAAGCAGAACCTCAAAAGTAGTATTCTCAGGATTCCTGCCTGTGCCACATGACAGTGAGTATAGGAATAAAGTGAGGTGGAGGATAAATGCGTGGGATTGGAGAAGGAGGCAGGGATTCAGATTTCTGGATCACTGGGACCTCTTTTGGGGCAGGCGTGACCTGTACAAAAAGGACGGGTTGCACTTGAATCCGAGAGGGACCAATATCCTGGCAGGGTTTGCTAATGCTGTTGGGGAGAGTTTAAACTAGAACTGCTGGTGGGTGGGAACCAAACTGAAGTGACAGAGAAAGGGGTGGTTGGCTCACAAATAGAGAAAGCTTGGAAACAGTGTGAGAGGGAAGATAGGCAGGTGATAAAGAAGGGATATAGTCAGACAAATAGTTTCTTATGTGTCTACTTTAATATACGAAGCATCATGAACAAAGCGGATGAGCTTAGAGCATGGATCAGTACTTGGAGCTATGGTGTTGTGTCATTACAGAGACTTGGATGGTTGAGAAACAGGAATGGTTACTGACAGCACCAGGCTTTAGATGTTTCAGAAAGGACAGGGAGGGAGGCAAAAGAGGTGGGGGCGTGGCACTGCTGATCAAAAATAGTGTCACAGCTGCAGAAAAGGAGGAAGTCATGGAGGAATTGTCTACTGAGTCTCTGTGGGTGAAAATTAGAAACAGGGAGGGGTCAATAACTCTACTGGGCATTTTTTATAGACCACCCAATAATAACAAGGGCATTGAGGACAGATAGGAAGACAGATTCTGGAAAGACGCAATGATAACAGGGTTGTTGTGGTGGGAGATTTTAATTTCCCAAATATTGATTGGCATTTCCCTAGAGTGAGGGGTTTAGATGGGGTGGAGTTTGTTAGGTGTGTTCAGGAAGGTTTCCTGACACAATATGTAGATAAGCCTACAAGGGGAGAGGTTGTACTTGATCTGGTATTGGGAAATGAACCTGGTCAGGTGTCAGATCTCTCAGTGAGAGAGCATTTTGGAGAATGTTCACAATTCTATCTCCTTTACCACAGCATTGGAGAGGGATAGGAACAGACACGTTAGGAAAGCATTTAATTGGAGTAAGGGGAAATATGAAGCTATCAGGCAGGAACTTGGAAGGATAAATTGGGAATAGTTGTTCTCAGGAAATGTACAAAAGAAATGTGGCAAATGTTCAGGGGATACTTGAGCAGCATTTTGCATAGGTGCGTTCCAATCAGACAGGGAAAGGATGGTAGGGTACAGGAACCGTGGTGTATAAAGGCTGTTGTAAATCTAGTCAAGAAGAAAAGAAACGGTTACAAAAGGTTCAAAAAACTAGGTAATGATAGAGATCTAGAAGATTATAAGGCTAGCAGGAAGGAGCTTTAGAATGAAATTAGGAGAGCCAGGAGGGGCCATGAGAAGGCCTTGGCGGACAGGATTAAAGAAAACCCAAGGCAGTCTATAAGTATGTGAAGAGCAAGAGGATAAGACATAAGAGAATAGGACCAGTCTAGGGTGACAGTGGATAAGTGTGTATGGATCTGGAGGAGATAGCAGAGGTACTTAATGAATACTTTGCTTCAATATTTACTCCAGAAAAGGATCTTGGCAATTGTAGGGATGACTTACAGCGGATTGAAAAGTTTGAGCATATAGACATTAAGAAAAGGGATGTGCTGGAGCTTTTGGAAAGCATCAAGTTGTTTAAGTCTCCAGGCCCAGATGAGATGAACAGGCTCAGATTTTGGACTCTAAGAAGTGACCGTATAGAAACGTATAAAATCATGAGGGACGTAGATAAAATCCGGTTTAATATGGTATATGTCATTAAATTTGTTATTTTGTGGCAGCAGTACATTGCAATACATAATTAAAAAAACTATAGCCACAATAGATCACAAATGCTCTGCCTCCCTCAGCTCTGGAGCATCTGAACAGTGAAGATTCATACATAGGATGCTCTTCATAGACTACAGCTCAGCATTCAACATCATCATTCCCTTGAAACTTATTACTAATTTCTAACACTTCGGTATCAATAACTCCCTGTGTAACTGGATCTTCGATTTCCTCACTTGCAGACGCAGTCAGTAGGCATTGGCAACAACATCTCCACAATCACCATTACCCTAGGTGCTTCACAGGCTGATTTTTTTGTGAGGCAGGGGCTTGATGATATTGTTGTTCTTTTTTATTGTGAAGGAGTGGGTTGGGGGCTTGTGGTTTGATGATCTAGTCGCCATTTTCTGTGTGGGTGATCCGTTAGCTTTTGTGCAAGGGAAGGGGTGGAGGGTTTGGGATTTGTGAATTTTGTTTATTTTTCCTTTTGTGCAGGGAGGGGTTTGTTTAACAGCTCCTGTGTTTTTTTCTGTATCTTACAGCTATCAGAAGACGAATATGAGAGATGTATTGTACATGCAAGCATTGACAATAAAATGAACCTTTGATCTTTTCTTAGATAAGGGGCCCGAAAATGTTGAAAATACTCCCAAGTGCAATCTGATTAATGCCTTATAAATACTCAACATTATATCCTTGCTCTTATATTCTAGTCTTCTCAAAAGAATGCTAACATTACATTTGCCTTCCTTATCACCAACTGAACTTGCAAGTTAACCCTTGGGGAATCCTCCACAGGAGCTCCCAAGTCCCTTTGCACCTCTGATTTTTGTATTTTCTTCCTATCTTGAAAATAGTGTACACCTGTATTCCTTCTACCAAAAGTGCACGAACATACACCTCTTTGCTCATTCTCCTAATCTAAGTCCTTCTGCAGACGTCCTGCTTTCAACACTACCTGCCCCCCCCAGCTATCTTCAGATTGTCTGCCACAAAGCCATTTAAATCATTGACATATAATGTGAAAAGAAGCAGTCCCCACATCAACCCCAGAAATGGAGAATCAAAAACTAGTATGTTCAGTACATCTCTACTTCCTGAGGAGACTAAGGTCCTTTAACATCTGCCGGACGATGCTGAGGATGTTCTACGAGGCTGTGGTGGCCAGTGCTATCATGTTTGCTGTTGTGTGCTGGGGCAGCAGGCTGAGGGTAGCAGACACCAACAGAATCAACAAACTCATTCGTAAGGCCAGTGATGTTGTGGGGGTGGAACTGGACTCTCTGACTGTGGTGTCTGAAAAGAGGATGCTGTCCAAGTTGCATGCCATCTTGGACAATGTCTCCCATCCACTCCATGATGTACTGATTAGGCACAGTCCATTCAGCCAGAGATTCATACCACCGAGATGCAACACTGAGCGTCATAGGAAGTCATTCCTGCCTGTGGCCATCAAACTTTACAACTCCTCCCTTGGAGTGTCAGACACCCTGAGCCAACAGGCTGGTCCCAGACTTATTTCCACTTGGCATGATTAACTTCATATTATTTAATTATGTATGGTTTTATATTTCTATATTTCTTCACTATTCTTGGTTGGTGCGGCTGTAACAAAACCCAATTTCCCTCGGGATCAATAAAGTATGTCTGTCTGTTAAGGTGAGAAGGAAAAGATTTAAGTGGAATTTGAGAGGCAACTTTTTTTATACACAAAGGGTGGTATCTAAGTGGAATCAGCTGACAGAGGAGGTGGTTGAGTGAGGTAAAATAACAGGTTTGGATGGACAGGAAAGGTTTAGAAGATTATTGGCCAAACGCTGGCAAATGATACTAGCTTGGATAGGTAATCTTGGTTGGCATAGACCAGTTAAGCTGAAGGCCTGTTTGCAAGCTATATAACTCTATAACCATGTTAGAAGTGGAAATTTGCAGGGGTTATGGTGCAGAACAATGGTATAGAGTTATCCACCCTATAGACAAGGCACTGAAAACTTTACACAAGCATACCTAATAGAACCACTATGATACTGGATAGCAAAGCATATACCACAAGCCCTACTTTTAGCCCTCAATATCTCTCCTCTTCAGACATAGTGTATCTGATCTTAAAATTTACTGTAAAAAAAGATGTTAACTATTTCTGCTAATACACTTTGAATACTGAGTAGTTTTGGCTTTTGTGGCTTGATCATCTTTCTAGAATCTGCTCTTCACCAGTGACAGAAGATCACATTTTTAACAGAAAGATGAATCATTTTCGCTCCTAATATGTTACAATCCAGTTCTGCCAAGACTTTTGTAATCTTTTTCATGGGCTCTTGCATATCTTCAAATTTAATTCCAACAACACTAACACCTGGGCATTCAGCTACAAAGACTATAAATTCCATGTTTTTGCATAGCCCTCCCTTTAATACAGTCCTTAAAGACAAACTCTTTGCCCAGATTTCCAGCTAACTAGCTCCTTGTGTATCTTAGTGTCAGCAGTGTATGATAATGTTCCAATAAAGCATAATTGAATATTTTAGTACCTTAAAGCAGCTAAGTGATCATAATTCATTGTTTTCAGTCTATGTCATTGTATTTCCATAGAGGTACACAGGTGCATTCATCACATTCATTCGTTCACAACACTAGAGAATGCCATAGTTCACATGCTTTCTTCCAAGACGGTTATCTCCCTTATACAGTACACACTATCAAATACTAAATTGATAGTGTTCTTTGTCTGACTTGCGAACCAATCCAGACTAGAAGTGACAATGGACTTCAAATCTAATTTCTGATCTTGCTCCACAGTCTCAGGGTGGACTCTGGTCTCCCATTGCTCACTACTTCAATATCAAACACAGCTCAAATGGCAGTACGTTCTTCAGAATCAGAAAGGAGAGAGCCCAGAAGGATCCAGGCTGTTTAGTTTAGTAATGAAGGGGTGCTGTGTTGCCTGTAGTGCCATTTTATTTTTTGGATATGATGTAAAACATCCCTGACAATTCTGAAGGTGCTGAGAATGACTTTTAATACACACATTGCTGCGTGTGAATGACTATAGTTCAAAAGCACTTTGTTGTTATGTGGATTAAGTTGGATTGAAGGCATGAGATTTACTTTACTAAATTCGCTGTAAACTGTTTATAAGTTAAAGTAACATAATGAAGGTGGAGTCAATCAAATGTAATTTGCAATTATGTGTTTACTAATCGTCATTCAATTGTTCAGCCTATTTTTCTCAAATAGAAAATGAGTAAAGTTTAAAAAAGTACTTCAACAACAATCTCAAATAAAACATCTTTATGTTAAACTTATGTCGGTTTTGCGTGTGGCTATTTTGATTTCTTTTTCTCTGAGTTTGTTTTATTACCGAGGTTAGATCCAACCTCAGATATACAGTACACAGCCAATGATTGCAACAACAACCCTCTTTAGCTACCGCCTCAGTGACATGACGTGGTCAGTCAGCTTTCAAACTTGCACAGGCACACGCTCTGGAAATAGTTATGTTTGTGGTGTGTCGTTCATTAGATATTGTCAATTGTTTAACTCTTACAACTCACAGAACTCTAATTATTACACCTTGGATGGATTCACTCAGCAGTCACAGAGCACAAGCCACCAGTTAGCAACAAACATACTTAGGAAAAGGACTGAATGTTAAGCCAGTCCTCCTAACAGACTAAAGCTTAGGTAGGTTCAGGAACTTCTGAGTTAATAAATAGTCATCACAATTACATGAGAGAACCACGGGCCAATCTGTTAGATCATCTTAGTTACAATTTATTTTTGGCACACTTAATCTGAACTGGACAAAGTAGAAGCAAGCTTTGATTAACAATTCTTGCAACACTGTGGATAATCTTGGGTGGGACTAAAACCACAGGTCATGAGTTAAGGGTGAAAGGTGATAATTTTAGGGGAACATGAGGAAAAACTTCTTCATTCAGAGGCTTGTGATCGTGTGGAAGGGGCTGCCAGCACAAGTGGCGCATGTGAGCTCAATTTCAACACTTAGGAGAAGTTTGGATCGGTACATGGATGGGAGGGGTAGGAAGGGCTATGGTTCTGGTGCAGGTTGATGGGAGTAGGCAGTTTACATGGTTTGGCACAGACTAGGTGGGCTGAAGAGCCTGTTTCTGTGCTGTACTTTCTATGACACTATGATTCTGTGACTCTAATTAATGTCTAGTTAACTAATGCTTCTAATTTTAAATACATGGTGAACATTAGTCTGCATGTAAGATGCCATAACATTAGTTAGGCAGATTTCTGATACGTGAGGAAAAATTCATTCCAGGTAGTTGTGCTGAAATATTTGCTTTGTGCATAGCACTGAGATAAATTTAACAAAATGACAACAATTCAGCATTTACAACTGAATATAATGAGAGGTGGCGTTCGGGCACCAAGTCAAACCCTGCAGTTGTATATCATTAGCTCATATTGTCAGATCACATTCTAAATTGTGCAATCAATACTGTCCACACTTTAGTTCAACATCTCTGGTTGATTACTTTGGTTGATTATTTCACCAATAGAATTCTGGTGTTAATGCTTTAATGTGCCCAGTATTTTCATTAATGTTTATTACAGTCTGACAGATCACTAATTTGTCATGTAAAAGATCACTAATTACTGTTACACGATCCAAAACCTTGAAGACTGCTCAAATGTGATACAAAGTATGACATTATTGATTTGCAAAGTAAAGCTTTATAGGTTATTGATTTATTGTATAATCAGGATCAGAATCAGGTTTATTATCACCGGCATGTGAATTGAAATTTGTTAACTTTGCAGCAGTAGTTCAATGCAATACATAATCTAGCAGAGAGACAGAAAAAAGTAATTAAATAATAATAAACAAAATAAAATATAATAATAAATAAACAAGTAAATCAATTAAGTATATTGAATAGATTATTAAAAAATGTGCAAAAACAGAAATACTGCATATTAAAAAAAGTGAGGTAGTGTCCAAAGCTTCAAAATCCATTTAGGAATCGGATGGCAGAGGGGAAGAAGCTGTTCCTGAATCGCTGAGTGTGTGCCTTCAGGCTTCTGTACCTCCGACCTGATGGTAACAGTGAGAAAAGGGCATGCACTGGGTGTTGGAGGTCTTTAATAATGGACGCTGTCTTTCTGAGACACCTCTCCCTAAAGATGTCCTGGGTACTTTGTAGGCTGGTGCCCAAGATGGAGCTGACTAGATTTACAACCTTGTGCAGCTTCTGCTGGTAAAAGATTTGTGATCATTGATTTCTTATTTGTGATACAAGATCTCAGAATTTTCTGAGAAAGCCTCACAAAAGTTACGGATATACGATGTCAATCCTTGCAGAATTCTTATTTGTGAGCAAAACTTAACAGTCGTAATTTATAATGAAAGTTTTCACAAAACAGTATTTATGCAGGCTTCCTAGAATCATTTTAGGTAACAAACTAAAGATTCGCCTTGGAACAAATATAACGGGAATGGAAATTACATCTTGAGACGAGAAATTGAGCTTTGAGGGTCAATTAATATTTGAGAATGACAAATGCACAGTGCTGAAAACCTATTGCTGTATTTAATGGAACCCTACTTTGGTGACAAAGCCCCAGACAAATTTAAAAGGACACAATAATTTGTTAGTCTTGATTGTCTATACTGGAGCCAGTTTAAAGATCCAGCCAGAGCATTATATTCACGAAGTACAATCAGAATCGAGCAACTTAGCGGAGTGAGGTGGGGATCCTTACCCAAGGAGGGAGACACTATGGATGGAAATTTCTAAGATTAATCAGGAGAGCAACACTTCAGTGAGGAGAGATTGTGGTTTAGGAACGTCACTTGGGGACAGGGACAGAAAACTTAAGCTTAGAACAAATTCTCTCACTTTGGCTGCAGGTACCTACTGTGTAACATTTCGATTCCAATTGGATCCATGCCTAAGACTAGGCTTCCTTCCAATTGGCCCCACTTAAAGATGCAGCAGGGATTTGTGAACTCAAGTTCCAGCATAACTGTGCTGACAGTGACTGAAAATAAAATATTGCAGATGCTTGAAAGAGGAATTGAAATGTAAAAAACTGAGGTCATGAAGCTTCGGTTGAGAAAGAATTGAGTAAATATTTCAATACAGTCAAATTAAACTAAGCTCCAAGCTGTTGTTGGGGGATTTTCTAGCACGGTTTACTGCAAAAAGATACACTTAACTGAGAGCTCCCAGCCTTATGCTTAGGTGATCCATTGCATGCTTATTTGTATGAGACGCTGGTAAACTTGGCTCCATATGGGCATATTCAGCATGACGTCAGATTTCTCAGTTCAGTCAGAAGAATATACTTGTGGCTCACATGTCCTTGGGATAGAGTTGGAATTACGTGAAAGATATGGACAGAAGTATCTCCTGCAATGGTTTATCTATTTGCATCATTACCTCTATTGTTCTCCTCCAATTTCACTGCCACCCTTTGTCCCTCACAACATCATTAGAAAACACAGCATCAGCTTCCGCATCCACAATGATGATAACCAGCAGCACCTTGCCCTTTATGCTTTCACTACCTCTAACTTCTCAAGCTATTTATTTGCCATCCAGTACTCATGAAGATGACACTTCTCCCATCAAAATATTAAGACTTGATGTATAGACATTAGCCCATGTAACAAGCTAATATTCCCCAGCAACTAATCTCATTCTGTTGTATAAGTAGGCTAAGTTTGCAATATCTCGTTTGACTCCAAGTAAGTTTCAGACTATTTATTGGAGTTGTCATTAAGAACAGATTATTTTTGGCCTGCTGGTCGCAGTGACATCAGCGCTGGACACCGGAAAGGAGGTTCCCGGGCTCGAATCCAGTCAGGCCGTTCCCAAGTACACTTTCCATCCGTGCCGGGTTGAGCGTTGAGCTCACAACTTGACCTCATAAAATAATAGAAAAATACTGTGAAATGTCTGTGTGAGGAGAGGCGTGCCACACGGTCTTTTGTTCTGCATCTTGTAATGCATGAAATTGCCCAACACTGGCCTCTCAGGCCTGAGTTGACGTCATCATCATTTTTGGCCTGGTAATATTTCGTATGTCTGCCTCTTTCTCAACTCATTTGGTGAAAAAATCTTTATCCATGCTTTTTTTTAAAAAAAAAACTCTTTCATTTTAAATATAAGGTCATCTAAAATTCTGCTGTCCTGTATTGAGTACCGTTTACTCATCACCCTGCACCTACTAACCTGTAATATCTCCCAAGGGAGCAACGGCTTGGCATTAGAATGAACACCCTGTTTGCAAACCTTTCTCATGATCTTCTCTTTTTATCCCTCCTCATTAACTCTGTTCTCCTCCATTTTAGACTATCTAAACATTCCTGACTTTAAGCACTCCACCGCTAATCCTTAAATCTCTCTACTTCACCTTTCTTATTCAGAAGTCAGCACTTTCCTCTGCAACTTCTGGACCAATATACTGCAATCAGCATGGATAAGCAACAATACCTCCATCACAATTATTCTAAAAATCGGTGCTCCTCAAGGCTGTGTTCTCAGACCCCTACTCTACTCCCTGTACGGTACTGATTGTATGGACAAATTCTTCTCTAACCATCTACAAATGATATCATCATAGTGGGCTATATCTCAAATAATGATTATATGGAGTACAAGAAGGAGAAAGAAAGCTTACCAACACGGTCTCATACCAACAACCTTTCCTTCAATGTCAGCAAAACAAAGGAACTGGTCATTGACTTCAGGAAGGGGACAGTGCACATGCTCCTGTCTGTATCAGTGGTACTGAGGTTGAGAGGGCTGAGAGCTTCAAGTTCTTCAGAGTGGACATCATCTGAACTGGTACAATAGCCAAGAAATCTTATCAATGCCTCTATTTCCTGAGGAGGCTAAAGAAATTCGGCATATCCATGCTAACCCTTACCAATTTTTATCTATGCACCACAGAAAGCATCCTATCTTGGGTTTACATGGCTTGGTATGACAACTTTTCTGCCTGTGATCGCAAGAAACTGCAGAGTTGT
The DNA here is from genome assembly GCF_030144855.1 of Hypanus sabinus. NCBI lineage: Eukaryota > Metazoa > Chordata > Chondrichthyes > Myliobatiformes > Dasyatidae > Hypanus > Hypanus sabinus. The sequence continues at coordinate 64,724,124 of NC_082725.1, read as the reverse complement.
GGACAGACAGAAACCAGCTTCCCCTCCATGGACTCTCTATACTTCTTGCTGCCTCAGTAAAGAAGCCAGCATAATCAAGCACCCCACCCACTCTTCTCCCCTCTACTATCAGGCAAAAGGTACAAAAGCCCGAAAACACATACACCAAGCTCAAGGGAAGTTTCTATCCTGCAAATATAACATAAGAATGGTTCCCTGGTGTACTAAGATGGACTCACCCTCACAATCTACTTCCTTATAATCTTGCACCTTATTGTCTACATACACTGCATGGTTTCTGTAACAGTAACACTTTACTACGCATTCCGTTTACCTTGTTCTATCTCAATACTCTGTGTAATAACTTGATCGGTATGAATAGTATGTAAGACAAGCTTTTCAGTGTACTTCACTACAGGCAGTCCCCGGGTTACGTACGAGTTCCGTTCCTGAGTCCATCTTTAAGTCGGATTTGTACGTGAGTCTGAACAAGTACATCCGGTATTATTTAGCGTCAGTTAGTCAAATGTTTGTCTTAGTATATAGTATATATTTTATCTTTCTCTGCATATAAAACACTTAAGAAATGTATGTATTCCAATAATTAAACCACTACGTTGCTTAGTAATAATTGTAGCTTTCATCGGGGCAGGGCCTTTCACATGCTCCATTATTCTCAATTTATCCGTTATCCTTTAAAATTACGATGGCGATGGCCATCAATGACTGATGGCGTTTCACCTCAATCCCAACGTCTTATTATTTCCACTTTAATTTCAATTGCGATCACTTCCCGTCAATGGAACAGAAACACTGCGGGCGGTGGGTCCCAAGGTCCGCTGGGTCCTAAGGACCACCGCACAGAGACAGGCTAAATGGGACAAGTGGGGGCTGTGCTGGGTTTGGGTATTTGATCCTCCACAATATTCCGCATGGGGATTTAAACTGGAGGTGGCAGCGCTTTTTTTACGAGGTCGAGCTGCGAGATCGACATCCACCTGGAATGGATGATACCGGAGTCACTGGATCGACATCAACCTGGCACGGGAGCGGTCTGTCACTGGATCGAACTCGGGAACCTCCGTTCTCGAGCCCGGCGCTGATCTCACTGCACCACCAGCCGACCGGAACGGGGGGAGGGGGGCTCAGGGTGAATCTTACTAAGAAAAATTTAAGCCAAATACAAAGTTAAACACAGAACACAGTATCAACAGCAACGACTTAAAATGGCGGACGGCATCGCGATCTGACTTAAAATGGCGGACGGCATTCTCCTTCCTTGGTTCGTAAGTACGAGCTGTCCATAAGTCGAATGTTTGTAACTTGGGGACTACCTGTACATGTGAAATAATAAACCAATTCCATATTAATTCCAATTTAATATAGGATGCCTTATACCCATGTCCAGCCAAAGTTCTGGTCACCTCTCCAGATATTTGACTCCTGGAGTCAAATGAAACTATATAAAGGAAACTATTCCTGATGTTAATCATGGCTTAACGTTTGGGAAAGCGACCAAACACTTCCTGAATCCAAAAATGCTCCTTATGATTTCATATGGATATCTAATATAATGCATCATATGAGGAAGCCTATTGATGTGAGGATACACTTAACACACAATAGACAGTGAGGAGTTTCTAGGCAACAGAAGTCACTGATAAAATAAGCTTATTTTGAGAAGGTACAAAATTACCACAGAATCAATACCAATCATTTTTTTCTTTATGCCATTTGTTTTTCCTTATGTTCTAATTGCATTCAGTTAAACATTTTGAAGCTCATATTGGACTAATTTTAAAATAAAACATACAGAAGCAAAAAAAAAATCTGCTATTAAATTTGTGATTATTGCAATACTGGAGAACAATAATAGGCAGAAATCTTAGCATGTTGTGAGACTGTTCTCTACTGAGTTGTCCTGGTGCTAAATGCCATATATCCTTGCAGTGTGGAGGACAGCACTGCAATGCGGTGCTTTGGTTCTTTAATCCAAATCAGTGGCTGGGCCTGAGGCAGCTCTTAGCAGAAAGAATGGCAGACTGCAGGATCTGGGGATAACAGCTGACAACTTTGCAATCTGTCACACCACCAAAAGAGGAACGTTTTTGAAGAATTTGGAGCTTGTTCTCATTCCCATTTGCCAGAGAGAGAGAAGCATGTTGCAGTGACCTTGACATCTATGCCTACTGCAAGTTCAAGTTGCAACTTTCAAGTTTAATTATTATTCAACCGTACAGGAATATAGCCAAATGAAACAGCATTCCTCTGGGGCAAGGTGCAAACACATTACCAGCATCACACAACACACTGCACATAGCACATATGGTTATGATTTTTAAAAAATACATACAGTCACAAAGAGAAAAAAAGATAGCCTGTCCCTGAGATGTCCCGGTCCTGCTTGTACTTCCACAGGAGAGCAGCAATGACATTTCATACCCAGTATGAAATCCAGCCAGCTCCAGCATCTCCTTTGCAGGCCACAATAGGCGAGTTGGGGGTATGTGGGCCTTGTCAATGCAGCTCCCTTGCCATTCCTCTCGCCGATGAACCTGTGAACTGGGCTTGCAGTATTCTAATACTACCAATGTTGGATAAGGTCTTGCGATCACAATAAAAACAACCAAAATGATCACTTGCACCTTTTTTTGGACTATGCACCATTTTGGCATAACACTATATAACTGCAGATGACAACAAAACAACAGTCTGCAATAAGTCCAGCTTCATTGCTATTGAGCAACTTGCTGATAGGATACTCCTGCAGTACTTGATGCCTAGTATCTAACAGTGACTTGCGATTGTAAAAGAGACATACAGGACAAACAAATACACATTCAATTGGACCCAGAGTGCCCGCTCCTTACGAATGCGCGGCTATCTTGCTGGAATCTAAAATTAAGAAATTACAGTTTCTTGGCAAATAGAAACTGCAATGGTGTAAACATATTCCTCCCTGAACACCTACCTGGTTAAGGTTCATCGGATATATGTACGTCCGTCCAACAGATAGAGCAGGAAGCACTGCACCATCAATATGACAAGATGTGCAACAAGCAAGAACACATTTATTCACAGGGTGGGTGGGGGGAACACTGCTTCTCTTTTCAGACGCAGAAAGGAAAATTGTTTTATTTTGTTTCTTTTTTTACATGTCAGAAATTCATTACTGGGGCAGAGATAAGCCTGTGAGGAAATTTAAGTGAGTGATGTACAAGACTGCTATTTATGGATTATAAATATCTGAGCAAATACTCAAAATGGCCCAGCAGCGAAAGCATGGCTGTAAATCTGTAAACTCATTTTCAAACATAATATTTCATTGCACTACAGAATAAAACACTGACTGTAGTTTAATATGGTAAACTATAAATGAAAAATGTGACAAGTAAATTACATTTTAAGTTATTGAACATCCAGAAAATGCTGCAAAGCAATGAAATTTCTTTTGCAAAGTAACTCTTAAATATTTGGACCATCACTTTTAGTTGGCAATTAAAATGCAGTGAGCATTTAGATCCACTGGATGCAGTCATGAAAAGCACTTCAATTTCACTGCTTGCAATGTCTGTGAAGCAAAATACCCTGGTGAATTGGGAATATTGTTTCTCAGGGGAGGAGAAAACACAGTTGATGCTGGACATCAGCTGATGAATAAGCTGGTTAGACAAGGGTCAGAGGAAAAGCTAACAAAATGCAAAAAGATAAGTGCCTAAAGAAAAATCGAAGGGACACGGGGAAATTATCACTCTCACTGCTGCAGAAGCAGCCATGCACCTTCGGACAGCTTACACCACCAAAACATACTGCTGATGGTGCATAAGGAGCGTAATCTTTGATTTCTCTGTTTTGTTTCAAAGGAGCATTAGCAAGAAAATATCAAAGTAATCGTAATACTAAGGCAGATCAACAAAAGTTTGGTCAAAGAGTAAGGTTTTAAGAAATATTTAAAGGAGGAAAGAAGGGTAGGAAGGCAAGTGGCCGGGGAGCATTCAAGAGTTTAGGGCACTGGGAACCGGAGGCAAAGCTGATAATAGTGTAGCCATTATATATGTGGGAAATTAAAAGGATAGATTGAGAGAGACAGTCGTACCTTCGAGGACTGTGGGGTGGAGTGAAAAAAAAGTGTATGGAAGGATTTGAAAACAACATGAAAGCTTTAAAATTGCGACATTGCTTAACCAACTTCATAAATCAGGATATAGGAGGGAGATTGAAAATCTGGCTGAGTGGTGCCATTACAACAACCTCTCACTCAACGTCAACAAGACCAAGGAGCTGATTATTGACAAGGAGGAGGAAGTTGCAGGTCTATGAGCCAATCCTCATGGGGGGGAGGAGTCAAAGGTGGAGAAGGTCAGCCACTTTAAATTCTCCGGTGTTATCATTTCTGTCCTGGCTCAGAAAGAAAGTACAACTATGAAAAAAAGCAATGCTGCACCTCTACTTCCTTAGAAGTTTGCAAAATTCACATGACATCTAATACTTTGACAAACTTTGATAGAGAGTATATTGACTGGATGCATCACAGCCTGGTAATAAGCATGAGTGGAAAATCCTGCAAAATGTAGAGGACATGGCTTGGTCCATAACAGGAAAAGCTCTCACCTCCTTTGAACACATCTACATGGAGTGCTGTCGCAGGAAAACAGCATTGATCGTCAAGGAACCCCACCACCCAGGCAATGCTTTCCTCTCACTGCTGCCATCAGGGAGAAAATACAGGAGCCTCAGGACTCACACTACCAGATTCAGGAACAGTTATTACCCCTCAACCATCAGGCTCTTGCCCCCTCACTGAACTTTTAATAACTCTTCATCTCATATTCTCGATGTTCATTGTTTATTTTTTCCTCTTTTGTATTTGACAGTTTGTTGTCGTTTTTGCACATTGGTTGCTTGTCTCCCTTGTTGGGTGCAGTCTTTCATTGATTCTATTATGGTGCTTGGATTTAATACAGTATGCCCACAAGAAAATGAATCTCAGGGTTATATGCGGTGACTCTTCATCAGGAGTCATTTGTAGATTGCCACATGAATCTGTATTGTGGCTTCTGAATAGATGGAAGATGAGCGCAGGGCATCTGTAAATTATATGTGTTCAGTGAATAACTAAGTCCATTGCAGAGCAAAGTTACATATTTGGTTACAAGAAAAAGACTGTGAACCCTTTTAAGTTACCTGGTTTTCTGTATCAATTACACATAAATTGTGGTCTGATCTTCATCTAAGTCACAATAATAAACAAGCACAATTTGCCTAAACTAAAAACACACAAACATTTCTACTTTTCATGCCTTTCTTGAACGCATTGTTTAATCATTCACAGTCCAGTCTGAAAAAATATGTGAACCCTTGTATTTAATAACCGGCAGAGCCTCCTTTAGCAGCAATAACCTCCACTATTACTGGTCCGACTTGCACAATGGTGAGGAGGAATTTTAGACAATTCCTCCATACAAAACTATTTCAGTACATCAATATTTCTGGGATACCTTGCTCATCCCATAACATCTCAATTGGGTTAAGATCTGCACTCTAACTTGGTCATTCCAAAACACAAATTTTCTTCTTTTTAAACCATCCTATTGTCGATTTACTCCTGTGTTTCGGATCGTTGCATCATCCAACTTCTATTAAGCCTCAGGTTGCTACCCTGACATTCTCCTGTAAAATGTCTTGAATTGTTCCTTCAGCGATTGCAAGCTGTCCAGGCCCTGAGGTAGCAAAGCAGCCCCAAACCATGATACTCCTTCCACCATGTTTCGTAGCTGAGATGAGGTTTTGATGTTGATGCACAATGCCCTTTTCCCTCCAAACATCGCAGTGTGCATTTCTGCCAAGAAGTTCAACTTTTGTCTCTTCTATTCTCAGAACATTGTCCCAGAAACACCGTGGAACATCCAGGCAGTCTTTTACAAACTTGACAGGTGCAGAAATGATTTTTTTGGGAAGCAGTGTGTCTTTCCATTAACACTATTCTTGTTCAGTGTTTTTCTTGTAGTGGGCACATGAACAGTGACTTTAGCAAGTTCTAGAGATTTCTGCATGTCTTTTGTTGCTACCCTTGTGTTCTTTCCCACCTCCTTCAGCATTGCATGTAGTGCGCTTGGTGTAATCTTTGCAGGATGCCTACTCCTTGGGAGAGTAGCAACAGTAATGAATTTCCTCTATTTGTAGACAATTTCTCCTACTGTGGACTGATGAATGCTCAGGTCTTCTGAAATGCTTTTGTAGCCTTTTCCAGCTTCATGCATCTCTATACTTCTTCTAAAGCCTTCTGAAAGTTGTTTTGATTGAAGCATGGTGCACATAAACAGATCTTTCTTGAGAGGAGCCGGCTCTGTCAGTAACCTGACTTTGTGTGCCTTTTTTATGGGCAGGGTACCTCTACAATGCACACCTCCAATCTCAACTCATTGATTGGAACATTTGACTCCTAATAGCTTTTGCAGAAGGCAAACCTTCAGAGGTTCACATACTTTTTTGAACCCAGACTGTGATTTTTTAAATGGTGTACTCAGTATTGAAGAGTAGAAGTACAATTGTTTGTGTATTATTAGCTTAGGCAGATTGTGTCTGTCTATTGTGACTTAGATGACAATCAGATGACATTTTATGAGTAATTAATGCAGAAAACCAGGTTATTGCAAAGGATTAACAAACTTTTTATTGTAACTGTACAAGGCACAAAAACTCAGTGTGAAACTTATTTAAGAGCTCTTTACTCATCTTCCACAAAATACAGCTGCAATTCAGAATGCAGTTAATTGCATATAACAATTCCCAAAGGGGTAGCAGTCAAGACTGCTAATAATGCAAAGATTCGTGGAAAAGTAAGGAAGAAAGGTATAATCACAAACAAGATAAAATCTGCAGATGCTGATTATCTGAGCAACGCACACAAAATGCTGGAGGAACTCAGTAGGCCAGGCAACATCTATGGAAAAAAGTACAGTCGATGCTTCGGGCTGAAACCCTTCAGCAGGCGTAGAGAGAAAAAGCTGAGGAGTAAATTTGAAAGGTGGGGGGGGGGGGAGTGAGAGTAATACCAGGCAATAGATGAAACTTGGAGGGGGAGGGATGAAGCAAAGAGCTAGGAAGTTGATTGGTGAAAGAGACAGAGGCCATGGAAGAAGGGGGTGGGGAGAGGAGCACCAGAGGAAGGCGATGGGCAAGCAAGGAGATAACATGAGAGAGGGACAAGGGGATGTGAAATGGTGAAGTGGGGAGGGGTGGAGACATTACTGAAAGTTTGAGAAATCGAAGTTCATGTCATCAGGTTGGAGGCTACCCAAATGGAATATAAGGTGTTGTTCCTTCAACCTAAGTGCGGCCTTGTCCCAACAGAGGAGGAGGCCATGGATGGACATATTGGAATGGGAATGGGAAGTGGAATTAAAATGGGTGGCCACTGGGAGATCCCACTTGTTCTGGCGGATGGAGCATAGATGCTTGGCAAAGCTGTCTCCCAGTCTATGTCAGATCTCACTGGCCACACCAGGAGCACTGAACGCAGTATATGACCCCAGCAGATACACAGGTGAAGTGTCGTCTCACCTGAAAGGATGGCTTGGAGCCCTGAACGGTAGCCAGGGAGGAGGTATAGCGGCAGGTGAAGCACTTGTTCTGCTTGCAAGGATAAGTGCCAGGAGGGAGATCAGTGGGGAGGAATGAATGGACAAGGGAGCTGCTTAGGGAGCGATCCCTGCAGAAAGTGGAAAGTGGTGGGGGGTGGGGGGAGAGAAAGATTTGTTTGGTGGCGGGATCCAGTTGCAGGTGGTGGAAGTTTTGGAGAATTATGTGCTGGACACTGGTCTGGTGGTAGATAAGGACAAGAGGAACCCTATCCCTGGCAGAGTGGCGGGAGGACGGGGTAAGAGCAGATGCATGAGAAATGGAAGAGATGCAGTTGAGGGCAGCATTGATGGTGGAGAAAGGGAAGCCCCTTTCTTTGAAAAAGCAGGACATCTCCTTCATTCTAGAATGAAAAGCCTTATCCTGAGAGCAGATGCAGCGGAGACAGAGGGATTGAGAAAAAGGGATGATGTTTTTACAAGTAGCAGCTTGGGACAAGGTATAGATGAGGTAACCGTAGGAGTCCGTTGGTTTAAAATAGACATCAGTGGATAAGCTGTCTCCAGAGATAAAGACAGTGAGATTGAGAAAGGCAAGGGAAGCGTCAGAAATGGACCAAGTGAACTTGAGGGCCAGGTGGAAGTAGAAGGCAAAGTGGATAAAATCAATGAGTTCAGCATGGTTTCAGGAAGCAGCACCAATGCAGTCATCAATGCGGGATGGTCATCAGTGAAGGCTTGGAACATAGACCGTTCCACATAGCCAACGAACAGGCCAGCATAGCTGGGATTCATGCAAGTGCCCATGGGTATCTTTTTTGCTTGAAGGAAGTGGGAAGAGCCAAAAGAGAAATTATTTAGAGTGAGGACAAGCTCCGCTAGGCAGAGGAGAGTGGTGGTGGAGGGAAACTGGTTGGGTTTTGTGTCCAGAAAGAAATTGAGGGCTTTGAGGCCTTCCTGGTGGGGGATGGAGATGTATAGGAACTGGATATCCATAGTGAAAATAAGATGATGGGGGCCAGGGAATCTGAATTCCTTGAAAAAATCAAGGGCATGTGAGGTGTCACAGATGTAGGTAGGAAGGGAGTGAACCAGAGGGGAATAAAACAGAGTTGACGTATGCAGGTACGAGTTCAGTGGGGCAGGAACAAGCTGGAACAACGGGTCTACCTGGACAAGCAGGTTTATGGATTTTGGGTAGAAGGTAGAAACGGGAGGTGCAGGGTGCAGGAACTATGAGGTTGGTGGCAGTGGATGGGAGATCCCCAGTCAATAAGATTAATGATGGTATGGGAGACAATAGCCTGGAGTCTCTTAGTAGGGTCCTGTTTAAGGGGCAAGTAAGCAGAGGTGTCTAAGAGTTGGCGATGGGCCTCAGCATGTTAGAGGTCAGTTTGCCATACCACTACAGCACCTCCCTTATCTGCAGGGAAGTATAATGTAAGGTAAAGTAAAAAAATCAAGAAGATGGTATATGAGTAGGGAGAACCTGAGAAGGCAAATCGAATATTGACCTTTATAGAAATAAAGGTAAGAGTCTGAAAGTAGTAAAGTGTTACTGCAATTGTACAATGTCATACTTAATGTACTGTGTACCCCCTTGGTCTTAGAAAAGCTGTGTAGTTGCTTTGGTGCCAGTTCAGTGATGATACACTAGATTGAATCCAAAGATGAGGAGGAAGGTCTGACATACAAACGTAGATAGTCAAGGAAATTTGGCTACAATCCACAGTTTAGAATTATAAAGGATTATATTGAAGCAACACATACAAAATGCTGGAGGAACTCAATGGGTTAGGCAGCATTTATGGAAAAAAAAGTCAATATTTTGGGGCGAGACCGTTCAGCCGGCCAGGAGATAAAAAGATGATCAGTAGATTTGAAAGGTGGGTGGGGTGGGGGAGGGAGAACACAAGGTGATAGGTGAAACCGAGAGGGGGAGAGGTGAAGTAAAGAGCTGGGAAGTTGATTGTTGAAAGAGATACAGGGCTGGAGAAGGGGAGTTTGATAAGAGAGAACAGAAGGCTATGGAAGAAAGAAAAGGGGAGGGGGAGTTAATGGGCAGGCAAGGAGATAGGGTGAGACAGGGAAAAGGGGATGGGTAATGGTGAAGGGGGAAATTACCAGAAGTTAAAAAAATCAATGTTCATGCCATATTGAAGTATATGAGATTCTGAGGAGCCTTGACACAAGCCTTGAGAATCTAAAACTAAGGGACCCAACATTCTGATAAAGGTTCACCTATTTCATACTGAGATGAGAAATAATTTCATTTGTCATAGAAGACAGCTGTGCAGACTGAGTATATGGTTCCACTTCTTGGAATCACCACCATGCTCCCTGTGGTTTCCTGGGCTGCACACTGGACTGAACTTGCAGCCCTCTGCTTTCCAAGTCCAGCAACATAGATCAGGTGGCATCTGGGCAGTGAGGTGGAGTAGGTAGAGCTGGGGGTGCAACTCAGTTTTACATTAAATCTTTAATATTTACACATTTCTTCCTTAAATTCATTGAGTCCCAACAACCTATCCTTTTTTTAAATACTTTATTTACAATTTTAAATTTTACAAAGACAAAACATATTGGAGATATACAAACCAATACCAAGGAGATGCAGCTCCAGATGGAGCACAGACAAAACAAATCAAAAACAAAAACAAAAAGGCTGCCAGACAATTTACAAAATTACATAAATAGACTTTCAAAAAAAGTTGACACAATAGTGTTATCACAGAAGCAATGTAAAATAAAATGAATAAAGGAATCCGGTTAGGCACCACACCCACTCATGAAACTAGATAGGTCAAGATCACTATGTATGTGAGGTAATGACACTGAGCCAAGAAAGGTCCCCATATTCCCTCAAATATATTCAGTATATTGAGTTTGTGCAGATGCAGTCTTTCCATTTGTATAATGGACAACATTATACAATGGACAATTGTATAATGAGCCAGTGTGCAAAGGTAGGTGCAGTAGTAGACGTCCAGATCGGAAGAATAAGTTTCTTAGCCACCACCATTCCTAGATGCAGAGCAATCTGCAGGTCGTGCGGCAACTCAAGAGTCACTGCAGAACATCCAAGGATGGCGAGGTCGTGATTGGGCTGAGTGTCTCTAGAATAGGCTTTTGAGAGCCACTCAAAAATTGCAGACCAGAAGTTGTATAATGTAGGGCAAAACCAGAAAAGATGTGCAAGTGAGCCCTCAGCAGAACGGCACTTGTCGCAATCAGGAGACACAGATGGGAAGACGCGATTCAATTTTGTTTTTCAATAATGCATCACCTTGTACTGGATTAACCTGTGGCGTGAATTAATAGAGCAACAGTGAAACTGGGACATTGCCTCCTCCCAAAGTTCCACTGATATCTCTGAGTTCAAGTCCTTAGCCCAGGCTTCCATAATAGAATCTGTAGAAACCAAAGGAGTAAAGCAATTCACAATTTTTGATATTAACTGTTTGGAGTCTGGAGGGAGCAAGAGTTTTTCAAGAAAGGGGCGGGTGGTGGAAATAGGCTTGAAGTGTGGGCACTTTTCCTTGACATAGTGTCTAACTTGGAGATAGTGAAAAAACTGTGAATTTGGAAGGTTAAACTTAGTGCTTAATTGTGTGAATGATGCAAATTGGCCATCGATGTACAGATCTAAGAAAGTTTTGATACCCCTCTCTCTCCAGACTGCAAACCCCATCTAATTGTCCAGGCTTAAATGAGTGATTTTGACAAATGGGAACATGTATGGAAACACTGAGAATTTGGTGAACCACTTTAATCTGGTTTAATATTCATAAAGAATTCTTTAAGGTAAAGTTTTGTTGGATTAGCTTATCTGTTGAGGCATAAGTGGAAAGCAGAAGAGCAGGAAGTGAAGAATATTTAACAACAGAGGCTTCCAGCTGTAGCCATAAAGGTTTTTCTTTGGTCTCGCCGCCTCCACACTTCCAATGTGTAAGAGCCCTGGAGTTAGCTGCCCAATAGTAATGTTTGAAAATTGGCAGACCAAGACCACCCTTCTTAAGAGGTTTGTGAAGGTGAACCTTAGATATCCTGTGTGATTTATAGACCCAAACAAAAGGCAATATGATAGAATCAAGTTTCTTAAAAAGGGATGCATTTAAGTATATAGGCAGGTTTTGAAAAAAGATATAGAAACCTGGGTAGGGTCACCATTTTGATCGCATTTACCTGTCCAATCATCCTCCAGGACTCAATATTTGTTCTGAGTTTTTCTAAGGATTCTATAAAGATAAATTTGAAAAGATGCTTCGAGTTCTTAGTCAGTTTAATCCCCAAATAGGTGAAACAGTCCTTCTCTACTCTAAAAGGCAATTCTTTCAGGAAGTCTTCAGTAAATTGATGACTAAGGGCATGAATTCGCTCTTTCCCCAATTTATGGTATAGCCAGAAATGTTCCCAAAGAAATTTATATACTCTAGTAGGTTGGGAATAGAGACCGCTGGATCGGCTAGACAAATAAGAAGGTCGTCCGCGTACAAAGTCACATGGGTCTCAATATTGCCCAACTTAATGCCTTTAATGTGTGGGTGGTCCCTAATGCCAATTGTCAGTGGCTCCAGTGCTCTATGTTAAACAGCAGGGGGACAATGGGTCCCCTTGGCGAACACCACATTGCAGGGAGAATGGATTGGATTTATCACCATTTGTAAGAATGGAAGATTTTGGATTTTAACCCATTCAAGCTTCTTGAGTGTTGCAATTAGATAGGTCCACTCTATCATATCGAATGCTTTGTGGTCGTCTACAGACAGTATAGCAGCTCTATCATCTTTCCCATAATCGGCATACAAAATATTGAGAATTTTGCGGACGTTACAAAAGGAGTACCTGCCAGGGATAAATCTTGTTTGGTCCAAGTGAATGATATTTGCTATATACTTACTGAGCCGATTCGCTAACACTTTTGTGTTAGCTGGGTGGAAACTCGGAGGTGCTTGTCTGTGCGGGCCTGACAGAACCACCCCCCCATCCCTGCACTGCGATGCCTGATGGACCAGGGCAAACTGGATGGGTCTAGAAGAACTCCTCGATGAGTGATGGACCCTAGATGAAACTGGACTACACCCATGACCTCTCCTCTGGACTGTACACTTCCCAGTCAACCAGGTTCTGCACATCCCATCCATGAAGATGTGAATCCATCAATCAGTGAACTGTGTGCACTGAACCTTCTTCCACCGTCCTAGGTTTTGGAGCTGTTGGCTCAGGTGAATTGAGTGGTCCATGGACAGCAGGCTTGTGACTGGTCACGAGGTTATAGCCTGAGAATCACTAGCAACTGGAGATGACAAGTGACTGGATTGATGCGATTGGTAATCTTGAAGGGACCAATGGACTGGGGAGAGAGCTTCCAGAAGTCGGTGTGCAGGAGTAGATATCAGGTGGACAACTAGACACTATCCCCAAACAAGAGTAGTCTGGTTGGGCCCACTGGAGTCAGCACGTACGTGAAATTGTCAGGAGTGTTGGCCAGATAGAAGCATGATGAGCACACCCAGACTGACTTGTTAAAATCATGCTTAACCTGGCTCAGCCCCATGTTCCTTGTAACTGTGCTGGACCAATTGAGTTGGCAAATTATAGCTAGACTTCGGGCACTGGATCTTGAGGCCCAACTCCCAGATCACGTTGCTAGCCTTTCAGTATTTCACTGCTGTCTGAATTTTGTAAATTGTTTTTAATGTTGGTTGTTTATCAGTTTTAGTTCAAATAGATTTTTAAAAATGAGTCAAACTAAAAAGTGTTGGTAAATTTGATTAAGATCACAATACTAAGGGAGGTACAGCATGGAAATCGGCCATTCAGTAAGCCAATTCTGCACTGATCATCAGTTTTGTGCTTGTACTAACCCTATTTTATTTTTCTCACATGCCCTCTGCTCCCCCCCCCCCCCCACACTCTACCACTGATCTACACACTCAGGCAATTTACAATTGAGAAATTAATCTACTAATCGATCCATCATTGGGACATGGGAGGAGATCAGAGCACCTGGAGGAAACACACATGGTCACAGGGTGGATATGCAGACTCCACATAGACAGCACCAGATTTTGGACAGAACCTAGGTACCTGACAGAGGTACACTTCATGCTCCCTATTCCACTTTCTACTGTCTTCCCCAAGAAAATGGAGCAATTTCCAAATGGCAAATATCAGCAACAAAATGTCTTATGCAATGGCTAATCAGGGATAAGGACTGCATTGCTTAAAGTTTTGTTTCAACTCCAATTAACTGCATCTGCAATATTTTGCTTTTGAACTTTTCAAAGCAGCTGAAATTTGACACCCAAATTCCACAATTCAAAAATTGTTAAATCTCAGGTTTTGACTTCATCTTGTCCTGTCCAATGATGACACTTACAATATGTTACAAGAGCTACTTCCTGAAATCTTACAATATTATAAGACCATAAGATATAGGAGAAGAATTAGGCCATTCAGCCCATCGAGTCTGCTCCATCATTCTGATCCAATTCTTCCAGTCATCCCCACTCCCCTGCCTTCACCTCATACCTTTTGATGCCCTGGCTAATCAAGTGCTTGTCTATCTCTGCCTTAAATACACCCAATGACTTGGCCTCCACAGCTGCTCGTGGCAACAAATTCCACAGATTTACCACCCTCTAAATAAAGTAATTTCTCTGTATCTCAGTTCTAAATGGATATCCTTCAATCCTGAAGTCATGCCCTCTTCTCCTAGAATCCCCTACCATGGGAAATAACTTTGCCATATCTAATTGTTCAGGACTTTTAACATTTGGAATGTTTCTATGAGATCCCCTCTCATTCTCCTGAACTCCAGGGAATACAGCCCAAGAGCTGCCTTGTTCCTCATATTCCTCATATGGTAACCCTTTCATTTATGGAATTACAATTAGAATTTTAAAATAAGTTGTGAGGAGAGGCCAGTCTATCACAAAAACCAGTGTCCACTCCATTAATATTGTTTATACTTTCAGCTGCCTCAGGAAAGCAGACAACATAATTAAAGACTCTTCTCACTTTGGTCATTCTCTCTGCGCTCCACCTTCCATCAGGCAGGAGATCTAAAAGCTTAAGAGCATGTACTATCAGCTTCTATTCCCCTTGAATTGATTTCTTCTATGATAAAAACTCATTGTCTCACAATCTATTAAGGCCCTCCATTGAGAAGGGTCGACCATGGATGTGCATCCTAGCTATCTACACAAGTCAGGGCAGTATGATATGGAGAACAAGCCCATGCAGGAGGCTCTCCTCTCCCTGCAGCTGATGAATTCAAAAGAAAGGCAGAGACTAACATTGTATGGCACCAGTGGCGTTACAGGAGTTGCCAGTCAGCATTGAACTCAACATAGGACTGTGTTCAGGACTTCAGCTCTGCATTTTTCCTCAGTTTACTCCAAAGCCTTGCCCATAAGTGAGTAAAGATGCAAGGCTGCTGTTTGAGATCAGAATTTTCCTTCTCCTAGATGAGTTGCCAACCACTACTGATGTGCTACATCTGCCTGAATCAACTGGTTTTAAGGTACCAGTAAACTGTCTTTGCCTCTTCTCCTGTCAGTAGAAACGATTCCGCCAGGCTTAGTACCTATGCCACACGTGAAGACCAGGATCTGGAGTTGGTTGTCAGAGGCTATTTGAGATGCATGCCATTGGGAGCATTTAATAGGTAATGGGAGCTTGTCCCCATTGTCACCTGCGAGTATGACAACCTTAAGGCACCAGTCTCAATCCACCTACATTCTATTATTGTACCTTTATTTTCCCTTTGATACTATGTCAATATAGTTGTGTATGGAATGAACTGGCTGGATTGCATACAATGTTTTTCACTGTATCTCAGTACATATGACAATAAACCAATACAAACACCAAATACTTTCTGCAATGCTTATTTGTGCAAGAGTGCTGATGGACTCTTTGGGAATGGATCTGGCCACTTCTGCTGGAATGAGGTTGAATCTATGAGACTATACATGATGGTCAGGGCTTTCGGTAAGAATTCGGGTGGCAGATATTGGGTTAAATGCCTGTCATTCATACCTCCTAATTATCCTTTCATTTCACTTTCATTGAAAGGAAAATTGAGTGGGATGCTGTACCCCATTAGAATTCGAGCTGATGGCAGGTCTGGGCTTTTTCCACAACACATCTTGATCCAAGTAGCAGAAGATCCTCCTGTACAAAAGCTAGATGAACTCATCAGGTTGGGCAGCATCCATTGACCGCTCATTTCAATGGATGCTGCCCGACTTACTAAGTTCATCCAGCTTTTGTAGGTGTTGATTTGACCACAGCAGCTGCAGTGTACTTTGTGTTTAGAAAATCCTTCTGCCTGGGCTCTGATGACTTCACTCTCCTTATTAACTAGAAATTATCACCAGCCTACAGCATGCTACCAGGTAGGAGGCAGCTTGACAGGTACTTGAATGAGCAGGACACAGAGAGATATGACATTAATGCAGACAAGTGGGATAGTATAGATGGGCATCATAGATGTAGTTTGTGGATGGGAAATTAAATAAATTAGTTTATAATTGTCACATGTTCTGAGATAAAGTGAAAAACTTTGATTTGTATGCCATCCAGAATAAAAGGTAGCAGATATAGAGAAAATGCTGTACAGGTAGACAATAAGGCACAAAATCATAAGGAGGTAGAATGAGGTCAAGAGTCCATCTTATCGTCTGTGTCATGATACAAAGCATTCATCAATCCCTCAGCTGCACCAGCACTATCATATGTCAGCTCGGCATATCTCTACCCCACCCATTTCTTTGTGACAATTGAGTGATTTCCAAGTTTAAAGTAAAATTTATTATCAGACTGCATACATGTCACCACATACAATGCTGAGATTCTTTTTCCTGCAGGCATACACAACAAATCTATAGAAGAGCAATTGTAAACAGGATCAATGAACAACAAACTGTGAAAATGCAAATATAAATAAATTACAATAAATAATGCGCATGAAATAACAAGATAAAGAGTCCTTGAAGTGAGACCATTGGCTGAGGGAACACCATAAATAGAATGCGTTTTGCTCAAGAACCTGATGGTTGAGGGGTAGTAACTCTTCTTGAACCTGGTGGTACAAGTCCTGAGGCACTTGCAACTTCTAGCTGATGGCTGCAGCGGGAAAAGAGATTGGTCTGGGTGCTGAGGTTCTTTGATGATGGATGCTACCTTTCTCCTAAAGTCTACAATCAGTTCTTTGGTTTTATTGACATAGAGTGAGAGATTGTTCTTGTTACACTACACAGCCAAATTTTCTAGCTTCCTCCTGTATGCTGGTTCATCACCAGGTTTGTCTCATCAGCAAACTTGTTTATGGTGTTGGAGCTGTGCTTAGCCACACAGTCATGGTGTAAAGTGAGTAGAGCAGGGGCCTAAGCACACATCCCTATGGTCCTCCTGTGCTGATGGAGCTGATGCTGTGCTGATGATTTCTAAGTCATTCCAGTTCCGACGAAAGATTATTGACCCAAAACATTCATTCTGTCCTCAACAAGAGCTGCTCAATCTGCAGAGTATCTCGAGCAATCTTTGTAGTCACGCAGTTCTTGAAAGTAGTTTATGACTGAAAGGGCTTTGAAACATGTTCAGTGCCACCAAATCCATGCTTTGCAAGTATGGAGTTTCCAAACAGAACCAGGCATAGCAACAGCAGGTGCTGTCTCAACTGCAGTGTTACATTGCTTGCCCTTTATGAATGGCCCAGAGCCAAGATTTCAGCAGCAGCTTAGCTACAGTACTATCCGTAGAGACTTACTGCCTTCTCTTCAGAGATGCAGTAATCCGTAAAATAGTGTAAACAAAGCTGAACCTCTCTCTTACAACTTGAAAGATGGATAAATAGGAAGCAACATGGTGCCAAAGATTCATATGTGACCTGACCGATCTGAATTGTGATATGGTAAGGGCCTAACTGTGCAATTGTGGAGATGCAGCAGTGATGTCATTTGGACAATCCTTGGTTTGTGGTATTGACCAAGATGCTTTTGGCTCAAAGCAGGATCAGCTGAACTTTCCAAACAATTAATAAGGGTGGGGGGGGGGGAGTTTATGATATTATTTATTCTGGAAAATCGGATTGCAGATACACAACTGCTTTCAGTGTGCAAAGTACCTTCAGCAAAAAGATCCAAAGCAACTAACCATTTACAAGTTCAGCTTTTTGTATTAAAAATGTCTCTCAGCAAAGCAGTCTTTCTCTTTATGGTAAGTGTGTCTAAATGCCAGTTCTGTACACATTACTGCCAGATTTTTTATCAGGAGCTGTCTGGGCTTCTTCCAACAATATGTAGAAAGAATCATCTAACACTTCTTCAGCTCCAGTGAGCTGAAAAGCAGTGTCAAGAATTTAGGGAGAATGCCGTCCAAGTGCAGAAGAATGGGACAAAAGATTCTCTCCACAGGGCAGCTGCACCCTGCATTCAGGCAAAACTCTTATACAGAATTAAATTCTGAACCAAAAAAAAACATTGAACAAGATCTGGAAAGTAAGCATATGTGACAACTTAAGTGTTCTTGCAAACTAATAGCATGATTTTTAAAACAAAAGTAACACTCTGTGTTCAATAGGAGACCATCTTGGCTTTTGATGATTACTGTTTTAAAAATATATTTCCAATAGCAATCTATTGTATATTAACAGTTATTGAATATAGCAGATTATATTGGAGATGCTAAATTAACAACTATGCACATAAAGTTAACTTTTTTCCTGTGCTTGGTGGAAAGTTAGTGCAGTATTAAGCTCTAAAGTGAAGGGTGCTCATCTTTCTTTATTTACAATGTTACTGGTGCAGAACCTCATGGTGTTACTTTAGTCAAGTGCTACATTAAATGTCTGATCCCAAGCTGTGTTTAACCAGGAAATCTTAGGCGTGAAACATAAATCTTACTAACAAGGTGACAACTGCAATAACTGGGGAGTATCCAGAAGCCTCACTAAATTTATATGGGTGGATTATCATCTGAAAACCTGTAATGATTGTAGAAAAAGGCTCAATACAATCATCTCAATGAAACCTCACAACTACTAAAGCATATTGGATATTGATTTACCTATGCTTTAGAGAGTTCAGTGTAAACCAATTCAAGGTTATGCATTCACTCCTCTAGCATGTGCTTTCAAATTTCTATGTAGAAGTAGTGCTGTACAGGGAGACCCACATTAGTTTTGGATGCAGCCTTTTGACTCAAATGTATTTCCCCATGGTCTATGGTGCATTTCCTCTGCAATCTCTTGCCATTGTAGAAAGGACAGATTGTAGAATTAGGTTGCGGACTAAGGAGTGAAATTCAGTGAGAAAGGCTAGAAGCATGGTGGGGACAGTATCCCAACAGGGGTTGGTGGAGTTTGTAAAAGAAAGTGAGAAAGGTGGGTCAATTCCTAACGATAAATTAAGGAAGGAACTAACTAGGTAGCTAGATGATTGATTCTCTGCTGCAGCCCAAATAGAACCCAAACTTTTTCAGCAATGTAAAAACACCTTCAACACTCAGATTGAGATTTACCCAGGTATTTCAAATTCAAGCTGTTCACTGCACTGCAATTCTGCACTTGTGATATGAATTAATTGTTGCATCTCGATTTTCTTCCATTAGATACACCCAGCTGCTTCAGTGTGTACAGTTGAAGTCAGCAAATACATTTAAGCTCAGTTTTTCCACAATCCCTGACATTTAATCCTAGAAAACATTCCCTGTCTTAGGTCAGTTAGGATCACTACTTTACTTTAAGAATGTGAAATGTCAGAATAATAGTAGAGAGAATGATTTATTTCAACTTTTATTTCTTTCATCACTTTCCCAATAGGTTAGAAGTTTACATACATTTTGTTAGTATTTGGTAGCATTGCCTTTAAATTGTTTAACTTGGGTCAAACGTTTTGGGTAGCCTTCCAAAAGCTCACAGTAAGTTGCTGGAATTTTGTTCCATTCCTCCGGACAGAACTGCTGTAACTGAGTCAGGTGTGTAGGCCTCCTTGCTCGCATACACTTTTTCAGTTCTGCTGACAAATTTTCAATCGGATTGAGGTCAGAGCTTGTGATGGCCACTCCAATACCTTGACTTTGTTGTCCTTAAGCAATTTTGCCACAACTTTGGAGGTATGCGTGGGGTCACTGTCCATTTGGAGAACCCATTTGCAACCAAGCTTTAACTTCCTTGCTGATGCCTTGAGATGTTGCTTCAATATATCCACATAATTTTCCTTCCTCATGATGCCATCTATTTTGTGAAGTGCACCAGTCCCTCCTACTTCACTGTTGGGACGGTGTTCTTCAGCTTGCAAGCCTCACCCTTTTTCCTCCAAACATAACGATGGTCATTATGGCCAAACAGTTCAATTTTTGTTTCATCAGACCAGAGGACATTTCTCCAAAAAGTAAGATCTTTGCCCCCATGTGCACTTGCAAACTGTAGTCTGGCTTTTTTATGGCAGTTTTGGAGCAGTGGCTTCTTCTTTGTTGAGCAGCCTTTCAGGTTATGTCAATATAGGACTCGTTTTACTATGGATATAGATACTTGTCTACCTGTTTCCTCCAGCAAGGTCATTTGCTGTTATTCTAGGATTGATTTGCACTTTTTGTGCCAAAGTACGTTCAACTCTAGGAGACAGAATGAGTCTGCTTCCTGAGTGGTATGACGACTGAGTGGTCCCATGTTGTTTATACTTTTGTACTATTGTTTGTACAGATGAACGTGATACCTTCAGGCATTTGGAAATTGCTCCCAAGGATGAAACAGACTTGTGGAAGTCTACAATTTTTTTTCTGAGGTCTTAGCTGATTTCTTTTGATTTTGTTTGTAAACTTTTGACCCACTGGAATTGTGATATAGTCAACCAAAAGTGAAATAATCTGTCTGTAAACAATTGTTGGAAAAATTACTTGTGTCATGCACAAACTTTTAAAAGTAATCAAGAATTGTTTTAAAAATTGCACTCAGTTGAAGAATTTCACAGCCCGACAATTTGATGGCCATGCTATTGCCTTCTCCATTTCTGATTCACTCCTCTTTCTCAACAGTAAAGTCCTCAAGTGCCCGTGCATTGTTTCTGGCACCTCTCTAAATAACATTGTCGCTAACTTCCCATCAGCATTAGACTGCCAACCAATGCCACCTGACCCTGATGGCAGTAGGAGAATAAGGGTCTGTCTGGCATCTTGTTGCCAAGGAAACATAGCTGTACTGCCTCATTTGCTCGTCTCTTATGTTTTGTTTATTCTTCTTTTACTGAAATGTAAATGATGGCTTGGGTTCATTCCAGAAGCCTATCATGGCTATATTTTTTTAAACAACAGCAGGTTAAAAGATCAAATTTTACCTGGAATGCAATAACCAATCTGGGGAAAATGGGAATCCTAAGGATAAACTCAGACAGTATTATGCAAAAATCTTAGGCACATTTTTTTTTAACTTAGATAGTTACAAAAATAACATGAAAGGTTTCCAAATATCACAAGATTACTATAAAGAGCAGTAAACAGTAAAAAAATAAATCAAATCAATATTTGGTGTGACCAGCATTTGCTTTTAAAACTGCATCAATTCTCTCAGTATTCTGTTGTACAGTTGTATAAGAAAAGCAGCTGGTAGGTTCTTCCAAGCATCCCGGAGAACTTGCCACAACTCTTCAGCAGATGCTGGCTGTCTCGCTTGCTTCTGTCTGTCCAGTTAATCACAGACAACCTCGATGATGTGGAGACCAGAATCAGAATCAAGTTTATTATCACTGGCATGAAATTTATTAACTTAGCGGAAGCAGTTCAATGCAATACATAATCTAGTAGAGTAAAATAATAATAAAACATAATAATAAATAAACAAGTAAATCAATTACATATATTGAATAGATTTTTTTAAATCTGCAAATACAGAAATACTGTATATTTTTTAAGAAGTGAGGTAGTATCCAAAGATTCAAAGTCCACTTAGGAATCTGATGGCAGAAGGGAAGAAGCTGTTCTTGAATCACTGAGTGTGTGCCTTCAGGCTTCTGTACCTCCTATTTGATGGTAACAGTGAGAAAAGGGCATGCCCTGTGTGCTGGAGGTCCTTAATAATGGACGCTGCCTTTCTGAGACACTGCTCCCTGAAGATGTCCTGGTTACTTTGTAGACTCGTACCCAAGATGGAGTTGACTAGACTTACAACCTTCTGCAGCTTCTTTTGGTCCTGTGCAGTAGCTCCTCTATACCAGACAGTGATGCAGCCTGTCAGAATGCTGTCCACGGTACAAGTACAGAAGTTTTTGAGTGTATTTGTTGACATGCCAAATTGCTTCAAACTCCTAATGAAGTATAGCCACTGTCTTGCCTTCTTTATAACTACATCGATATGTTGGGATCAGGTTAGATCCTCAGAGATCTTGACACCCAGGAACTTGAAGCTGCTCACTCTCTCCACTTCTGATCCCTCTATGAGGATTGGCATGTGTTCCTTCGTCTTACCCTTCCTGAAGTCCACAATCAGCTCATTCGTCTTACTGACTTTGAGTGCCAGGTTGTTGCTGCAGCACCACTCCACTAGTTGGCATATCCCACTCCTGTACACCCTGTCATCACCACCTAAGATTCTACCAACAATGGTTGTATCGTCAGTAAATTTATAGATGGTATTTGAGCTATGCCTAGTCACACAGTCATGTGTATATAGAGAGTAGAGCAAAGGGCTAAGCGCACACCCCTGAGGTGTGCCAGTGTTGATTGTCAGAGAGAATTATGTTGTCACCAATTCATACAGACTGTGGTCTTCTGGTTAGGAATTCGAGGATTCAACTGCAGAGGGAGGTACAGAGGTCCAGGTACTGAAACTTCTCAATCAGGATTTTGGGAATGATGGTATTAAATGCTTAGCTATAGTTGATGAACAGCATCCTGACGTAGGAGAGCCATTGAGATTGCGTCTTCCATTGACCTATTGTGGCGATGGCAAATTGCAATGGGCTCCGTGGAGGCCATACCAACTGCTGCAAAACTCCTTGCTCTTCTTTTCACTGAAGACAGTTCTTTATTACCTTGGCTGTATGTTTGGGATCATTGTCCTGCTGCACAATGAGATTGGGACCGATTAGATGCCTTCCTGATGGTACTGCATGATAGATGGAATCTGCTTATACTTCTCATCCATTGAGGATTCCATTAGTTCTGACTAGATCACCAACTCAATTTGCAGAAATGCAGCCATGGACCTGCAGAGAACCTCCACTGTACTTCACTGTTGGCTGCAGACAGTTATCCATGAAGCACTTTCCAACTCTTCTACAAAAAAACTGCATCCTGCTTGAGTCAAGAATGTCAAATGTTGGCTCATCAGCCCAGTGCATTTGCTGCCATTGTTCAGCACCCCAGACCTTGTGTAATTTTGCATAGGTGAGTCTTTTGGCTTTGTTTCTACTTTGGAAGATTTGCTACTTGGTAGCAACTCTTCCATGAAGACCACTTCTGACAAGACCTCTCCAGGCTGGAGAGGGGTGTACTTGGATTCCAGTGGTTTCTGTCAGTTCACAGCTGATAGCAATGCTGGGCTTCTGATTTTGATGGGACGTCAGTTTGATGTACATCACACCTGCCGCACTCAACCTTGCCTGTTTCTTTGTGCTTCTTCAGAAGAGCTTGGACAGCACATCTTGAAAATCCTGTCTGCTGTGAAATTTCTGCTTGGGAGAGACCTTGCTGATATAGAGACAGAGGTGGAGTTAAGATGGCGCTAAACAGTGACTCCTATGCTTGCATCTTCAAAAACAGCTCTATTTCCATCTTTAATATCCTTATTTTTCCTTTTCAGCGTTCTTTTGAAGACCCTGACCTGGAGTTACACACTGACTTCAGTTCTTTGCGGGAATGGGACCCATTCTCAGGGTTTCAGGACTGACCGTTGTTTGGCACGTCAAGGGCTTGGCCTGAGAGTCTGGCTTGTATTTGGAAGCCTAAGATCTCAAGGCTCTGGAGACGGGCGGATCGAGGGTTGGTGTCACGGCAGGAGACCACTATGTCATCAGGGGAACCTGAAAATCTTCAGCTGTGCAACCGAAGACTCGAGATCGTTGTGATCTTCAGGCACGTAACGGAATTTTAACATCATAAACCAGCGAGCTGTTTGTTATGTCTTCCCACTTGCTGTGAAAATGGAGACAACTCCCTCTTCCTTATTAGGGAGAGAGAGAAAACCTGTGGCATGTTGAATGCCGGTGTGAAACGCAGTCTTTGTGGTAAATGCAAGACTGTGTCTTTGCTATTGCTTTGCTCATGCTTGAGTGTGATACTTGCTTTTTTTGCCGGTGGGGGAGGGGGAAGCTGGGGGGGGGGGTAACTTTGGGTTCTCATGTTTAACTGTCGTTCATTCTTTGGGGCACTCCTGTTTTCATGGATGTTTGTAAAGAAAAAGCATTTCAGGATGTATATTGTATACATTTCTCTGACATTAAATTGGACCTTTGAACCTTTGTGTCTATTGCTATGCTCACTATTGCCATGGTGTAAGAATCAATGATTTGAAGGTTAAACTGTCACATCTGCCGCACCCACATTTTGTTTTTTCTTTGGCCCAGTTAGATTCCCTCTTCACCCATTTCTGCTTCTGTTTTAGTTGATCAGTTTAGTTCATTTAACTCATTATGCCTTTGATCATTAGCATCCTGCTTGTTATCTTTGTTAATCATGCACTGGGCTATATACCTATCAAGTAAACAAGTTTTTATTTGAAAAAGTGGTTTATTACTAAATATGTTACTTTCTTTAACAAAATAAAATAATTTATTTTGTTAAAGAAAGTAATATATAATAATAAGGGGCAAAGAAGGGGAAGAGGCACGTACTAGAGAGTACCCCTGTGGCAGTACCCCTTGACAATAAGTACTCCTGTTTGAGTACTGTTGGTGGGGGGGAATGGCCTACCTGGGGGAAACGGCAGTGGCGGTGCCTCTGGCACAGAGTCTGGCCCTGTGGCTCAGAAGGGGAAGAGGAAGGCAGTAGTGATAGGGGACTCTATAGTTAGGGGATCAGACAGGCAATTCTGTGGACATAGGAAAGAAACTCAGATAGTAGTTTGCCTCCCATGTGCAAGGGTCTGGGATGTTTCAGATCCTGTCCAAGATATCCTGCGGTGGGAGGGAGAACAGCCAGAGGTCGTGGTACATATTGGTACCAATGACATAGGTAGGAAAAGGGAAGGTTTCCTGAAAAAAAGACTACAGGGAGTAAGGAAGGAAGTTGAGAAGCAGAACCTCAAAGTAGTAATTTCCGGATTACGGCCTGTGCCACGCAACAGTGAGAATAGGAATAGAATGAGTTTAAACTAGAATTGTTGGGGAGTGGAAACCGAACTGAAGAGATCTGTGGAAGAGGAAGTTAGCTCACAAATAGAGAAAGCTTGTAGACAGTGCGAGAGGGAGGATAGGCAGGTGATAGGGAAGGGACGCGCTCAGACCAAAGGCTTGAGATATGTCTATTTTAATGCAAGGAGAGTTGTGAACAAAGTGGGCAAGCTTAGAGCGTGAAACAGTACTTGGAGATATGAAGTGGGGGCCAGCACAGAGACTTGGATGGCTCAGGGACAAGATTGGTTACTTCAAGTGCTGGGTTTTAGATGTTTCAGAAAGGACAGGGAGGGAGGCAAAACAGGTGGGGGCACTGTTGTTCAGAGATAATGTCACGGCTGCAGAAAAGGTGGACGTCATGGAGGGATTGTCTACGGAATCTCTGTGGGTGGAGGTTAGGAACAGGTAGGGGTCAATAACTTTACGGGGTGTTTCTTATAGGCTGCCCAATAGTAACAGGGATATCAAGGCGCAGATAGGGAAACAGATCCTGGAAAGGTGTAATAATAACAGAGTTCTCATGATGGGAGATTTTAATTTCCCAAATATTGATTGGCATCTCCCAAGAACAAGGGGTTTAGATGAGGTGGAGTTTGTTAGGTATGTTCAGGAAGGTTTCTTGACAGTATGTAGATAAGCCTACAAGAGCAGAGGCTGTACTTGATCTGGTATTGGGAAATTAACCTTGTCAGGTGTCAGATCTCTCAGTGAGAGAGCATTTTGGAGATAGGGATCATAATTCTATCTCCTTTACAATAGCATTGGAGAGGGATAGGAACAGACAAGTTAGAAAAGCATTTAATTGGTGTAAGGGGAATTATGAAGCTATCAGGCAGGAAATTTGGATGCTTAAATTGGAAACAGATGTTCTCAGGGAAAAGTACAGAAGAAATGTGGCAAATATTCAGGGAATAATTGTGTGGAGTTCTGTATATGTATGTTGTAATGAGACAGGGAAGTTATGGTGGGGTACAGGAACCGTAGTGTACAAAGGCTGTAATAAATCTAGTCAAGAAGAAAAGAAAAGCTTACAAAAGGTTCAGAGAGCTAGGCAATGTTAAGAGATCTAGAAAATTATTAGGCTAGTTTAAGAAGCTCTAGATTATAAGGCAAACAGGAAGGAGTTTAAGAAGGAAAATAGGAGAGCCAGAAGGGGCCATGAGAAGGCCTTGGCGGGGAGGATTAAGGAAAACCCCAAGGCATTCTACAATTATGTGAAGAGCAAGAGGATAAGACGTGTAAGAATAGGACCTATCAAGTGTGACAGTGGGAAAGTATGTATGGAACCGCAGGAAATAGCAGAGGTACTTAACAAATACTTTACTTCAGTATTCACTATGGAAAAGGATCTTGGTGATTATAGTGATGACTTGCAGCAGACTGAAAAGCCTGAGCATGTGGATATTAAGAAAGAGGATGTGCTGGAGCTTTTGGAAAGCATCCAGTTGGATAAGTCACCAGGACCAGATGGGATGTACCCCTGGCTACTGTGGGAGGTGAAGGGGGAAGATTGCTGAGCCTCTGGCGTTGATCTTTCTATCATCAATGGGGACAGGAGAGGTTCCGGAGGATTGGAGGTTTGCGGATGTTGTTCCTTTATTCAAGAAAGGGAGTAGAGATAGCCCAAGAAATTATAGACCAGTGAGTCTTACCTCAGTGGTTGGTAAGTTGATGGAGAAGATCCTGAGAGGCAGGATTTATGAACATTTGGAGAGGTATAATATGATTAGGAGTAGTCAGCATGGCTTTGTCAAAGGCAGGTCGTGTCTTACAAGCCTGATTGAAATTTTTGAGGATGTGACTAAACACATTGATGAAGGAAGAGCAGTAGATGTAGTGTATATGGATTTCAGCAAGGCATTTGATAAGGTACCCCAAGGCTTATTGAGAAAGTAAGGAGGCATGGGATCCAAGGGGACATTACTTTGTGGATCCAGAATTGGCTTGCCCACAGAGTGGTTGTAAACGGGTCATATTCTGCATGGAGGTTGGTCACCAGCGGATTGCCTCAGTGATCTGTTCTGGGACCCTTTTTCTTCATGACTTTTAAGACACAAAGGTTGGAGGTGTTGTGGATAGAGTGGAAGGCTGTCAGAGTTTACAGAGGGACATTGATAGGATGCACAGCTGGGCTGAGAAGTGGCAGATGGAGTTCACCCCAGATAAGTGTGAAGTGGTTCATTTTAGTAGGTCAAATATGATGGCAGAATATACTATTAATGGTAAGAATCTTGGCAGTGTGGAGGATCAGAGGGATCTTGGGGTCCGAGTCCATAGGACGCTCAAAGCAGCTGTGCAAGTTGACTCTGTGGTTAAGAAGGTGTATGGTGTATTCATCAAATGTGGAATTGAATTTAGGAGCCGAGGGGTAATGTTGCAGCTATATAGGACACCACTTGGAGTACTGTGCTCAGTTCTGTTGGCCTCACTACAGGAAGGATGTAGAAGCCATAGAAAGGGTGCAGAAGAGATTTACAAGGATGTTGCCTGGATTGAGGAGCATGCCTAATGAGAATAGGTTGAGTGAACTTGGATTTTTCTCTTTGGAGCGAAGGAGGATGAGATGTGACTTGACAGAGGTGTACAAGATGATGAGAGGCATTGATTATGTGGATAGTCGGAGGCTTTTTCCCAGGGCTGAAATGGCTGCCACAAGAGGTCACAGGTTTAAGGTGCTGGGGAGTAGGTACAGAGGAGATGTCAGGGTTAAGTTTTTTAGAGGGTGGTGAGTGCGTGGAATGGGCTGCTGACGACAGTGGTGGAGGCAGATATAATAGGGTCTTTTAAGAGGCTTCTAGATAGGTACACAGAGCTTAGTAAAATAGAGGGCTATGGGGAAGCCTAGTAATTTCTATGGTAGGGACATGTTCGGCACAACCTTGTGGGATGAAGAGCCTGTATTGTGCTGTAGGTTTTCTATGTTTCTAATTTCTCTAACATTAAATTTTTTGGAAAATGAATGTTTGGAAATCTAAAATTTGCTCTTTTCTACTGACACTCTAATGCAAAAGACAAAACATCTAAAACAAAAATTATACAAAAATCCAAGCATTTTGCATAGTACTGGTGAAATCGAAGTTATCACACGTAAATTGAGTAACTGAGGAACGGCATGCAAATCCAGATTTTCACTCATACCCATACAAGAACATGGACATGAAATTTTGTCTGCTTTTGTCTTTTCTTACACTTGGATATAAAATTTCAAACTGAACACTAAACTGATTTTTCTCATTTTTGGTCAGGTCTGGCTTTAAGTGAAAAGCATTGTCCAGGAATTAAAACTGACATTACCAAATGATATTTAGAAAATGGAGAAAAGCCAGAATGGAAATAGAATATGTAACAGAAGAACAATGCGGTCCAGAAGTGTTTCCACATATCCAAATGTCAAGTACTTTCTGAATGCCATTGTCCCCAAGACATCTTAGTACTTAGAAGCTGCCACTGACAGAGTCTATTTCCAAATATACTTCTGAGATTTTAGAGTTGGACAATGAATAAGAAATAGTTGAATTCCGACAAATGATCCAAAGCTACTGAGAAGTGTTGGCAATTTTGTTATTGCACTTCAGCATTTATTACTATATTACACTACACCATTCTGCTGTTTTCCACTTGTTGCTGTATTCAGTTTTGTATTAATTATTACCATGTACATTGCTTACACTGTAAGCTTCACATGAACAAAGAACTTCATTGCACCCTGGTGTATATGCCAATAAACTAAACTGATTCCTTCAGAAGCATAAAAGGGATTTTAGGATCGTTTTAAGAGTGGGACTCAAAGATTGTGATTTTAAATAATGGCTGGTGTTTTAGATGTCACTATTTATCTTTTCATTAAAAAATGAGAAAAGATTGGATCTACTGCTGAAAATGTCAAGCTTTTCAAGGCTATGGGGAAAGAACAGAGTATGGAGGTTAAGAGCATAACTTTTATCTGAAGTGCCAGGAGTTTTCTATGATGTAAAGCAGAACAAAAATACAAGATCCCATTTTCCTAATGATTCCCTCACAAAACCACAACATATTATCAGGTGCTGGAAGATGAAAAAGCTGAAAGGAAAACAATGAGAGTACTCCAAGAATACCTTTCAGGTAGTACTAGAAAAGAATTGAAATGTTTGCAACTGTCTTCAGCCACATGTAAGACAGTAAGAAACAGCAACAGAATTAGGCGATTCTGAGTCTGGTTCCCCATTACACCAGGGCTGATTTATTATCCCTCTCAACCCCATTTTCCTGCCTTCTCCTCGAACCTTTGTCACCCCTATTAATCACAAACAAATCAATCACCGCTTTAAATATGGCTTGTCTGTGGCAATAAATTCCACAGATTCACCACCCTCTGCCTAAAGATATTCATCATCTTTGATCTAAAAGGACATACTTGTATCCTAAAGCTATGCTCTCTGGTCCTGGACTTCCCCACTGTAGAAAAACTCCTCTCCAAGTCCACTCTATCTAGGTCTTTCAATATTCAACAGGTTTCAATGAAATTTTCCCCCTCATTCTTCTAAACATCAGTGAGTACAGGCACAGAGCCATCAAACACTCTTTATACATTAACTTCATTCTCAGGATCATTTTCATAAACCTCCTCTGGACCTTCTCCAATGCATAATGAATCATCTTTCTCAGCCTTAACCTTAGTACCTCATCATCTGGGCACAGAATTTCTTCTGAGTTGCATCTAGCATTTAACAATTAAATTTTACATCTTCAAGAAACAATGTACCAAGTGGAACCATCATTAAGGACCCTCATCATCTAGTGCATGCCCTCTTCTTATTACTACCATCAGAGAGGAGGTACAGGACCCTAAAGATCCACACTTAATGATTTAGAAACAGCTTCTTCTCTGCTGCCATCAGATTCTGAATAGTCCATGAATTCATGAACACTGCCTCATTATTTCCTTACTTTGCATTATTTATTTTAGTAATTGATAGCAATTTTGTATCTGTGCTGTAATGGTGCTACAAAACAACAAATTTCACTTCAGTGATAAACAATTAAACGATTCTTCAGTATTGCACTCATTACAACACAGTCTGTACCCATACTGTATCCATCAAAAGAAGTCTAGCTTCACAGTATTTCACTCACCTTCCACCCGATGTCCTACCCCAGAATGTGAGAACGTGTGTGCGTGTGGTGTTCATTTTACTGTGGGGGTAGGAGTTTTTGCCCTTCTGGTATTGCATTGTTTACTTTTTTGGTTTTCTAAGATTTTGGGCACTCGTACTGACCAGGACTCAGTGACATCTATTTTAAGTAAACTTAACTGAATAGAGAATACTTTCATAAATCCAATCATCCACAGAACCCACAGAAATGTTTCCTGCCAGCCATCATATAAAATAATGAAAACATTGTATCTGAGATAAAATTAATTAATTTTAAACAATTTTCACTTTTAATAGCTCATTAAAGCTAGTATGACCTAGTATTGTTTTTCTTCAACCATCTTCTGAACCTACCCTGCCACCCACCGTCTCCCTGTTCCACCCTTCTCTTCAACATTATAATTCTTCTAACACTGAACTACAAACTAGGAGCAATTTATCATGGTCAGTTAGCCTATCAACATGAAGACTTTGTGGATGCGGTATGAAACCAGAGTACCCATACAGTCACAAGAACATGCAAACTTCATACAGACAACAGTGGAGATCAGAAATGAACTTGGGTCACTCGTGCTATGGGGCAACAGGCAAAAGTTCTATTAGCTGCACCATTATGCCATTCATTCAAACGGAAATTGATCGATTTCTTGATATTGAGTGTATTAGAAGATATGGAAATACTGCAGGCAAATCTGGCCAATATCCTGGCCGGGAGGTTGCTAATGCTACTCGGGAGGATTTAAACTAATTTTGTAGGGGGCTGGGATCTGGAGCACCAGGTCAGTCAGTGAAGGATCAGATAAGAAGGTACATGTCGGGGGAAGTATTGACAGGCAAAACCAAAATAACAGGGTGATGGGTTGCAGAGTTATATTTTAATGTTAGGAGCATTTTGGGTAAAGGTGATGAACTTAGAACATGAATCAGTACATGCTACAATGCTGTGGCCATTACAGAGACTTGACTTGGTTGAGAGAGGGGCAGCAATGGATGATTAAAGTACCAGATTTTTGAGTTTTCAAAAAGATAGAGGAGAAGGTAAAAAGTGTTGGGGGGGGGGTGAAGTTGCACTGCTAATCAGAGACAATATCACATCTGCACTCAAGCGAGACATAATGGAGGGGTCAGACACTATGGGTCCATATTGGCAGAGCTCAGGAATAGGAAGGGTGCGATCACACTGATGAGACTGTACAACATACCCCAATAGCCACCAGGACATTGAGGAACAGATATGTAAACAAATTAAGGAAATGTGTAAAAATAATAGGGTTGTTATCGTAGGGGATTTCAACTTCTCTAATACAAACTGGGACCTTCTTAGTGCAAGGGGGTTAGATGGGACAGAATTTGTTAAGTGTATCCAGGAGGGTCCCTTAAATCAATATGTAGATGGTCCAACGATAGCAGGGGCAGTACTAGACCTGGTGTTGGATAATGAGCCTGACCAGGTGACTTACTTTTCACTGGTTAAACAGTTAGGGGACAGTGACCACAACTCCTTAACTTTCAGGATAGCTATAGATAAGGATAGGCATGGTTCTTGCAGGAGAGTTTTAAATTGGAGTAGGGCAATTTATGATGGTATTAGGCAGGAACTAAGGAGAGTTAATTGGAAACACCTATTTTCTAGCAAGTCATTAGATGTGTTTAAAGATCAATTGTCGGTGTTGCAGGGAATTAGGAAAGCCAGGAGGGGCCACATAATGTCTTTGGCAAGTAGGAATAAGGTGAATCTCAAGGAATTCTATACATGCATCAACAGGAACAAGAGGATAACTAGGGAGAGGATAAAGGGGGGAACATTTGCTTAGATGTGGAGAAAGTGAGTAAGGTCCTTAAAGAGTATTTTACTTTAGTATTTTCCAAGGAAAAGGACATGGATGTCCAGGAGATCAATGCCTGGTACATAAATATGTTAGGCATTTAGAGGTCAAGGAGGAGGAAGTGTTGGGTCTCCTAACGGGTATTAAGGTGGATAAGCCCCCAGGTCCTGATGGGATTTAACCTGGGTTATTGGAGGAGGAAAGAGACAAGATTGCTGGGGCCTTTAGTGTCTTCATGTTTTCTCTTGGCACAGGTGAGGTCCCAGAGAACTGGAGAGTGGCTAATGTTGTACCCCTATTGAAGAATAGATCTTATACTGCCAGTTCCGGAACAGTTATTACCCTGCAATCATCAGACTCTGAACCAGAGCAGATAACTTCACTCACCAGTACTCAGAACTGCCTCTATAACTTACAGATGGACTTTGAAGAACTCTTTACAATTTGTGTTTTATTTGTATTTGCCCATTTTCCCTTCTTTTCACACGGGTTGCTAATCAGGCTTTGTACAGTTTTCATAAAATTCTTTTCTGTTTCTTTTTTCCTATAAATGCCTGAATCTCATTAGGATATGGTTAACATATGCATACTTTGATATTAAACTTATTTTGAATAGACTCCTTTCCTATCCTCTGCTGTGCTATTCTTTGTTCAACATTTTCACATCCCTCTCATTTTGCAATTGATGCTATTCTTTACATACAAACCAAAGTGAACAGTTAGCATCTGAACTGATAGTCTGTTTGGTTAGTGGAGGCAGATTCAATCATTGTTTTCAAAGGGGAGTTGCATTTATACTTCAAAGAAAACTGAAAGGGGAAAGAATTGGAGAGCTGAACATTTCCATTGCTTTTGCAGAGGGATGAATGTTTAAATCATATAAAGTTACTGCTCTATGAAAAGATCAGGTGATCAAAACCTCAATCAAAGAAATAGATATTAATGAGTGACTTAAAGAAAGATAGGAATTTACGTGCAGAGGAGTCAATGGTGGAAATTCCAGATCACTGAAAATATCCAGTTACAGTAGAGTAAAAAACAATCAGAGGTGCACAACAGCTGAGATGTAGGAGAGCATGTATACTTGTACACTTGGCTACTGCCAAGCTGTGCCACACAACATTATGGTGAGACACGAGAAAATACTTGCAGAAACAGAAATCCTCAAAACGAGCGATAAAAACGTTGCTGCAATGAGTGGGGTCCTTCCTAGCTCACCTCATGGTCTTTTTACATGTAGTCGGTTTTCAATGTTCATTTACGTAGATCACACCAAAACTGAAACAGATCTTTTGTTCAGTCCTGTGATCGAATAGTGGCAAAATATTTACTTCACTTATCATTTTACTGGGGCCAAGGTAGAAGTGTTCACGTCGCGGCCCTGCTTCAACCAATTCTACCATCACCACGCGCAGCAAGTAGTATTCAACATTTTTGTTCCATTGATTTGATCATGCCTGAAGACAGAGGTTGTCGATGTCAGAAACACGGGACCAGCATTGACAGTTATATCTGAAGGATTCTCCGCAGCTAAACAAAACATCCTCGCTACATTATGCAACGAGTTGCAGTGTGATATCTCTGCTTGCAGGAGACACACAGAGGAAGCGGAAACAACTGCCCAAAAATACCAGGAATGTCCCTGGTTATTGAAAGACCTCATCGACAATATGGCAGTGCTCTATTTGTTGGAGCTGGTTCAGTCGTAGAAGCCACTTCTAAATCAGAGGAGGACAACATCGAAATTCCAATTGTACAGCTGAACAAAGTAGTAGTGACCTCCGTGTACAAGCCACCGGGCACAGCTTTCAGCTTCTCTAACCCTGTACCCAACCTGCACAGTAAACCACAGATCATCATTGGAGACTTTAATAGCCAAAGTACCTAATGGGGGTACAAGGAGTCTAACAACGATGGAGAAGCAGTCAGAGAATGGATGGATGCTAACCAGCTTAGTCTCATCCACGATCCTAAACTGCCAGCCTCCTTCCATTGTGCCCGCTGGAAATGCAGATATAACCCCCAGATCTTGCCACTGTCTGTAACAACATCGCTGGCCTCTGCAAGAAGCTTGTCACAGACCCAGTATCACAGACACAGTACCATCCTGTTAGTATTCAGATAAATGCAGCAGTGCTACCAACCGTCGTACCATTCAAAAGGCGCTTCAACTACAAGAAGGCCGATTGGAAGGGGATCACAAAAGCACTTCACCATAACGTTAAATGTATTATACCACTACCTGAGCACTACAACCTGTTTGCAAAAGCTGTCCAGAAAATAGCCAAAAGGAAGATCCCCCGAGGTTGTAGAGCACACTACATCTCTGGTCTCACCAAAGAGGATGCTGAACGCTACAGGGAGAATGTCTCAATGTTTGAATCTGACCCCTTCTCAGAGGAAACAATATCTACCGGTGAGAGGGTGATGTTAAGTATCTCTCAAGAACATCAAAACACCTGGTACACCTTGATAGAGACAACAGATCTTACAAAAAAAACAGCAAGAAGGCATGGTCTCTCATATGCAAACTTGGAGGCGATCCCAAGAAAGCCGCCCAACATCCCAATGTATCTGCTAACCAAGCTGCACACGAGCTGCTCCTAAATGGAAAAACCAACAAGAAATAACCAAGAGCACAACTAAACAGGAAGAAGTACAGCGATGACTCTGGCTTCACTGGACCATTCACCATGGAGGAGCTGGAAATTGGTATATCCAGTCTAAAGCACAGGAAACCAATTGGTCTTGACAACATAGCATCAGAGCAGATAAAGCATTTTGGACAGCAAGCAAAGAAATGGCTGGCAACACACAAGCTACATAATATTTGGCAGAAGTCATATGTAATAGCACTATTAAAGCCCGGAAAAGATCCCTCAGATCCGAAGAGTTTTCGGCCAATCTCACTGCTTTGCCACATCAATAGCTGTTTGAACGCCTGATACTCAATAGGATAGCACCAACTCTAGATGAGAAGATCATTCCAGAGCAAGCAGGTTTCCACCCCAGCAAGTCAACTGCTCAACCTCACACAATATATCGAAGATGGTTTTGAGCAAGGGATGGTAAGAGGTGCTGTTTTTGTAGACTTGTCAGCAGCTTATGATACAGTGAACCATAGCTGTCTCCTCTGCAAGATCCTGGAGAAGGTCAATCAAAGGTGTCACTAAGCAAATGGGGATATACAACCAGCCAGACAACTTGTGAATGTGGAACTGAGCCACAAACTATGCAACATCTCTTGCGATGCCCATCTGGCGCAGATCTTCCTGAGTTCAACAACAAGGTGCAAAAATGTGTCCAGTTCTGGCTGGGCCATGTACTGTCCGTGGACACGATAAGAAGAAGATCATTTTACTGCATACAGATAGACTAGATTCATATGTCCCAGAATTTCAGACTCAGAATCAGGTTTATATGTCGTGAAATTTGTCATTTTACAGCAGCAATACAGCGTAATAAATTTAAAAAATTACTATAAGTTACAATAAGAAATATAAAATAATAATCAAAGTGCAATAACAGTACAAAATAATGAGGCTGTAGTTAGGAATGAGTTATTCCTAAAGTGTTGAGTGTGTGGATTTTAGCTCTCAAGATCTCGAGTTGTAAGATACTTAATCGTCAGCATCCTTATCAGCCCACATAGCTTAACAAAAATACCATAAAACTATTAGACATAGGGGCAGAATTAATCATTAAAGCCATTTGAGTCTGTTCCACCATTCCATCATGGCTAATTTGTTATACCTTTCAAACCTTGCCTTTTCCTTGTAACCTTTGATGACTTTACTAATCAAAAGCATATCAATCTCCTCTTTAAATATACTCAATTACTTGGCCTCCACAGCTATCTGAAGTAAGAATTCCACACATTCACCACTCTCTGACAAAAGAAATTCCTCATCATTTCTATTTAAGTGCCCTCTGGTTCTGGACTCCCCCACTATAGGAATATCCTCTCCATTTCCACTCTATCTAGGCCAAGGGTCGGCAACCCACGGCTCCGGAGCCGCATGCGACTCTTTGATCTCTGTGCTGCGGCTCCCAGTGGTTTGTTAGTTTTTGAAATGTAATTCGAAATTTGAAGATCTTGTACAATCTAAAAACGTTGTGGAGACCCCATTTCCTGGCACATCCGAACCGGCTCACAATTAGCCACCGTTCCAGCTAAGGGAGATAGCCTACGGGGGTTTGTGAGTATGTGTCTTTTGGAGCATCCGCGCCCACGGGGACGGGTTGAGGGAGGCTTCAAATTAAGGCTGTTTAGTTCGAATAAAGTTACCTTTGACTGCAGTGTCTTTATTTTAGCGCTGCATGTAGTGCTACACCACTACAACGTGTTTTTTATCGCTATTAATATACATCACCACTGCCAATGCCTGACACCTGCCAGTGCGCGCAATCTTTTAATTCTTCGATCCATAGGCTACCTATGGAGTAACCTTCAACCCAACGTCTTTTTTTCGGAGTTCAAAATGTTTTTGTTGCATGCAGAAATGTAATTTCGTTTTCTCTGCAGGAGTTCATCAATTTCATAAATGCAACACATTATAGTTTGTTTATACATAGCATAAAGGCAAAAAAAAACCGTTGTATGCAGTGTTATTTCATTTTAAATGTCAAACGGGTTTTGTGGCTCCCAGTGTTTTCTTTTCTGTGGGAAATGGGTCCATATTGGCTCTTTCAGTGGTAAACGTTGCCGACCCCTGATCTAGGCTTTTCAATATTTGAAAGGTGTCAATGAAATCTCCCCCTCATTCTTCTAAAATCCAGCGACTACAGCCCCAGGTCCTCAAACATCAACCCTTATATTTGCAGGATCATTCTCATGAAGTTGCTCCGGGCCTCCTTCAGCACACCCTTTCATAAGCGGCCCAAATCTATCTTTGGTGTGGTACACCTGGATTACCCAGCTAGAACAGATCTATAGAGGCAATGCCCATGAGATAAACATGGAAGGACTGCACTCATTGCCATGTAGCTTTAATTGCTCTTTGTGAGGGTTTCTGATCCTAAATGCCTCCTTTTTCTGCACAAAACAAGCAATACATTTTACTTGGCATTCCCACAGTTTGCCACACTACAGAGTATAGTTTTTAAATCACTCTCTCAACCTCCCTTTCAAACAATTCATTGGAAGCAGAAAACACTGATCAGGTGAAAACACTGCAAACACAAGAGCATTCAGTTAGGAACAGGAAAGGCCACTTGGCTGCTTTAGCCTGCTTTGCCATTTAAAAAGATCGTAACCTCAACTCTGCGCTCCTGTTCTACAGTGACCTTTCAGCTTCTTGTTCCTCAAATATCCATCGGGCTTTGCCTTAAGAATATTCAAACAATAGGAAACAGGCAGGATTATCTGGAGTTCAATCAATTCCTCGTGAAACGACCTGACTGTGCACAGCCCAGGAGTTCTGCTTTTTACTCCCCACTGGTTTATTCTGCCCAATGATCCATCAAGGAGCCTGTAGTCTACAGGATAATAATCATAAAGCGTAAAATCTTTCTGTAGTGTTAAATCATTAATTAGGAGAATGCTTCTAGTGATGAAAGGTCAAACATCTGCTTTAACACAAGACAAAGAGAACCCCCAAAAAGCTTCTGAATAAATATTAATGTGTTTGATTAAATACTTGAAGTATGGACAATAATTATTGGACTGTTTAAAAATCAGTATTAGTTCAGACTAATGAAGGGCCGACAAATATTATGAAACCAATTAAAGAGACATAAATAGTTCCTCAGCTAGAAGGACAAGAAGATACCATGACAATGCCAATATGGATGTAGTGTCATTTAGCATAGTCAAGCAGAATATTAATTGTACTTGATGGGGAAGCTGCTAATACAACTGTTGCATCTATCACCAGCCTCAACACACAGTCAACCTAATGAGCACCCAACCATCCTCTGTAGTGATGAAGAACTGATCTGCAAAAAACTGACAATGAGATTTATAAAGGGCTGCAAGGAGAATGTCGTTTGATTGCTGTGTTGGGATGATACAATCGCCATGTGAGCTAAACCAGAGAGCTCAATGGTACCAAAGTTGGAAAGTCTTATGAAGACCATGTTCATGAATATAACAAATATTTCACCTCATGTTACACAATTGGGGACTCAGATCACATCATAAGTGTGGTATATAAAAATATTGAATTTTATTGTTCTATTAATTGTACAATAATCCACGGTACTGTCAGTGGAGACAGGACTTTAATCCCTTCTACTGTCAAGGAAGACAGCCTTTCATTCCTCGCAGGTTTTTATATGAAGTAACTTCATTAGGTTTGGCCCAGTACCTAGTATACTTTGCCTTCAATGCACACAGTTCAACATGATTGACAGGCTACATGTTGCAATAAGCTCCAGAGCCAATTTGAAGCCCATTTAAATTTCTAATTTCTGATTAATCAAAATATGAACATCAAGAAATTTTAGCAGTTTCCACCATGTAAAATTAACTGCTGGTTATAAGGTTACACTCATCATTTCTAATATTTCCCAACTTACCAATTCTCAAACACATTTATATTTACGGGCAGTAATTTGGAGTGATAGAAATGTAGACCCAGCAATATCACAAATTATTTTAAATATCTTATATTCAGAGCATCAACTGAGGCAGTTCTGGGGCAGGGCATCCCAATTCCCAGAATGGAATAAATTACATGAATAAAAGACTATGAATAAGAAAATATTATTCATTCCTCTGAAATTCCACAGTATTAGAATATCATTCAGCCTGGAAACTCTGAATGTTCTGCCTCATGATACGAGATCAATTAAGAGCTGACTGAACAAATCATATTCTATGTTAAGAGCAACATATGTAATTTACACTTTCAAACTTTATTGTTGCGTAAATTGCAGCATTTTTTCAGTAAAATTTCTGAGTTCAATAAAGTGAAATGGGGAGAGACTGACCATCACTTCTCCAGTTTCAAAGAGCTAGCCCTATGTCATTAAAATACACCCACAATCTTATTAGTCATTGATGATTTTCAGACATCATAGATCATGCATTATCTACAGACAACAAACAAAATCATCACACAAAGATGCAGGAGTAATTGAGAAAAGAGGATGGAGGTTTTACAAGTAGCAAGGTTGGACGAGGTGTCTAGGTAGCTGTGAAAGTCTGTGGATTTGTAATAGATATCGGTAGATAAGGTGTTTCCAGAGATAAAGACAGTGAGATCAAGAAAGGGAAGGGAGGTGGTCCCAGCTATGTCTGCTTGTTTGTCAGCTACATGCACTATACTGTCAGCCTACACTGGTGACAATCCTGCACTT
Organism: Hypanus sabinus; assembly: GCF_030144855.1. Lineage (NCBI taxonomy): Eukaryota > Metazoa > Chordata > Chondrichthyes > Myliobatiformes > Dasyatidae > Hypanus > Hypanus sabinus. The sequence continues at coordinate 64,684,969 of NC_082725.1, read as the reverse complement.
TTCCTTTGCTACATCGACGACTGCATTGGTGCTGCTTTCTGTGCCCACGGACTCTCACAGCTATCTAGACTACACCTTGTCCCAACCTACTATCTGTAAAAATGCCATCCCCTTTTCTCAATTCCTCCAACTCCACCGCATCTGCTCTCAGGATCAGACCTTTCATTCTAGAACAGAAGAGATGTCCTTTTTCAAAGAAAGGAGCTTCTCTTCCTCCACCATCAATGCTGCCCTCAATTACATTTCTTCCATTTCATGCACGTCTGCTCTCAGCCCATCCTCCCGCAAGCCTACCAGGATTAGGGTTCCTCTTGTCCTCACCTACCACCCCACAGCCTCCTTATCCAGCACATAATTCTTTGAAACTTCTGCCACCTCCAATGGGATCTCACCACCAAGCACATCTTTCCCTCTGCCTCACTTTCTGCTTTCAGCAGGGATGGCTCCCTACGCGACTCCCTTGTCCATTCGACCCTCCCAACCGATCTCCCTCCTGGCACTTATCCTTGCAAGCAGAACAAGTGCTACTCGTGCCCCTACACCTCCTCCCTCACTACCATCCAGGGTCCTAAGCAGTACTTCCAGGTGAGGCAACACTTCACCTGTGAGTCTGTTGGGGTCATTTACTGTGTTCAGTGTTCCCAGTGTGGCCTCCTGTATATTGGTGAGACCGGACGTAGAATGGGAGACCGCTTTGCCGAGCACCTATGCTCCATCCACCAGAAAAAGCAGGATCTATCACTGGCCTCCCATTTTAATTCCACTTCCCATTCCCATTCCGATATGTCAATCCATGGCCTCCTCCACTGTCGTGATGAGGCCACACACAGGTTGGAGGAACAACAGCTTATATTCTGTTTGGGTAGCCTCCAACTTGATGGCATGAATATCGATTTCTCAAACTTCAGCTAATGCCTCCCATACCCCCCCCTCCATTCCCCATCCCCTTATCTCTCTCTCTCACCTCATCTCCTTGGCCGCACTTTGCCTCCCTCTGGTGCTCCTTTCCCTTTTATCTTTCTTCCTTCGCCTTCTGTCTTTTTCACCAATCAACTTCCCAGCCCTTTACTTCATCCCACCCCCTCCAGGTTTCACCTATCACCTGGTGGCTCTCTCCCCCACCCACCTTCTAAATCTACCCCTAAGCTTTCTTTTCCAGACCTGCTGAAGTGTTTCGGCCCAAAACATCGACTGTACTTCTTTCCACAGTCACTATCTGGCCTGTTGAGTTCCTTCAGCATTTTGTGTGTGCTGCTCAGATTTCCCACACCTGCAGACTTTCTCTTGTTTGGAATAAGGGAGTGATCACTGGAAGTTCGTGAAATAAATATTTATCCCATTAAGTTGAAGGCTATCCAGATGGAATATGAAGTATTATTTCTCCAGTGTGAGATTAATCTAATCATGGCAGAAGAGGAAGCCATGGATTTACATATAGGAAGCTGAAAAGCAGGACCTCGAGGGTAGTAATCTCTAGATTGCTGCCCGTGCCATGAACCAGTGAGGGTAAGAATACAATGATATGGCAAATGAATGTGTGGCTGAGGAAGTGGAGCAGGCGACAAGGGGGTTCAGATTTCTGGATCATTGAGATATTTTCTGAGGAAGGTACAACATGTGCAAAAGGAAAAGAATGCACCAAAACCCAGCAGGGGCAAATATCCTTGCAGGTCGGTTCACTAGAGCTGCTCAGGGGGGTTTAAAATAACTTGGCAGGGGAATGGGACCAGGGTGATAGAGCTGAGAATGAGGCAGTTGATTTGCAAACAGAGGCAGTGAGGAGTAAGACTGCCAGCAAAGACAGACTGACGGTAGGGCAAAATAGCAGTCAAGAGGATGAGCTGCAATGTAAAAGGGGTCAAAATTGAAAAGGGTGATGAATGCAAGGCTGAAGGTGAAATATTTAAATACACACAGTATATGAAATAAGGTAAGATGAATTTGTTGCACAGTTACAGATTGATACATATTATGCTGGAGGCAACAGTGAGTCATGGTTATAACAGTGCTTAACATTGAATGATACACATTGTGTCGAAAGGACAAGCAGGTAGGCAGAGGGGGTGAGGTGGTTCTGTTGGTAAAAAATGAAATCTCATCATTCGAAAGAAGTGAAATAGTATCAAAAAGTGTAGAATTGGGTCTAGCTAAGGAATTACAAGGGTATAAAGACCTGATGGAAGTTAGATACAGACCTCCAAACAGTAGCAAAGACGTGCTTTACAAAATACAGAAAATGCATGCCAAAAAGGCAAAGTTATGATAGCCATGGGGGAATTTCAATATGCAGGTAGATTGAAAAAATCAGGATGGTGCTGGGTCCCAAGAGAGGGAATTTCTAGGATGCTTACAAGATAGCTTTTTTGAGCAGCTCCTGGTAGAGCCCACGAGGGGTCAGCTATTCTGGACTGGGTGTTGCGCAATGAACCAGAATTGATTAGATAGATAGATAGATACTTTATTCATCCCCAAGGGGAAATTCAACATTTTTCCAGTTTCCCATACACTTATTGTAGCAAAACTAGCTTAAGGACCACTTAGGAGTCAGTGATCATAATATGATAGAATTCACCCTGCAATTTGAGAAGGAGAAGCTAAAGTCAGATGTATCAGTATTATAGTGGAATAAAGGGAATTACTAGGCATGAGAAAGGAGCTGGCCAAAGTTAATTGGAAGGGGACACTAGCAGGGAAGACAGCAAAGCTGGAAAAGCTGGAATTTCTGGAAGCAATTTGGAAGGCCAGAATAGATACACCCCAAAGATGAAGATGTATTCTAAAGGCAAGATGACACAACTGTGGCTGACAAGATGTCAAAATGAACATAAAAGCCAAAGAGAGGGCTTATAATAGAACTAAAATTAGTGGGAAGTTAGAGGATTGGGATGCATTTAAAAACCATCAGAAGGCAACTAAAAGGGTCATAAGGAAGGAAAAGATGGAATACAAAGGTAAGCGAGCCAATAATATTAAAGAGAATACTGAAAGTTTCTTCAGATATATATCTGAAGATTTTGCATCGTCTTCACTGTGAAAGATACTAGCAGTACAATGGAGATTCAAGAGTGTTGGGGCAGAAAGTGAAGTTGCCACTACTACAGGGAGAAGGCAGGAGAATGGGGTTGAGACAGAATAAATCATCCATGATGGAATGGTGGAGCAGTCTTGATGGTCTGAATAGCTCAATGCTGCTCCTATGTCTTATGAAGAATGGCAGCCTCCAGTTTTTTTTACATGACTGCAACATGTAACATACTTTGAACCTGAGATTAAGTACAACAAAACTATGTCTTAGCAGCACACCATCACACTTCCTTCACTCATTGCCATTCTAGTGGGCCTGGGATCTGGTGGTGCACTGATTTCTTCAGAATTCTAATTCTTAAGTAGAATTTAAATTATAACATTTTACAAATATCAGAGCTTTATACATCCACCATGCCATGTTAGCTTTAAGAACAGCAAGGCACTAAGCATTCATTTTTGTTATCAATTAATCTATAACCAACAACCATCAAGTAACAAATGACAACATTCATACCTTTCTCCTGTTCTAAGATCTTTTTAAATTAATTCACATTATGTTGACATCAGAGGCAACATCAGCATTCCCATTAAAGCATATGGCTTGCTAGAACTCTTTAATTAAGCGTCAACCAAGTTGCTGCGCCTCATTATCAACAACATGGTGTTTTTACTATTTTGCTATTGTGTGAATTACAATACATTTTGATCACTAATTTCTCAGTTTTCAGAAAAAACATACTGAAAATCTTCCCAAAAAACTGACAGTTGATTCCCTCCATAAATGCTATTTAACCCCAGTTCCTTTAGCAGCTCTTTTCTTGTTCTAGATTTCAGCATCTGCAGTCTTTTGTGACTTGAGTCAGAAACACACCAGAAAGGGCGAAGATATTGGGATCTCTTCCCTGCAATTGTAACTAGATGATATTCAAACAATAAACTGAAAATTCTGCAGATGCTGGACATCTTGAGCAACAAAGTGCTGGAGGAATTCGGCAAGTCAGGCAGCAGTTACAGAGGGGATTAAATAGTCAACGTTTCAGGATGACACTTTTCATCGGGACTGCAAAGAGAGGGGAAGAAACCAGAATAAGAAAGGGGAGGGGAAGTATACAAGCTGACAGGTAAAACCAAGGGAAAGGTGGTGGACAGGGGAGGGGGGACGAATTTAGAAACTGGAAGGTGGAAGGTGGAAAAGGTAAAAAAAAACTGAAGAAGAAGGAATCTGATAGTAGAGAAGAGTAGCAATACACACAAAATGCTGGTGGAATGCAGCAGGCCAGGTGGCATCCATAGGAAGAAGCACTGTTGACGTTTCGGGCCGAGACCTTAGTCCTGATGAAGGGTCTTGGCCCGAAACGTCAACAGGGCTTCTTCCTATAGATGCTGCCTGGCCTGCTGCGTTCCACCAGCATTTTGTGTGTGTTGCTTGAATTTCCAGCATCTGCAGATTTCTTTGTGTAGAGAAGAGTAAACCATGGGAGAAAGGGAAGGGGGAGGGACATCAGAGGGAGGTGATAGGCAGGTGAGGAGAAGAGAAGGGATGGAGCCAGAATGAAAAATGGAAAAAGAGAGATTGGGTGGAGCGAAATTACTGGACACTAGAAAAATTAATCTTCACCCCATCAGGTTGGAGGCTACCCAGACAGAATATGAAGCGTTGCTTATCCAAACTGAGTTTGACCTCATCGTGGCAGTACAGCAGGTCATGGATTGACATGTCAGAATGGAAAGGGAAGTTGAAGTGCGTGGCCACCTGGAGATCGTGCCTTTTGTGGTGGATGGAGCAAAGGTACTCATTGGAGCAGTCCCCCAATCTATGTTGGGCCTCACCAATGTGGAAATGGCTGCACCATGAGTAGCAGATACAGTAAATGATCCTGACAGACTCACAAGAGAAGTGTACTTCAATGAGATTAATGCAGAAGGATGAATGGACAAGGGGGTCACGTAGAGACCAATCCCTACGGAAAGTGGAGAGTGGGGAAAGGCAAAGATGTGCTTGGTGGTAGGACGTTGTAGTAGATGGCAGACATTACAGAGAATTATGTGCTGGATATGGAGGCTTGTGGGGTGGTTGGTAAGGACAAGGGGAATGTTATCTGTGTTTTGGCAGTGGGAGGATGGGATGAAGGCAGATGTATGAGAAATGGAGATGTGGTTGAGGGCTTTGGCAATGGTGGCGGAACCAAAACCCCATTCTTTGAAGAATGAGGACATCTCAGATGTTCTAGAATGGACAGCCTCAACTTGACAACAAACGTGGCGGAGACAGAGGAACTGAGAGAAGAGAATAGCATTTTTACAAGTGACAGGGTGGGAAGAGGTATAGTCAAGATAGCTGTGAGAGTTAGGAGGTTTATAAAAGATATCAGTAGATTGTCTTCAGAGATAAAGGCAGCAAGGTCAAGAAAGGGAAATAAGGTGGTAGAGATGGATGAAGTAAATGTAAGGGTAGGGTGGAAGTTGGATGCAAAGTTCAACGTGGGTACAGCAAGTTGCAAGTGTAGAAAGAGTTGGAGATTATCATCAAGGCTTGGAACATGGACTGTTCTAACAATGTTGTAGTAGCTTAATGGTCACTATTAATGACAGTTGCTTTTCGTTTCAGAGTGATTTATTGAATTTAGATTTTCCAAGTAGAATTGCAACACAAAAGCAAAATAGTAGTGTGGCAATTCTAAAACAAAAATATAAAATGCTGGAAATACATTTCTTTGTGGAGAAAGAAAAAGCCAATATTTTAATTTCATAATGTTTTATCAGAACTGAGCAAACATAGAAAATAACTTTTAACTTACAAAGGAAAAAGGAGCAGGCAAACAAAGGGGAAGGTTACAGAGTGGAGACCGGGAGTGGTGAGTTACATCAGTGAGTGAGGATGGTGAAAGTTAGAGAATAACAGAAGATGTGACTGAGGGGACAGGGCACAAATTTCAAAGGAATTAATCAAACAACCAGCCCAATAATTTTGTTGTGATGAAGAGTCTCCGCCCGAAATGTTGACAATTTATTAATTTTCATATATGCTGCCTGAACTGCTGTTCCTCCAGAATTTTGTGTGCGTCACTCTGGATTTCCAGCATCTTCAGAACTTCTTGTGTCAAATAAATTAATCACTTAACTACCACCCCCTTACTCATCAACAATTCAATTCTACTAGAATTCTCTTTGTCACATTTTAGTCCTTGAAAGGAACCTTTTGCTGAGGCAGCATTGTGCTTGGTGTACTAAATGCCCTGTGTTATCAAGGCTATAGTTTGTATTTCCATGATGATGAGGGTTTGTTGCAAACACAATGATGCAAGTCTCTCTTCAGAGCACAAAGAACTGTAGAGGTACATACTATTCAGTTTTACTTCATCCATTATTTCAGTCTCGTAGACTCTTACAACAATCGGTAACTCAATCTTTGTGCTGACCGGGAAGAGTAACCCAACTGTAGGACAGTGATCAATGCTGAACAGATCAACAAGGGTAGTTCCCATGTTTCTGCAGTTCTCTTGCATACCTGATTATGTTTGATTAATTTCTGCAGAACTGGGATTATGCTCCAATGCAGCTGTACCCAACTCACAGAACAAAACTTATTAAGAAAAAGTGAGCCATAAATTCTTCTTCTCTAAGCATAATCTTTGATTCCCCTTTTCTTCCATACACATATCCAATGTCTGTTTTTACATATATTTACTCTCTGTTTTAATATCATTGCTCAACAACTTGTATCTCCAATGTATAGTCTCCCAAATGTAAAGTTCTGCCTGACTTTTGCTACTCATTTTGTGCCTATAAAATTTGGGAATGAATTCATCACTAATGCAAACAGCCTCTGACTTGCTGAAAGTCCATTTTAAAAACAAACTGCTAGAAATATTTAGCAGGTCAAGCAGCATCTGTGAAGATGGAAAGAATTGACATTTCAGATGAACAACTACTTGTCAGAATTGAGAAAAATACAGGTAAAGAGTTGCAGACACATTAGGGAGGAAAGGGAAGAGGGAACATTGCTACCCAATTACTTTTGTTCTTTTCCTTCATAGTCTTAAAGACTTCAGCAGATCATTTTAAATTGCATTTTTTCAGGCAGAAATGAACTCAATGTGTCTAACAGTTTCTTTTAATTTGTCATACAGTTTCTCAATGCATGAATAGCCTCCAGCACATTATAAAGCTGACAAGGCAGAAGAGAACAGAGCAGAAATGGAAGTTGAGGAATGCCTTGTGAACCTGTCACTGAACTACTGCAAAATCTTTCTGCTTTTGGTTATTTCTTGAATTGAGATTTACATTAAAATTGATCACTAAAATTGTGTGGCACTACTGTGGGAACTGCTAATGGAAATTCCATCTTTGTTGCCAATGCAAAAATATATCGCAGTGTGTTATACAATCATTATTTCAGACTGATTCTGAGGCAAACTAAATGTTTTCAGATTATTAAGAATTAGACTATTAGACTGACTGGAGAAAGAATGTAGACAGACTTTCTGCATTTATTATGCAGGGGAAAAACAAAAAAAAAATTAATCACTTAATATGCTCTGCCTGAAACATCTCTTCCTCTCAACATCAACCCGCAAAATCCTAATCACTACAGTTTAGCAGCACTTTGACCACATTGATCACTTTGCACTACAATAGACTTTAAGTTTTAATTTCTGCAGAACTAGGAGTCCTGACGAAGGGTCTTGGCTCGAAACGTCGACAGTGCTTCTCCCTATAGATGCTGCCTGGCCTGCTGTGTTCCACCAGCATTTTGTGTGTGTTGCTTGAATTTTCAGCATCTGCAGATTTCCTTGAGTTAAGTTTTAATTATTTTCTTGCAAATATATATAATTTATGCTTAACTGATTTTTATAAATGCTATTTAGATGATGCAATGTGACTATGATGCTGCTACAAGCTCAACTTTTGACTCTGATATCCACAAGATTGGTCGAAAACAAATTAAGTACTCAAACAATCGACTGACATACTGAATAAAATGTCATTTGCTTAGTAAAAAATTTTGAATTGAAGGAAAAAATAGGTAAGAAATAAAATCCAGATTAAAAATGAACAGATGAGAATAAGGAAATAAATCAGATCAATATTATTGCATACTTTGCCTTATTTAGCTGGTATGCTTTTGTTTTGAGATGAGATTGGCTGGTAAGCGGTGCTTGAGGAACACAGAAGCTATGGAAGGTAATGCAACAGCCTCACAGACAGACAGAACACAGATTTCTGCTGAGCAGAGAGGAAACTTCTGCAGACCTTCAATATCTGAAATCTAACTAAATGTGACAGAAAAAGCAAACTTTGTCCATTTCTGCAATGACTGTTTGTTTTGTTTCCTAGAACAATTTAGAGAAGTTTGGATAAGGATGGGAGTGGTATGGAGTACTATTTCCAGGTGCTGGTCAATGGGACTAGACAGAATAGTAGTTCAACAAGAACTAGATGGGCCAAAGGGCCTGTTTCAGTGCTGTAGTGCTTGATGACTCTCTGACTCTATGACTATTTCCACTTCATTCGATTTCTTCCCCTAGCCCTGTCCACACAGATTTCTCATTCTATGTCACTCAGGAGTTTTAAGTCAACTGACAACTTGACTCTAAAATCAGTTAACACACAATGAAATAAACCAGTTCAATCAGAAATATTAAATCTGCTTATAGTATTATGTACGGTGGAGTCTAACTTTGATTTGGTTACCAATCCACCATAGCTTATTACTAAAGTCAACGCTGATTACCCCACTCCGAAAGAACATGCAATATGTTACACGTTCTATCCCTATCTGGTGCTTTCCCATTGTAATTTTTATAAACTAACCACAAACATGCCGAAGTCAAAAATCTGGGGAAAAGTTGCATTTTCACTACAGAAAAATGTGAGGCTGAGTGCACCCAGTACAAATAGTGTGACTGTAGAAATCTATCTGAGCATTTCCAGAACTCTAGGGTGAATTTTAAGCAACAGAGCTTGGAAATTGGATTGGATCCTCTTGACTCACTGTAAGTCAGCTGTGAGATAGGTGTCATATTTTGTGTACATCACGATTTAAAGATAGAAATGGATTCAAAAGTCATAACCTATGTATGACAGTAAAGAGGATAACCGGGAAATAGTATATTATTTAAAGTGACTCCACTGGGACGCAATTTACATTAACAGCATTGACTCCCAAAGCACTTCAAACACTACATTTTGTCACTTTCATTATTAATACACTTTACATATTGATCTCAATACAAAAGTCAAAAGTATCAAAAACAGAATGAATAAATAGACAACTTAAGTGTTGGACAATAAACATTTTTAGTGTAGTATTTATTGCATAGGTCACTCATCCACAGAAATCTAAAGAGAGTTATTTTTTGAAAATGCCACAGAAATATCCCTAAGGCACGAAAGAGTTGGTCTACAGAAAGATTGGGACTGCTATGCCAGCTACCCACAATACACACAGGAAAAAAAAGTATTACTAGGAAGGGAACATTGAAACATCTAACCTTGGTTTTAGTTATTTTCAATAACTTGAACTTACAATACCAAATACCTAAAATGCATACAGTACTTCTCGGTAACACAGAAGACACTTGCCAAGCCTTTTAAACCATCACTTATTCAGTGGCCCAACCCTCCACACTTCAGTTAATATGTCAGGATGAAATTTCATTTATATTTAATAAATATGCAATCTAATGCAAGTGAAACCTCAAAGTTAATCATTTTTATATCAGTTTTCAATAATAACATTAGATTGTTATCAACAGTTGTCAATCTCAAATTAAGTAAAAACAAACTCATTTCCTTTTACGATCAAAGGTCAGTAGCAAACAACCAAAGACAAGAAATGCCGACATTAGAAAATATATTCAATTAATCCTCCAGCTACATTACTAATAGATTTAAAATAAACATCTGTTGGAATTTTGATGAGTAATGCAAATCCAATTTCCTACTCAAACTGCACAAAAGAGACAGCAATAGTTCAAATCAGAAATAGTTCAAAAGTTTTCAAGAAATACCTACTTAACTGTTTGTTTGCCTCCAAAGATTTTTCTACTTTAACCTTCTATTGGCTAATGCCAATTTTCCACAGATTTAAATTTATTACAACTATATATTTTATAGTCTGGAAAGTTAAAATCAGCTTATTGGACAATATCTTTAAAATATACACAGAGTAGCCACTTTATTAGGTACACCTATACACCTGCTCATTAATGGAAATATCTAATCAGCCACTCACTTGGTAGCAACTCAATGCATAAAAGCATTCAAAAGGTTCAGGTGTTATCCAGACCAAACTTCAAAATGGGGACAAAATGTGATCTAAGGGATTTTGACTGTGGAATGATAGTTGGTGCCAGATGGGGTGGTTTGAGTATCTCAAAAACTGCTGATCTCCTAGGATTTTCACGCGCAACTGTCTCTAAAGTTTAAAAGAATAGTGCAATAAACAAAACACATCTAATGAGCGGTAGCTCAGTAAATGCCTTGTTAGTGAAAGACGTCAGAGGAGAATGGCCAGACGGGTTCAATTTGACAGAAAGGTGACAATAATACAAATAACTACATGTTACAACAGTTTGTGCAGAAGTGAATTTCTGAATGCAAAACATGTCAAACCTTGAAGTGGATGGGGTACAGCAGCAGAAGACCATGAAAATACACTCAGTGGCTAATGAGTATATTTCAGAAAAGATGATGGGTGTCTGTTTCTTTCTCCACAGATGGTGCCTGGCCCGAGTACTTCCAGAATTTTGTTTTTAATTTCAGGTTATTTTTTTAAATATAATTTACACTGCATAAAAAAATGGTGTTGAGCCACAGCAGTCCTTTTATTGAGGCACTGCCATGTTATTAATGGATAGAAAGCTCCAAATTTTAAACTAAGTGACAAGAACAGAAATGTATTTCCAAAACAGAATGGTGTGTGACATAGAGGAGAACCCATAGGAGGCTAAGTTTCCTAGCTCTTGCTGACCTTGGTAACTGAGATTGAAAGCCTGAAGTAAGTAGACTGGGTAATTGCAGGTATTTTGTAGATGTTACACATTGGAGCTATTGTGTATTGGCCTTGCAGAAAATGAATCCTTAGGATAATGAATGAAGTGCCAATCAAGTGAAAGGCTTTATGCTGGATAGTGTCAAACTTCTTGGGTGGGACTGAGACTGCAGTCATCCAGGCATGGGAGAAGTACTCTATCATACTCTAGATCAGGGGTGTCAAACTCATTTTAGGTCACGGGCCGGATTGAGAAAAATGCGACTTCATGCGGGCCGGATCAGTTGTGCGCGCGCGTGTGCTCCCACAGCTTTCGTTGCCTTCATTTTTTCAACCTGCTCTCATGTGTCTCAGTCTCTGCTATATCTAAAATTGTTTCACTTTACGAATTTCATTTTTTATGAAGCAGATTGCCTAGCAAGCATTCTTTTTATGATTGGTATTAACTTACAGACGTAGATTACAAGAAAGTAGGCAACGAGAAAGAAACAATGCTATTTCGGCTAAGATTGTTTTGGGAGCCATACCTTTACCATTAATAAACCATTTGAAATCAAGCATTAGCAAACACAAATGTAGACCTAACACAGGGATGTCAAACTCAAAAACACAGTGGGCCAAAATTAAAAAATTGGTACAAGTCGAGGGCCGGACTGGTTCAGCGTTTATTGCAAAACTTATTGAAATGAATTTATTAAACATATTAACCTGGAACTAACAAAGCTTAGGTTATTGCCTACAAAAACAACATTGAACATTAAATAAATAAAAAATCAGTTGCATTTATTTCTTATGGCTTTATCTGCAGCTTTTCCGGAGTAATTTCTAATGAAAACATTTTTCCACAGGCCAACACTCTGTGATTCACACTAGTCTAAGCCAGATACTTGGCATCTCATCTTGGATGCAAGTTCATCAATGTTTGGAGTCAGGCTCTGAGCTGAGGAAATCCTCAGAATTGAGTGAAGGTGTTCATCAGAAAGACGACTCCTGTGTGATGTTTTGTTTATCTTCATCAAAGAGAACAGTTGTTCACACAGATATGTGCTGCCAAACATAGAGAGCATTTGAGCAGCTTGGGTACGCAGCTGGGGCATTGTGTCGGGAATGAAACGTAGAAACTGTGCAGCGCCCACCGAGTCATACTTTGCCTTGAGTGTGTCACTACATTGGAGTTCAATCAGCTCCATTTGTATGTTGGTTGGTGCGCTTTCCACGTCAGCTGCAAATGGATTACTGAGCAGTTCAAACCTGCTTTTTTGGGCTTCAAAGTCGGCAAATCGCCATGTGAAGTCGGCACCAAGTATGCTAAGTTTTTCAGCAAACTTTGCACGTGGGAACACTGCGGTAGAAACCTGCTCTTTCATAGTTTGGCAACATGGAAAATGGCTCAAGTTTTCTTGCTGCATCTGCGTCTCCCACAGGCGCAGTTTGGTTTTAAAAGCCCTCACTGCAGCGTACATGTCTGTGATCACACAACCCAGCCCCTGAAGCTGCAGGTTGAGCACATTGAGATGGCTCGTGATGTCACACAGATACGCCATTTCACAAAGCAACTTTTTATCCCGGAGCTTTGTTGTGTCTTTCCCTTTGCTTTCCATGAACTGACAGATCTCCTCACGCAACTCGAAACATCTTTTCAGCACTTTTCCTTGGCTTAACCATTGCACCTCTGTGTGATAGGGCAAATCATTATATTCTGAACCCAACTCCTCCAGAAACGACTTGAACTCGCGGTGATTTAAACCTTTGGCTCTTATGAAGTTAACTGCTTGTGTTATGGTGCTCATTATATGTTCCATTTTCAAGGCTTTGCCACACAACTATTACTGGTGTATGATGCAGTGATAAGCTGTCAGCTCACCTGCGCCGTTTTCCTCCCGCATCTTCTCCCGGATCCTGCCCACCAATCCACTCTTTTGACCGCACATCGCGGGCTTCTGTTTCTTGTCCAGATGCTTGTATTTGTCGTGGTGTTTCGTTTCATAGTGTCGTCTTATGTTATATTCTTTAATTACAGCCACACCGTCTCCGCACACAAGACAAACAGGTTTGCCCTTTATATCTGCAAACATATACTCATATACCTGCTTTGAAACCCCTGTTTTCAAAGTCCACCTTTCGTTCAGCCACTATTGGGGTGAGGGATAGCTGAAAGTTGACCACACGTGACTAGCGCCATAAGGATGCTGATGAGAGAGTAAGGCAAGCGCGAGCAATGCACTGGCAGTGCATTGTGGGATTTGTAGTATTAGTGGTGCATGCAATATACCGGCGGGCCAGCTCTAATAGAAAAAAAATATTCATTAATGATATTCAGGAAATAAACCAGGGAAACCGAATAAACACTAAAAACCCTGAAAACCTGGTACCTGAATAAACTCAGCATTAGCCATATCATACGTCATAGGCGCTTCGATTACTGGGGCCAGTTTTAATAGTAATTAGATATTATTTCGCGGGCCAAAGGTAATTCCACCGCGGGCCTTGAGTTTGCCATATATGCTCCAGATGAAGAGTTCCTAACCTGGGGTTCACAGACCCCTGCCTAATGGTATTGGTCCAAGGCATAAAAAAAGGGTTGGGAACTCCTGCTCTAGATGTTGGAAAGGCTTTTTCAGAAAGCTACAGGTTGCTTGCTATAGGATTCTCACCCTTGACCTTTTCTTGTACTTTTTATGTTCAGTAAAGCTTTTGGTCAAAAGTGATTCCCAGGCCATCAATGGTAGGAGTGGGAATTTGATGAGAATGCCACAGAATGTTTAGGCAGTTAGACTTTCTTATCATTGGAGATAGCTATTGCCTGACATTTGTAAGACTTGTTACTTGTCGCATCAGTCTAGGCCTAGATTTTGTCTGGATCTTGTTCCAAGCCGTAATATCTCATTTTAAGTTCCAAATACAAAGGAACTTTATACGATCATCACTTCGGAAATTATGGTGAAAGGAAGGTCATCAGTGAAACAACTGAAAATGATTTGTCCTTGAACATTATCCTATAAACGCCCGGTAGTGATTCCTGGAGTTAGGATAATAGAATTGAAATAACCACAACCATCTTCCTTTGTACAAAACACAGAACAATGGAGAACTCAATGGGACAAACAACATCTATGGAGACAAAAAGTCGAGATACTGCACAGTTCTGACATGATACTTCAACAGATATCTTTCATCTCCAAAATTTAATTTAATCTGCTGATGCTTCTCATTTAACATTCCAGCATGAACAAGGAACAAGGTACTCCAACCTTTGAAGCACTTTTCTTTTGATTCCCATTGACATCAGTGTTACCTAAGCTCATTGATGTCACATCAAGTCAAACAATCATAAGTGTAGTCATACTTGCCTAAGCTTTAAAATTCATTCTCTGGACTGCTAATGAGTAAGAGTAAACATATTGGGTGGTGATTTGCTGGACTGGATTTTTTCTTAATCTTCTACACAGAATATTAATTGGAAATTTTGCACATTGTTAGGTAGATGGCAGAGCTATCACTGTACTAGAACAGCTTGACTATAAGTTGAGCTCATCCAGAGTACAAATCCGAAGCACCATGTATGAGATGTTACCTCATCCTGCGGTCTTTGTTGTGTCCGATGCATGACTATTCCTTGATTTAGTGTCACTGGTTTAAGCTTGGCTTTTATGATGATGGGGTCTTGGGGGAGGCCAAAGAGGGTTGAAAATGGTTTCAATACATTCATGGATTGGGCTCTGAGTTACTAAGGATGGGGTTGTTCTTGGACCTTCCACCTCCTGTCAGTGGTCCATTCATCATACACAATGGGATCTGACAGCACTGTAGTGTTCTGTTGACTGGATGTCATTTGATTCTGGCTCTAAATGCCATTTCTGCTCTTTAGCACACAGAGATTTTTAAAGCAGCTCCCACCATGTCTTTCTGTGAAAACGAATTGGTTTCTGCTTTGCTGGTTTTTGACAGTATAAGGGAGATGCAGGGCCATAAGCTTATGGAATACAACTTTGCTGCTGTTGATGACTAGCAATGTTTACGAAACTCTGCTACTACATTGAATTGAATGGCAGTTAGCAATAACATGGAAACAAAATAACCTCAACCTGGGGAAACTTGATGTTCTTCCTCTAAAACTTCCAAAATGGTTATTGATATTCCAGTAGGAAACGTATGATCACATGGTAGTGTGGCTGGCATGCTGCAGCACCAATTTTCTTTATAATGGATTGACAGAATTTACTCAATTCATGGTTAGTATCTCAGCGGATTTGAGTTCCAACCGTACAAGGAAGAGAAAACCACAAGCATGAGTCTCTCCTATGACTCTAGACTACATCCAATGCATATGTTCCAGCCAGTGAATATATGCAACGGATGTAGCTTAGAATTGGAAATGATTAATTGCCTTTCCTTCTTGGCTGGAAGAGCCATGTGGTAAGGGATCAACACAAATCCTTTTCCTCCTCCTTTGAATCAGTTGTGGTCATTTATGGCATAAAGTAATGTTGATGCTTGTAAATCAGCTTGTTTTACTTCCCCCCAAATGTAAGTTACACACCACTGCACAAGACCAAAGTTATTTTGCATACAATACCACATGCTTTCAAGTTCTAGGGGTCAGTTACATGCAATTGTGCAGTGACTTGTTTTAGTTTCATTGTTGTTGGGTCAATATCCTGGAACTCCCATCTTAACATCATTGTGAGAGCTTCATAAACATAAGGATATTAGGTGCTTCAGAAACTCAATCACTACAGCTGAGAAAGACATCAGGAAAAAAATGTCAAATGTCAAAAAACAAAGAGGAATTACCCCAGAGCATAAAATTCAAAAGTTACCATTGAAGTTGAAAATAAATATAAATTACACAGCAAACCTCTGATTAAGTTGTTAATGCACACTAATTAACCTAATGCAGTAGAAAGAAGGAAGAAAAATAGTGTAATTTTACCTGAAACGTGACTTTCTGGTCAATATGAGTAACCTGGAATTGTTTAAAAAATCTTTCATCCTCACTCCAAAACAACCGTATGTCTGGTATTCCATACAAAATCATGGCCAGTCGTTCAAGACCCAGGCCAAAAGCATATCCAATCCTGTCTTGAGCACCAGCTGAAATCCAAAAGAAAGAAAGGCCTTGTGAACAGTCAATCACCCAGTCAAATTTCACATTACCTACAAAGGTATCTTGCCAATATTTCTTAGGTGAACAACAATGAAAACTTTAAGTTATAGAGTGCCTTTACATTGCAAAGGAAGGAAGGAGGGAAAAGAAGGAAGGGGAAGAGGGACGGAGAGAAGCAGGAAGAGGGAGAAGTGGAGGGTGTGGCAAAGGGAGAGTGAGAGGCAGCAGCGGAGAAGGAGGCAGGAGCAGAGGGTGAGAAGGCAGAGGGAGTGGCAGAGGCAGAGTCAGAAGGTAAGGAGGCAGAGACAGAGCTAGAGGGAGAGGCAAAGGGAGAGGGTGAAAGAGATGCAAGTCCAATTCATTTGTACTTCTTTGAAATCCCGGTCTTTCTGGTCCAATCTCCCTTCTGATAAAATGGCAAACTTGGTCTTTCTTCTTTGAATTGCTAATCCCTTTAAATTTTAATGCCAGTTCCAGTGCACCCTCCTTCATCTGAGATGCTGATTACAAAACACCCTACACCACCCCCACTCGCTTCCTCTGAAATGCCTGTATCTACCCAATAAATCTTGGTCCTGATCCATTCCCCTTCCTCCAAAATGATGGTCAAGACCCATCCTCTTTGCCTCTGAAATGCTGGTTCTCTTGAATCCCACTGGAAATGTCAGTTTAATCCATTCTCTCTTGCACAAAATACTAGTCCTGCTAAAACTACCCCCTTCCCTTGGAATGTCAATTCTGATTCATTACCTAAAATACAGCCTAAATCAATTTCCACACTGCTTTTGAATTGCCTATCTCAAAGATAGCACTGATATGCCATTGGCAATGAATCCTCACTATGAAGTGCCACTGCTCATCCACCCTGAATTTCTTTAAATCATCCATTCCTAAGCATAGCATAAATGAAGGCTTCAGCAAAGGACTAATAAACAGTCCATGCTGTTGCACCACTCTTCCCTTTAGATTTGTGACTAATGCTATTCTCTGCTGAGCTTTGATTATAAATGGAGGGGAAGAAGAGGGTATACTTTAGGGATCCTGTAATTGTGACCAGCTTCAACAAAAGGCTTTTGTAACTGCAGATGGTTCTCTCTGCAGTCCTCCACAAGGGAAGTTATCATCAGGATTCAATTCAACCATCTCTTTCTAGTGGCTGAAGGACTGCTCTCTGAATAACAGTGCACTTTTCAGCCATTGAGAGGCCCAGCAGATAGTACTTTTACTGTGTGATAACACTGAGAAATTCAAGAAACAACACTAACAACTAACTATATATGGCTTTTTGTGACTCCATTAAAGCCTTTGACCCCAACAACTAAGGAGGACAAATAAACCACCCATAAAATTTGGCTTCCTGCAGAAAATTTGCCTGTATTTTGTATCTGTATCGTAACAGCAGGCAAATCATGATCCTAACCACTGGGTCTTCAATATACCCAACCTCAAAGACCAGTGTCAAACAAGACTGTATCATTGCATTGGCAATTTCACCCTTTTTCTTGCCATAATGCTCTAGCGCAACTCCAACAAAATTCCTCTTAAGAGTGGAAATAATCGGCAGGTAACTGTTTGGCTTGTGATGACCACAGTCTAGAACACAAATATCTGTAGTTAAGTTACAATACGTGGGTACACTTAAAGCAAAGGTTAATAGATCCTTGTTTAGTAAGGGCATTAAAAATTATAGAGAAAAGGCAGGAGAATGGGTTTGAGAGGGGAAATAAATTAGCCATGATCGAATGGCAGAGAAGAGGCAAAGGCCAAATGGCCTAATTCTGCTCCTATAAATATAATATTACAGTCAATGCTTGCATGAATGCACACTCTGGAATAGAGCTCCAAGCCCTTGCTGACTCATTAACGATGCATAAAACAGAAGGGCTTTATGCTCTATATCTACAAGACAAAGGTCCCTGACTCTCAGAACTAAAGACTCATGACAAAACTCCTGCAAATGTGGACTAACACCCATTTCTCAAAGCCACCTCTCTGTGAAGTTTGATTGACAATGTTGAAATTCACCGTCATCCCTCCATGCATTAGCACAGTCATTGGTTGTTTGAGGAAAAGGGTATTTGAAAAACTAGAAATCAGACCTGGAAAAAAAAAATCATAATCTACTGTCTTGTTGTTTAATAACTCCAAAACATAAAACCATTTGGACAGAAAACATGGCAAGTCTAGAATGCGAGTCTACTTTTGTTTTTACTTTAAGTGGGGCACGTACATATGGAGATGTAATGATGTATGCCATTTATGTACTTTTACATATAACCCACCATGCATAATGTAAACAACAAAGAATCAAACAATATATTTAAATATTACTCAAATATTAAATGGACAACACGTACAACACTGATTCCTACTCTCCTAAATTCTTCTGAGACGTACTTCAAGATCCTCGAAAGACAGCACCAATGTTGTCCCTGCAAACTCCTCTAAGATCATGGAAGGAATAGTGAACCAATGTTGGTATCCTCCCTCAGGTAGGCATGCTCAGCATTGAGGCCCTAATTACTCTGAATCAGCTCTGGGTGGATCAAGAAGAGGATTCAGATAAGTGCAACATTTCCACCATTTCCTATGAGTTGAATTCAACTAACTTTATTACTTACATCCTTCATATACATGAGTAAAAATCTTTACGCTACATCTCCGTCTAAATGTGCAATTATATTAATTTATAATAAATATTATGTACAACAGGATAGTCAATATTACATATACAGTTGCATCAGCATGAATTAATCAGTCTGATGCCTGGTGGAAGCACCGTTTCCCGGATGGTAGCAGCTGGAACAGTTAGTGGTTGGGGTGATTCAGGTCTCCAATAATCCTTCGGGCCCTTTCTACACACCTGTCCTTGTAAATGTCCTGAATCATGGGAAGTTCACATCTACACATGCGCTGGGCTGTCCACACCACTCTCTGCAGGGTCCTGCAATTAAGGGAGGTACAGTTCCCATACCTGGCAGTGATGCAGCCAGTCAGGATGGTCTCAGTTGTGCCCCTGTAGAAAGTTCTTAGGGTTTGGGGGCCCATATCAAACTTCAACTGTCTGAGGTGAAAGAGGCGCTGTTGTGCCCTTTTCACCACACAAACAGTGTGTATAGAACACATGAGATCCTCCGTAATGCGTATGGCGAGGAAGTTAAAGCTGTTCACCCTCTCAGCCCCAGATCCATTGATGTTAGTAGGGGTTACCCTGCCTCCATTCCTCCTGTAGTCCACAACCAGCTCCTTTGTTTCTGTGACATTGAGGGAGATGCTGTTTTCTTGACACCACTGTGTCAGGGCGATGACTTCTGTGTAGGCTGCCTCATTATTATTTGAGATTAGTCCAATCAGTTTAGTGTCATCACCAAATTTAATTAGCAGACTGGAGCTGTGGGTGGCGACACATTCATGGGTATGCAAAGAGTAAACGAGGGAGCTTAGGACATATCCCTGAGGGGCTCCTGTTGTTGAGGGTCAGAGGGGCAGAGGTGAGGGAGCCCCCTCTTACCATCTACCAGCGATCTGACAGTAAGTCCAGGATCCACCTACATAAGGCAGATTGAAGGCCGAGGTCTCTGAGCTTCTTGTCGACCCTGGAGGGAATTATGGTGTGAATGCTGAACTGTAGTTCAAGAACAGCATCCTCACATAAGCATCCCTCCTCTCCAGATGTGTAAGGACGGTGTGTAGAGCTGTGCCTATTGTGTCATCTGTCTATTGGTTGTGTCAGTAGGCAGATTGTAGGAGGCCCAGTGCGGGTGACAGCATGCTGCAGATATAGTCTTTGACCAGCCTCTCAAAGCATTTCCTTATTATTGAGGTGAGTGCGACAGGTCACCAGTCATTCAGACATGTTACCTTGGTCTTTTTAGGTACAGGGACAATGGTGGATGTTTTGAAGCAGGAGGATACTCTACACTGGGACAGAGAGATTTAAAATGTCTGTAAACACACCTGCCGGTTATGCCATGCACACCCTGAGTACCCGCCCTGGGACGCCGTCCGGCCCGCAGCCTTGCGACTGTCCGCCCATTGGAAACACTTGCGTACCTCAGCCTCAGAGATGACCAGGCTGCCGGTCACATCGTCTGCAGGTCTCCTCAGGGGCTCAGCATTGGCGACGTCGGATCAAGCGTAAAAAAGACATAGCTAATCTGGGAGACAGGCAGTGATGTTGGAAACTCCACTGCGTTTAGCTTTTTAAGTCTGTGATGTTGTGCAGACATGCGTGTTGAGTCTGAGTCTTGTCTCTGTATTGTTGTTTTACTGCCCTGATAACTCAAGGTGGAAGAGGAACATTTGTGATGGTAATGAGAATCTTGAGGTCATACACCAAGAGCATAAAAAGCCTTGTGTAAACGGCAGGAAAGCACCATGTCACAAATTAAAACCTGCCTACCTTCTCAGATACCTCCTGCCCCATCTACATTTCCACTACTGGTCTCATCAGCCATTTCAGAAATCATAAAATTTGGATTGGAAGCAAGTCACCCTCCATATTAAGGTACTGGCCAAGAAGCAGCAATGGTAACATTTGGATGTATTAGCATTTTGGCCAATTATTTTATGTTCACCTATCAAGGCACAATTTGAAACATTATCATACTATCCCTCAATGTTCCTTCACCAAAGAATGAATTTCTGGTCTATTGATATTTCTTGATAGGATACTCCCCAAATTTTTGCATTTTTTTTAATTCCCTTATGGTCATATGGAGAACAAAATAGTGTGTACTGCTCTGGATGTGAAGTTTTAAGAAAGTTGAACACAGCTGCTCTACTTATGAGGTTAATTTCTTGTATAACAGAATTCAAATGTAAAGCAGCTATGTTAAACTTTCATAAAACTTCACATCTAGAGCAGTTTACACTGTTTTATTCTCTACTCTATCTTCATCAATTTGTTTTATCACTTTTTCAAAGATTCAACCAGGCTTGTGAGGCATGAACTACCCCTCAGAAAGCCATACTGACTATCCTTAATCTGACTATGCTTCTTCAAATGCTCGTAGATCTGGTCTCTAAGAATTCTCTCCAATAGTTTGTCCACCACTGATGTAAGACTCACTGGCGTATAATTCCCAAGATTTTCCGTTACCCTTCTTGAACAAAGAAACAACATTTGCAATTTTCTGGTACTATTCCCTTAGCCAGTGAAGATGCAAAGCTCATTGCCAAAGGTGCAACAATCTCTTTCCTTGCTTCCATTAGCAAGGGATATATCTTGCCAGCCCGGGGAACATCTATACTAATGTTTTACAAATGTTCTAACACATCCTGTTTCTTAATCTTAACACATTCCACATACTATCCTCTTCTACACTGTCCTCACATTCATGAAGGTCCTTCTCACTGGTGAATACTGAAGCTAAGTAATCATTAATGACCTCTCCTACCTCCTCTGACTTCAGGCATATGTTTTCTCTTTTATGTTTCCTCAGTCCTACCCTCACTCTCATCATCCTCCATTTTTCATGTATATGTATATCACCATAAGGTTTTCCTTAAACATCAAGGCCTTTTCATGTCCCATTCTAGTTTTACTAAGTCCCTCCTTAAACTCCTTCCTGACTAACATATACCCCTCAATATCCCTGATCCTTGTTTCATAAACCTTAAGTATGCTTCCTTCTTCCTCTTCTACATCTCTTGTCAACCATGGTTCTTTTCCCTGCTTCAACAGGACAAACCTATTCAGACGCTGTGCAAATGCTCCTAAACAACTTGCACATTTCCACTATGCATTTCCCTGAGTACATCTGTTCCCAAATTACACTTACAAGTTCCGGCTTAATCATATCATAATTTCCCCTTGCCCACTTCAATATTTTTCCACACCATCTGCTCCTATCCCTGTCCAATGCTGTGGTAAAGGTCAGTGAGTGATGGTTATTGTCTCTGAAATGATCACCCACCAAGAGATCTATTTGCGAAGCAGGTTTATTACCCCTGGTCCTAGATCCAGTATGGACTGTCCTCTAATCAGCCTGTCCACATACTGTGTCATTAATCCGTCCTGGACATACCTAACAATTTCTGCCCCATCTAAACCTTTTTCGCTAAGGAGGCGTGAATCAGTATTAGGGACATTGAAGTCAACCATGATTACAACCTGGTTATTTTTTTCACCTTTCCAAAGTCTGCCTCCTGATCTGCTCTTCAGTCTCTCTGCTGCTGATGGGGTGCCTATAGAACACTCCCAATAGAGTGATTATGCCCTTCCTATTTCTGACTTCCATCCATGCTCAATCAATAGAGGAACCCTTCATGGTGTCCTCCCTTTCTGAGGCTGTGATAATATCCCCAATGAGCAATATCATTCTTCCTCCCAGTGATCCCACCTGGCGCTTATGCTTGTAAGCAGGACAGGTGCTACACCTGCCCTTACAGTTCCTCCCTCACCACCAGTCAGGGCCCCAGACAGTCCTTCCAGGTGAGGCGACACTTCATCTGTGAGTCGGCTGGTGTGGTATACTGCGTCCGGTGCTCCCGGTGCGGCCTTCTATATATTGGTGAGACCTGACGCAGACTGGGAGACAGTTAACACCTACGCTCTGTCCGCCAGAGAAAGCAGGATCTCCCAGTGGCCACACATTTTAATTCCACATCCCATTCCCATTCTGATATGTCAATCCATGGCCTCCTCTACTGTCAAGATGAAGCCACACTTAGGTTGGAGGAACAACACCTTATATACCGGCTAGGTAGCTTCCAACCTGATGGCATGAACATTGATTTCTCTAACTTCTGTTAATGCCCCACTTCCCCTTCTTAGCCCATCCCTTATTTATTATCCACACCCCCCCCCCCACTTTTTTCTCTCTCTGCCCCTCTCACAATCACTCCTTGCCTGTTCTCCATCTCCCCTCCACCTTTCTTTCTCCCTAGGCCTCCCATCCCAAGATCATTTCCCTTTTCCAGCTGTGTATACTGATCCATGGTCAGCCCCTTCTCGCTAGTTTCCTGATCCCCACTCTAATTCCATTTCAAAATGGCCTCACTTTGGCACAAGTGAAAATCAAACACAGTGACACTGCTCTTTTCAACAGTTCTCACTTTTGCACAGATCTTGCTCTCACTACTCCAAAGTGAAACTCACACGTAAATCCTTCCTACAAAAATTTAACACCCACGTTTAGGGTGGACAGGGGGAAGTGGGATGGAGATAGAAGGAGGGCCATATGGATTAGGACTGGTACTCTGATGGCAGATGCTTGACATGCTGAGCAGTTTCCTGTCTTATTTTAGGCATCTGGAGCATTTTGCATTTGGACATAAGCAGTCATCCTGCCTTCTGACACTATTCCCATATCGTTTGAATATTATCATTTCTTAGCCTCTAAGGATGGATGATATCCTGCTGGATTCTCTGCCTTATGTTCTGTAACTTTGACTAGCTTATCAAACATTTCCCTCTTTTCAGTCTTAAGTAGATATGCAATGTTCCTGCAATTTCATGGTCACAGTTTATGAACTTTGCATTCCTAAGTAGCTCGATGCCTGTCTAAATGTTCTTTTCCTGATTCACATGACTGAGGAATGGATTAACAATTCTTTTCATATTATTTGATAGTTTTATTTGTAATTCCTTTTTCTCACTGCTTCAGGTTCCACTGAATATTCTAAAGTTGTAACAGTATAAAGTTCTAACTTCAGTAGGAGGGCTGTCATCCTAAATATATGTAGCATATTTCCCTGAAGGAAGGTTGACTTTCCCTGTACCATAAGATCCTGCAGATCCGAGTGACAAAGTAAATAAGGGAAATTCAGATCAGATTTTAATAGCAGCTGCCTAAAGCCTTGGGGGAAGGTTGCCACTGGTGGCATCATAACCAGGTGCTGATGGCAGTGGCGGAAAGCATTGCAATGGCCAGGACCACCAGCAAACAGAGTGGTCAGAGAAAGACCATCTCTTTTGTCAGAGCTGGAGCACAGCCCCTACGTCAGCCCAGACCGGGGGTCGGCAACCTGCGGCTCCCGAGCCATTTGTGGCTCTTTCATCTCTGTGCTGCGGCTCCCTGTGGCTTTGGGAAATAATTGGTCAGTATTTAATTAAAATGTATTTTATGTTAGTTTGTTAGCTTTTGAAATGTAATTCTAAATTTGAAGATTATGGTGATCTTGTACAATCTAAATGTGGCGACACATTTCCTGGCACATCCGAAACGGCTCACAATTAGCCAGCATTCCGGCTAGGGGAGATAGCCTACGGGGGTTTGTGAGTACGCGTCTTTTGCAGCATCTGCGTCCATGGGGGCTGGGTTGAGGGAGGCTTAAAAGCAAGGCTGTTTAGTTCGAATAAAGTTATTCGACTGCAGTTTACTGACTGCGTGAGCACACCGCTACAACGTGTTTTTATCGCTATTAATATACGTCACCACTGCCAATACCTGACACCCGCCAGTGCGCGATTTCTTTAATTTTTCGATCCAAGGTAAGCCAACTATGGAGAATTCTAAAAAAAGAAAAGTGACTGAAGAAAACAGAACGTTTAATGATACGTGGACAGATTCATTTGCTTTCACTGTTGACGAGACTGGTTTACCGGTATGCTTAATATGCAATGAGAAACTAGCAAACAACAAAAAGTCAAATGTCGCAAGGCATTTCCAGAATAAACACGCAGCCTTTGCTCAAAAATATCCGGATGGAGATGAGAGAAAAAAAGCCGTTTCGGAACTGATGCGGAAGGTTGATCTGAGCAAAAATCATTTCCAGAAATGGATGAAGTCTGGAAAATCAACGACATACGCCAGTTATATTGCCGCTCAGGAAATAGTCAGGCACGGGAAGCAGTTTACAGATGGTGAATATATAAAAGAATCTTTCATTAAGATTTCAGAACATCTATTCACGGACTTTAAAAACAAGAGTGAAATTGTGCAGAAAATCAGGGATATGCCCCTCTCTGCAAAGACTGTCAAAGACAGAACCATAAAAATGGCAGAAGACATCACAAGACAGCAAATTAAAGACATCAATTCAGCTGTGGCCTACTCGATTGCCTGTGACGAGTCGCAAGACAAAGGTGATATTGAACAAATAGCGTTGTTCTGCCGGTATGTAAACTCTGCCGGGCCACAGGAAGAACTGATTGAGTTGATACCTCTAAAAGACCAAACACGGGGGGAGGACATCTGTGAGGCTGTCTTGAATTGTTTAAGAGCCAAAGGAATAAAGACCACCCATCTGGTGTCAGTAGCTACTGATGGGACACCGAATATGACGGGAATGCACAAGGGAATTGTGGCTTTACTGCAGAAGTCGCTGGACAGAAAGCTGCTGACTTTTCACTGCATCTTGCACCAAGAGGCACTGTGCGCTCAAACATTTCCTCCGGAATGCACAGAAGTAATGGATGTTGTCATTCAGATTGTCAATAAAATAATGGCAAAAAGTTTAAATCACCGTCAATTCCGTTTGTTACTGGACGAGCTGGAAAGCGCATATTCTGATCTCCTGCTGCACAACAAAGTCCGGTGGCTGTCCAAAGGGGAGGTGCTGAAACACTTTGTCGCGTGTCTGGAAGAAGTGAAAACTTTCCTGGGCAGCAAAGGGCTCACCTTTCCTGAGCTGGAACAGCCAAAGTGGCTGGAAAAGCTACACTTCATGGTAGACATGACAGCGCACCTGAACACGCTGAACACAGCTCTTCAGGGGAAAGGACGCACAGCCCTGCACATGTTGGAGGATGTCTTGGCATTCGAGCGCAAGTTGACAGTGCTTGCCAGAGATTTACAGAAAGGCACTTTGTCTCACTTCCCCAATTTGAGAGAGTTCAAACAAGGTCACGACATGATAATTTCGGAGTATTTACATTCTGCAATCATCGCAATGCAAACATCGTTTGGGAAACGCTTCTGTGAGTTCAGAGAGGAAAAAAACACATTATCCTTCCCGGTCACTCCCTTAAGCATCGATCCTTCCCTACTGAATACGACTGCATTGGCAGGTGTGAGTCAACCTGATCTTGAGATGGAACTGGCCGACATAGCCGACAAAGACATATGGATGTCCAAGTTTAGACGCTTGACAGCAGACTTTGAAGATGTTGCTCGTCAGAAGGCCGTTCTTGCTCAGAATCACAAATGGAGTGATATTGAAAACCTTCCAAAACCGGACAAACTTGTGTTCGAAACATGGAATCCTATGCCCGACATTTATGTAAACATGAAAAAGTATGCGCTTGGAGTCCTGCCGATCTTTGGATCCACATATGTATGTGAGCAGGTGTTCTCCAACATGAACTTTATTAAAAACAAACATCGCGCACGCCTCACAGATGACAGCTTGCGATCCTGTGCAAAGATGAAGGTGACGTCATACAGCCCTGATGTGCAGACGCTGTGCGCTGAGGTCCAGGAGCAGAAATCCCATTAACCAAGTATGATAAATATTTTAATTGCCTATTGTTTTATGTATATTCATATTTTTTCATTGTTCAGTGAAATAGTCCTTTTATTTTTCAGGCTGACAGCTGGCTGATGTTATTTTTGGTTTGCTGCTGGCGGAAAATTTAAGTTCGGCGTTTTTCATAAATACAAGAAGGACTCAAATAGACATTGAGTATTTTACTTAAAAGTAACTTTCAACCCAACGTCTTTTTTTCGGAGTTCAAAATGTTTTTGTTGCATGCAGAAAAGTAATTTCGTTTTCTCTGCAGGAGTTCATCAATTTCATAAATGCAACACATTATAGTTTGTTTATACATAGCATAAAGGCAAAAAAAACGTTGTATGCAGTGTTATTTAATTTTAAATGTCAAACGGGTTTTGCGGCTCCCAGTGTTTTCTTTTCTGTGGGAAACGGGTCCAAGTGGCTCTTTCAGTGGTAAAGGTTGCTGACCCCTGGCCCAGACCATCATCATCATCGAGCCTGCTGAGCATCGCATCAGACTGGCTATTTCCAAGTTGACCTGGGGGGGCAGCTGAACTTCCCCGACCAAATAGGAACAACTCCACTGAAGCCAGATGTGGTCCTTTCTTCAGTATCCTGGAAAGAGGTTGCCCTCATCGAGTTGGGAGGACCACATCGAGGAGGCAAATGGGCGGAAGCTGGCTGAGTACCAGGAGCTGGTGGAGCAGTGGTGGAGGCAAGGCTGGAAGGCTCGCTGTGAGCCTATCGAGGTAGGGTGCAGGGGTTTTGCCAGCTGCTCACTCTGCAGAGTTTACACCCTACTTGGCATCACTCGGGCTGGCAAGAAGAAAGCGATCTGCTGAGAGAGCCTCCAGATCAGGAGGGGTGATCCATGGGCCAACGCTGCTGGGACACAAGCTGGGGTCTGATCAACCCCGGCTGGGTCACCTGGGCAAGGGTGTATGATGTTGAAAGACCCAAAACACCCGACGACTCCAGGTTACATCACTGATGATGTGTCCCAGCGCATCCGTGAGATGTATCTCAGAATCATAAGGGAAACTTAGATCAGATTTTAATAATGATTTATAACAGGTGCACTGAAATGGCACTATAGTTGTAAAACAACTCTTTTGACCATTGTCTGGCAGCAGTAGACAGACAGACAGACATACTTTATTGATCCCGAGAGAAATTGGGTTTTGTTACAGCCGCATCAACCAAGAATAGTGTAGAAATATCGCAATATAAAACCATACATAATTAAATAATATTAAGTTAATCATGCCAAGTGGAAATAAGTGGAAATACCAGCCTATTGGCTCAGGGTATCTGACACTCCGAGGGAGGAGTTGTAAAGTTTGATGGCCACAGGCAGGAATGACTTCCTATGACGATCAGTGTTACATCTCAGTGGAATGAGTCTTTGGCTGAACGTACTCCTGTGCCTAACCAGTACATTACGGAGTGGATGGGAGTCGTTGTCCAAGATGGCATGCAACTTGGACAGCATCCTCTTTTCAGACACCACCGTCAGAGAGTCCAGTTCCACCCCAACAACATCACTGGCCTTACGAATGAGTTTGTTGATTCTGTTGGTGTCTGCTACCCTCAGCCTGCTGCCCCAGCACACAACAGCAAACATGATAGCACTGGCCACCACAGACAGGTCCAGCAGATGTTAGACCTCAGTCTCCTCAGAAAATAGAGACGGCTCTGTCCCTTCTTGTAGACAGCCTCAGTGTTCTTTGACCAGTCCAGTTTATTGTCAATTCGTATCCCCAGGTATTTGTAATCCTCCACCATGTCCACACTGACCCCATGGATGGAAACAGGGGTCACAGGTGCCTTAGCCCTCCTCAGGTCCACCACCAGCTCCTTAGTCTTTTACACATCAAACAGCAGATGATTCTGCTCGCACCATGTGACAAAGTTTCCCACTGTAGCCCTGTACACAGCCTCATCTCCCTTGCTGACGCATCCAACTATGAATTCCTGTATGAATAACCAGGACTGCAACCAAGGACCAATATTTGTCTTCCAAAAAGTACCCATGAAGTGCATATTTCTGTGGGACCCAGCATGGTCTTCATCTGGCATTAAGGAGGACACCCATATTGGTGGTAGATAGTGCATTGGGACTGATCAGTTAATCGGGACAGCTGCTTATTTGGGGAAACCTTTAAATAACAAAAACTACTCAAGAAAATAGCCATGACTCCCTTCATTGTTTTCCACTTGACTGGGACAGGAGACTGCTGCCAAACGGTTTCTACCTAGGATCAGTTGTGTGTACTTATGTGGTCATTAGACATTACACTGTGCTTAGAATGAAACAGTTTTTAAATAATGTCAGTTGCATACATTTTTGTTCAAAATGCAGTGATTTTTGTCACTGATAGTTGACAAGAAATAAGCAGTAAGACAATTCAGAACTGTTTTGCTCACTGCAATTTCAAGCATTCAGGCTGGAGATGTCAATATTGGCTGTGAGTGAAAATGAAATGATTTTACTACTTCACAAGCTAGGCACTAAGAAGAACTTGAAGGTATCTACAACCGTAAGACCATAAGATATAGGAGCAGAATAAGGTCATTTGGCCCATCAAGTCTGCTTCACCATTTCATTATGGCTGATCCAATCTTCCTCTCAACCCCAATCTCCTGCTTTCTCCCCAGATCCCTTCACGTCCTAACCAATCAAGAATCAATCAATCTCTGCCTTAAAAAAACACAAAGACTTGGCCTCCACAGCTGCCTGGGGCAAAGAATTCCAAAGATTTATTACTCTCTGGCTAAAGAAATTCTTCCTCATCTCCATTCTGAAAGGACATCCCTCTATTCTGAGGCTGTGTCCTCTTGCCTTAAGATTCTCCCACCACAGGAAACACTCTCTCCACATCCATTCAATCAAGGCCTTTCACCATTCGATAAGTTAGGTTTCAATGAAGACACTGAATCCTGGAATCATTTTTGTGAACCTCCTTTAAACTGTCTCAGTTTCAGCACATCATTTTGAAGATAAGGGGCCAAAATTGCTCACAATACTCTAAGTGGGGCCTCATCAGTGTCCTATAAAGTTTAAACATTACATCCTTGTTTTTATATTCTGGTCCATTTGAAATGAATGTTAACATTTGCCTCCTCACCATAGACTCAATCTGCAAATTAACCTTCAGGGAATCCTGTACAAGGACTCCCAAGTCCCTTCGTGCCTCATCTTTTTGTATTTTCTGTCCATCTAGAAAAAACTCAACCCTTTCATTTCTTCTACCAAACAGTAAGACCATACATTTCCCGACATTGTATTCTATCTGTCATTTTTCTGCCCATTCTCCTAATCCGTCTAAGTTCTGTAGCCTCTCTACTTCCTCAAACCTTCCTGCCCCTAGACCACAATGGACGTGGTAGCACAGAGGAACATTTGGAAATCTCCAGGAAGGCCTTCTTTGTTGCTGCTGCTGTTGTGAGGTCTGGGTCTCTGCTGAGAAGGACAGGCCCACAATCCTCGGGGTCGCGTTGCCGGTGGCCGTTGGCGGGGCGTCGTAGTGCGCTCGGCAGAGGATGGTGCTCAGAGAGGCTGTGCCGGAGGGGATGGTAGGTGGTTCAATGGACTCGGGGAACTTTCATTGTGTGCTGTGTCTGCGAGGCTGAGTCCGGCAGTGCCTTGGAAGTCCATAGCGAGTGTACTCCCTTCTGCCGCCTGTGTGGGATGACGAGTCTATCGAGACCCTGAGGACTTGTGGAAACTGTGTGGTGGTTTCTTTCAAACTTACAGTCTTTTAACATCCTTGGACTATTTTTACTGTGCCCATGGTCTGTTTTTTTAATCAATTATGGTATTGTCTGCACTGTTGTAACTATACATTAATTATAACTATATGTAACTATGTGGTTTTGTGTAGGTCTTGTAGCTTTAGTTTTTGGTTTGTTGGGTGCTAGAGTTGGTCTCCTGACTTGGTGTGTCTGGGTAGTCTTGTTTTGTCTGGTGGATTTGGAACTGCTTTCCCGGGAAGTTGCTAAGATGGTAGCGCGATATTAATATGCAGCAGCTTCTTCAGACTCTGGATTTGGGGATTACCAAACGTTATGTGGATTTGTGGTGTAGTCTGTTTTGTCGTGTACTTTTGTGATATCATTCTGGAGGAATGTTGTCTTATTTTTTAACTGCACTGCATTTGTGGTTTCTAAGTGACAATAAACTGAAACTGAACTGAACAAAGCCACCAATTCCATCATCCAAAGCATTGACATGTAAAAAGGATTGGTCCCAACAAAGATCCCTGTGGACCACTAGTCACTGGCAACCAGCCAGAAAAGCTTCCCTTTATTCCCACTCTTTGCCTCCTGCCAATCAGCCACTGCTTTATCTGTGCTAGAATCTTTCCTGTAATATCATGTGCTGTAGCTTGTTAAACAGCCTTGTGTGTGGCACCTTGTCAAAGGCCTTCTGAAAATCCAAGTACACAACATCCACTGATTCTCCTTTGTATATCCTGCTTGTTATTTCTTCAAAGAATTCCAACAGATTTGTCAGACAAGATTTTCCCTCAAGGAAACCATGCTGACTACAGCCTATTTTATCAAGTGCCTCCAAACACCCCAAGTCTTCATGCTTAATAATCAACTCCAACATCTTCTCAACCAGTGAGGTCAGAGTAACTGGCTTATAGTTTTCTTCTGCCTCTCTCCCTTCTTAAACACTGGAGTGTTATTTGCAATTTTCCTGTCTTCTGGAGCCATACCAGAACGTAGTGATTGTTGAAAGATTATCACTAATGCCTCCACTACCTCTTTAACCACCCTTTCAAAACTCTGTGGTGTACACTATCTGATCCAGGTGCCTTATATACCTCCATTTTTCAATTTCCCAAGAACCTTCTCTCTAGTTATGATAACTTTCCACACTTCATGACCCATGACACCTGGAACTTCCACTATCTTAAATGTTACAATGAAAATGAAGATTCGGAAGATGTAATTGTTGAAAACATTGTATTAAAGCAGTCCATTATCCACACAATGCTGACTTCGTTAATTTACAGTCTATCAAAATAACACTAGATTCATTTCTGCATCACTATGTATTAGAACCAACACACAGATTTATAGTACTGTAGTACCATAGAACCATAGAACACTACAGCACAGTACAGGCCCTTCAGCCCTCCATGTTGTGCCGACCCATATAATCCTTAAAAGAAAGTACTAAACCCACACCAGAATCCACTGTATACAAGATCCTAAGAGATCTTGACAGCATGGATGTAAAGAAAATTATTCCCTCTCTGAAGGAATCACTGTTTAAAAATAAGAGGCCATCCATTTAAGAAAGGAATGTGGTTAACTCCTTCCAATTGGGTGGGAGTTGGTTACACGTAATTGAAACTCTCTTCCTGCAAGGGTGGATATGCATCATATTCTCAAAACGCGCCATGATCAGCAACTTTCTCTGTGCAGAACATCAGTGTCTATTTCCTATATCAATCGCGTTTGCCATTATTTCTAGAAAATCACTTAATTTGAAGTTGAGACGCTATGGGTCACCTACATCCAGAATTAAGCCACAGTAGAATAGATCTTTTGAACAGATTGCTTTTCCCCAAAGCTAAGAAGACTTGTTGAAATTACATTGTGCAATAATTGTATTTCATTTCACCTGGGGGGGGGGGTCACAGAAGAATGAGCAAAAGGCAGGTGAAAAATACGATCAAATATGTGAGAAAGCTCACTGTTGTGGGGAAGAGCTAGCAAATGAAACTTCACAAGCAATTAAATGTATATCATTAATTTATTGGGTTGCAGAAATTTAATCAGGTGATATGTTGATCATCAAGTAAGAATTTTGTTGTGAGAGAATGACCTGAATACCAAGGCTTGCATGGTTCATTACAACTGGAGCTGAATCAAATCTATTCAATCCAATATTCTATCCTCTACTTCTCGTAAAACAATCAAAGAAATTTAATATATATTTTGAGAGTGAAGAAAAAAATAAGCAATGTATTACTCATCTGCTGAATTAATAGGAAGTCACCAGAGATACATAATGAAAAAGAACTGGTCTTATACTGTAAAGAACTTACACTGACCCATTAGTGTTAAAGGAATAATTAAGGCACTAATATAGTTTCTGACTTAGTGTTCAACACTGCGTAGTCAACCCATCACTCAACATTTTACCTTCTCTACTGATTCCATTTACATTTTCTGTTGCCTCAGAAACGCTGTTAACATAATCAAGGACCGCTCCCACAGTGGTCACCCTCTCTCTTCTCTCTCCCATCTAGCAGAAGATACAAAAGCATGAAGCATGAATCACCAGACCTGAAGACAGCTGTCATCAGGCTTTTGAACAGACTCCCATAAACTAACAGGTGAACTCCTAAACTCTTCATCTCCCAACTTATCTCACTGTGACCCTAGTACTGTATTTGTCTACGTACATTGTACTTACTCTGTAACTGCAACATTATGCTCTATGTTCTGTTTTCTTTTTACGACTTCAATGTAATTCGGTAGAACATGGTCTGGCTTTTCACTGAATCTCAGTACAGGTGACAATAATAAACCAATACTAATACCATGGAGATACAAGAGACTACAAATGCTGAAACTGGAACAGCAATGTGCTGGAAGAACTCAGCAAGCCATGCAGCATCTGTGGGAAGAAAAAAATAATTAGTGTTTCAAGTTGAAATCATGCTTTAGGACTGATTCTCGTCCAGCTGCTGGACCCAAAAAGTAAATAATTTATTCCTCCTACAGATGCTGCATGACCTGCTGAGTTCCTTGAGTGCACTGTTTGATGCTCAAGACTAGTACCAATTGTGCTTTCAGTGAGAGCAGACAATGGCCCTGTGCAAAATGGCTGCAAGGTGATACACGTGCTTTTGTCTTGACTTGCCAAATAATCTTTCTTTGCTTTATCTCGGTCTAACATTTATAAACTGTCTGCATCAAGGTCACATCAATTAAGAAGCCAACATAAAGTTGTAGAGCTATAGAAAGATGCAGCATAGAAACACGCCCTTTGACACCCCCCAACTCCAAACTGACCATCAACTGAATTGAATTGACTTTATTACTTACATCCTTTACATATACATGAGGAGTAAAAGTCTTTACGTTACATCTCTAAATGTGCAATTTATAGTAATTTATAATAAATAGTATGCACAACAGGATGGTCAATAAAGCATAGAAATACAATTGCATCAGCATGAATTAATCAGTCTGATGGCCTGGTGGAAGAAGCTGTCCTGGAGCCTGCTGGTCCTGGCTTTTATGCTGTGGTACCATTTCCTAGATGGTAGTAGCTGGAAGAGTTTGTTGTTGGGGTGACTCGGGTCCACAATGATCCTTCAGGCCCTTTTTACACACCTGTCTTTGTAGATGTCCTGAATAGTGGGAAGTTCACATCTACAGACGCGCTGGGCTGTCCACACCACTTTCTGCAGAACCCTGCGATTAAGGGAGGTACAGTTCCCATACCAGGCAATGATATAGTCAGTCAGGATGCTCTCAGTTGTGCCCCTGTAGAAAGTTCTTAAGATTTGGGGGCCCATACCAAACTTCAACTGTCTGAGGTGAAAGAGGTGCTGTTGTGCCTTTTTCACCCGCAGCCAGTATGTACAGACCACGTGAGATCCTCAGTGATCTGTAAGTCATTTACTCTCTCAATCCCAGATCCATTGATGTTAATAGGGCTTCATTGGTCCTGTAGTCTACAACCAGCTCCTCTGTTCTTGCAACGTTGAGGGAGAAACATTTATTTACAACAATTCCGCACCAATTCTTTCTGCTAAATTCTCCCCACATTTTCATCAACTCTCCCCAGATTTACCAATAATCTGGTAAATTCTAGGGACAATTTACAAAGATCCTTTAACCTACTAAGGAATATGTTATCATAGCTAGCACAACACTGAAACACCAGGTGCTCTTAGAACTATGGAAATTGAACTATAGAGACCTGCAATAACTAACCAGAATGAAGGAGGATTAACTTCCCTTTCAGTCAAGACTGATGAGCACCTTGGTGCAAGGCACTGATGATTTCATGTAGATAATTTACAAACGTTTGTATATATAACTCACTGTGATTTTGTGGGGAACATACCCTATTCTTGATGGTAGGAGCTTAAGTTCTTGTTTAGCTGATGTAGTTGTCAATAAAGATTCTATAAATCTAAATAAAAGAAGCATGCACACAAACCAAAAAGTGAAATGCTGAGTATATAGTTAACAGACAAAAACTGACAAAATGGGTCATGTAAAAGGACTTGGATATTATCTGCAATTTTTAAAAGGAATAATTAAACCAATGCATATTTGAGACAAAATGGATTTTGAGAACCTATTTTGTATGTAAACTTTTATTTTGCAATTAAAACTCAAATGATAACTTTTCAGATTATAACAACTTGAGCCTTTACATGCTGGGCCTAGAAGTGATAACACCAATGATTCTCTGATCCCTGATGAGGACTGGCTCATGAACTTCCAGTTTCTTCCTCAATTGTCAGCTCTTTGGTTTTGCTGGCATTGACTGAGAGGTTGTGGCACCATTCAACCAGATTTTTAATCTCCCTCCTATATGCTGATTCGTCACCACTAACAAAAGTGGTGCTGTCAGAAAACTTAAATATGGCACTGCAGCAGCACTTGGCTTCACAGTCATAAAGCTAGTAGAGCAGGGGGCCAAGCACACGGCCTTGTGCCTTCCAGATCAAATTTTCAGATCATGGGCAAGAAACATCAAGCATCTGTAAAGCAGATACATGACTAGCTGTTTCTTGGGATCCAGAAATGATAAAGCTGAATAATTCCACTCTCCTCCCACAGATGGTCCTCTGTATACACAATAAATTAAATCAAGGACTTAAATCATAGTAAATCACAATCAGGCTTATTATCAGGCATGTGAGGTGAAATTTGTTAACTTAGCAGCAGCAGTTCAATGCGATACATAATCTAACAAAAAGAGAAAAAAATAATACATAAAATAAAACATAATAATAAGTAAATCAATTACATGTATTGAATAGATTTTTTTTATTGTGCAAAAACAGTAATCCTGTATATTAAAAAAAAGTGAGGTAGTATCCAAAGCTTCAATGTCCATTTAGGACTCGGATGGCAGAGGGGAAGAAGCTGTGGTTGAATCGCTGAGCGTGTGCCTTCAGGCTTCTGTATTTCTTACCTGATGGATTACCAAGGGATATGGGGACAAGGCAGGGACTGGGTATTGATAGTGAATGATCAGCCATGATCTCAGAATGGCGGTGCGGACTCGAGGGGCCGAATGGTCTACTTCTGCACCTATTGTCTATTGTAACAGTGAGAAAAAGGCATGCCCTGGGTGCTGGTGGCCCATAATATTGGACGCTGCCTTTCTGAGACACTGTTCCCTGAAGGTGTCCCGGGTACTTTGTAGGCTAGTGCCCAAGATGGAGCTGACTAGGTTTACAACCTTCTGCAGCTTCTTTCAGTCCTGTGTAGAAGCCTGTCCATACTAGACAGTGATGCAGCCTGTCAGAATGCTCTCCATGGTACATCTATAGAAGTTTTTGAGTGCATTTGTTGACATGCCAAATCTTTTCAAACTCCTAATTAAAGTATAGCTGCTGTCTTGCCTACATCAATATGTTGGGACCAGAGATCTTGACATTGAAGAACTGGAAGCTACTCACTCTCTCCACTTCTGATCCTTCTGTGAGGATTGGTATGTGTTCCTTCATCTTACCCTTCCTTAAGTCCACAATCAGCTCTTTCGTCTTACTGACGTTGAGTACCTGGTTGTTCCTGTGGCACCGTTCCACTAGTTGACATATCTCACAAGTTAGAAATATTATTAATTGAAGTGATGCAATTTAAAATAACCCAACTGAATATAGTGGTATGAGTGTTCTAAAAGCTAGTGAGCTTATGTCTGCAATGTCTTGCATAATGAAGTACACTGTATTGTCCAAGGATCAACGTAGCACATCCCATTCAATCCTCCCTCATTTGTTCCTTGCAAGCTGTTTTCCATATCCTGGAAGCAGCCTTGAAGTAGGAAGTCTTCTTCAAAAGTTTGCAGCTAGAGGACAGTCCAAAGCTACTTCAATTTCTACATTATCGATTCAAACTGACAACTACCTATAGTCATCTATAATTTCCTAATCCTAATAATTTATTTAAGAAATTATTTCCCTGAACATTCTACTAACTTGAATCAATTGCTTTCTGCTGTTCAAAATGCAGCAAGCATTAGAATCATGTTCAGAACCTAAACTATCCAAAGTTTTTAAACAACTAATGATATTACAGTCTCATTTCTCAATGATATTGCAGGTTTGAAGTTAAGCATCTTGTCCAATATTTACAGAATCGCACGGATCTTTCATTACTTCAAGAAACCTCTCCCAATTTGATCCTGACTTGAAAACGTTGATACAAAAACAAGTTCTGTTCCAATTTAATAAGATTCTTCAGTTACAGAATCATAATATCATGGAGTAATACAGCACAGAAACTGGCCCTCTGGCCCAACATCGATGCAGATCAAATTCCCTATCTATGACCAAGCTTGATCTATATCTCTCTTAATCTTTCCTATCCAACTTTCTGTCCAAGTGGATTTAAAATGTTATTTTTGTCCCTGCCTCAGTCACTTTCTCTGACAGCTCATTCCATACACATACCACCCTTTGTGTGAAGAAACTGCTTCTCAGGACTCTTTCAAATCTTTCACACCTGGCTCTAAACCTATGCCCTCTAGTTTTTAATTCATTTTCCGTGGGGAAAAGATAGTGTGCATTCACCATGACTATGCCCTTCAGGATTTTGTACATCTTTGTGAGCACACTCCAAGGGTCAGCCTCAATGACACTTTGATCAACTGCAATATAATGCCCCAACACTGATAACCAACATCATGCTGTTGAAGGCTAGAATGCTAAACCCCTCTTCTAACACCCTGTCTACCAGTGTAGTGGTTTTCAGGGAACTTCACACTTGTACTCCTTGTATGTCCCTACCATTCATTGTACAAGTCCTACCCTGGTCATTATGAAATACACTCAGAGCACATTAAAAGGAGGAAAATCAAAGCATTGACCCTTAATTTTTGAACCAGAATCTTCAGAAAATATAAATTAATATACAATAATTCAGTCATGATATATTTTCTTAACAAAATCACAAGAGTTTTATGATATTTCACAAATTCCAAAACAGCACAGAAGATATTGAAAGAACTGATGGTTGGAAAGTAAGTAGTTCTTAAAGCAGGAACCTTATTTCTAAATTAAAGGTTTCTGGTTTGTGAACTGTAGAAGACTGTGATGGTAAGTTATTGCACATACAAGGGAGGGTAATCAATGGACGTAAAGGAATAGAGGGATTATAGGAATTTCAATGTTGACTAACTTGACAATAACACTTTATAAATACACTCATGCGGTACAGTAAAATTGTTAACTATACTGCATGTTAAGGCAAGTGCATAACATCATGAGATTCAATCTTCAAGACTTCGTACTAGAATTTTTGACAGGCTCCCAGGTAGCCTCATATACTGGCAATGTTCCTTTTTCCATAATAACCCTGCACATTCTTTCTTTTCAGATATCTATGCAGCACCTCCTCTGAAATACTTTGATTAAATCTCTTCACTGTTCCCACAAAAGTGCATTCCAGATACTGATCTGTTACTGAACAAAGAAAAATGTCTTCATGCTATTTTTTAGATTTTTTTGCTGATCCACTAAAGAATATTTTCCTTCTATCTTCTGTTGGAATTCTTCAGGATTTAAATACCTATAACAGATCTCCTCACAACCTTCTCTATTCAAAGGAGAAGCCCAATCTTGGATCCTCATCCCTGAAATAATTTTTGGTAAATCTCTTCTGTACATCAGTTAAGCACTTACATCTTTCCTGACATATAACACCCAAAGATTTTAGCAATATTCCAACAATATTCTAGATATGATAAAGGGCCTCAACTCAAAAAGTCACTGTCTACTTCTTCACAGGGATTCTGCCTAACCTGCTGGCATTTTATGTGTTGTTCTGGATTCCTAACTTCTAGTCTCTTGTGCAAGCAATATTCCAAATGTGGCTAGCCAATGTTTTATAAAGATTTATCGTCACTAGTCTGATCTTGTACTCTATTCCTCAGTGCATGACATTACTGTGCATCATAATCAGCATGCTAAAATTGCTAACCAATATGTCCAGAAATAGAAATTATAGTGCTTTTCTTTGTCATAAATTATGTTCTTCTTAAGGAAAATAAAGCCTCTTAGCAATCCAGAAACATAGTATATTAATCCACATTGATTTGTTAAAACTGAGAAAATGTAAGCATTTATGATCAATGGCAGTGGAGTCATGAAAAAGAAGAACATCCAGGAATTACTGTGATTGTGCTGTATTTCATATTTTACAGAGATAACTCATAAACATACAAACTTGTCATGCCGCACCTAAACTTTCCAGGTCCATCAGGTGTAGAGCTCCAGGTATTGGGCTTTGCAGAGCTGTTGGAACAGTGCCTTGTCACCCTTGTTGATGGCAAGCCCATGCAATCAAAATCACACATTCTTCCCCAATCTCCAATCATCTTCCAACACCTCAATGCCAAACCTGACAATAACCCTCTTGTTGCATATATGAACTACTTTATATATTCATCAAATTCAACTCTAGTCAAGCCTATAGATGCAAAGTCAAATCATAGAATGTGAACTACTTGACAAACCCTTACTTGATACAGTAAAATTACAGTTGCAAAACAATCAAATGGCTGACACTATATACAATATGACACTATGAACAATAGCTTCAGGGTCAGAGGAAAGAATGTTTATCATAGCCCTTTTTAACATCCTAATGCTTAAATATCATTAATGGAATGTTCTTGGTTCTAAACAACTAGGAAAACTAGGAGTTAATTCTTGATGGCAGAGAGGAAAAACAGTTATTTGAATACAAAGAATAGTGAAATTATTTCTTCTGATTAGTACTGGAAGGATAGGACCCTCTGCAGTCATCCCCAGAAAGTGATTTGTAGCACAAAAAGATAAAAGGACTAGGCCATCATGCTTTGTGCTAAGTAGCATCTGTCAATGGAACAACAGGGTTTGATTGCTCCTCCAGTTCTATCAGCAAAATCCTCTCATGCTCAATGACCATTACAAAGTACAGGTATTCTTGTGGACTGTATGAATGCTTACGTAACATCATCAAAAAAATGTTTTATGGTAATTAGTTTATGTATCTAAAATAATCCTGGCTGATTCTTTTTACATATAAATGCTCTAGTCCACGGATTACAATATCAATGAGAAGGTACAGACAGAGGAATTATTTGGAGATATAGGCCCTTCCAGCCCTTTGAGCTGCGCTGCCAGCACTCCACCAGTTTAACAATCTAATCACGGAAACATTTATAATGACCAATTAACCTACTAACTGATATGTCTTTGGACTGTGGGAGGAAACTGGAGCACCCTGAAGAAACTTTTGCATTCCACGGGGAGGACGTATACACTCCTTACAGAGGATTGAACTCCAAACTATGATACCCTAGCTGTAATTGTGTCACACTAATCATTATGCTACCATGGCACCCACGGTATGTTAGCAGACAATAAAGATCAGTGGGGAAAACTATATTTTTGACACTATTATTTCCTGTTGCATACTACTTTTTAAATGGGCGTGAAATAACATGGAACTTGCTAAAATTCATTTGGAAGCACAAAATTCTCAAATAAAAAATAATTTTTTGCAATAAATTTAACACTTATTATTTTGGCTGTGTTAACACGTTACCAGCCTTGGATGTGTCTATGTGAAAATATTAGTTTGCTTAATAAGATGCAAGTTCCCCTGAAAATTTTTCTGTTATGATAAAACTGTCTTCTCTCTGCCATATAACTTCTTCTGTATATTGACAAAAACATATGTAGTTTCCTCTCTTCCAGTACTGCAAACTAAAATTAGAGTATTTCCTCTATTTACCTGTAAGCATAATTCAGTAAGATGGTGGTATAGGGGAATGCAGAGAGAAATTCTAATTGAGGTTTTCGGCCAGACTTTATTCATTGGTGAAACTGTCCTAACATTTTAATAATTAATTACTCCACATAAGGCATAGGCCCAAGTCAAAATAAAAAGGCTTTATAATTAAGCTATTGTCCTGCCCAAAAGTGCTGACAAGTATATTTAATCTGCATAAATTTTGAAACCATGCAATGAATAAAACTGTCATCTTTGGTACCTCTGGCACTGAGCACCATGTGTGCTGGGAGATGCATATCACAAATTTGGAGCCTTCTCTCTCACAATCCCCTGCTCATTCATTTCATTCCAGAAGAAATACAGCATTATGTTAAGTTCACTTACATTGTGTCTGCATGGTATTGATAAACAGAAAAGGCACCTGCTACCAAATACAAAGGAAAGTTAAAACTCCTTGCAATTTTAAACTTGATCACAAATATAGTATGTTACATTACCGATGAAGGCCGGAGGGTATCAAAAGGTGGAGCTCATGATGCCCTTGGCTTACATAGGCTATTTTCAATTATAAATTTAACCACAAGCTATTATGCCCATGCCCATGATTTTTGCAGAGGATGGCATTTTTTTTTCATATTAGTTGAAATGCAGTAGCATGGTGACCATGAATATTGTGTGCAAATCAGCAAGAACCATAACTGAAGATCTGAAATATGGTCCACAATGTTAAAGCAAAATAATAAAGGGATACAGGAAAAACTCAAAGGTATAAAAAAGAACAAAAGCACATAGATTTAAAGAGAGAGGAAGAAGATTCAGAAGGGATTTGATAGGAAAGTATTTTTACACAACATGGCTGATAACTGGAACTTGCTGCAGGAGGAAGTGGTAGAATCAGATTTTAATTAGTACAATTAAAAAAACATTCGAGAAGCATTAAAATAGGAAAAGGTATAGGATTCAAACCTGATGCAGTCCAACTGTGATTAGAATGGATGGGCAAAAAAAGTTGGCAAGGACACCTGTTTCTGTGCCGTGCCTTTAAATGTTAAAGCTTGATAATAGGTAACATTTAAAATAGTAGAATGGGAAAGATGTACATTATTACCTGTACATCATTTCCCTTCAGGTCTTCATTGTAACACTTCTGTTTTGTTATTTGAGCTTTCTGGCTACTTTTAATAGCCTAAAAATTGCTGTTTAAACAGCAGAGAATAATCATGCTCAGCATTATTTATATGCAAATGACACTGCAACTTCAGGCAAGGGCAATCTAAAGGCTGCTGTTCAAGATGTACCGCCCTGGTATTAGATTAGAAAAAAAAATAGCATTTCATTGCCTGACTCCTTATTCAAATTCATTAAATTATGTGCAGTGGCTGTACTTGTAATGCAGGTACATATTAAAATCAGCACAAAAGTTATGGTAAATCATTTCAAGTTTAAGTACTCTTTAACCAATGATGTATCAATTACACAAAATATTTCACTGGCACTGAAAAGTAGCTACTTCAAATGTAGACTTCCATTCTTACATATTTTAATTGCATCGGAG
Organism: Hypanus sabinus; assembly: GCF_030144855.1. Classification (NCBI taxonomy): domain Eukaryota; kingdom Metazoa; phylum Chordata; class Chondrichthyes; order Myliobatiformes; family Dasyatidae; genus Hypanus; species Hypanus sabinus. The sequence goes on along the minus strand of NC_082725.1, from coordinate 64,642,909 downwards.
ATTTTATTAGAATTAACATCAGACTTTATAATTTCTCTTTTCCTTTAATCTCTAATCTCATTCTCTTTAAATTGCAGCATACTTTTCCTCTCTTTATTTTGCTATCTGCAGTTGATTTGACAGTGAATTCACCATTCAGAAATGATTCTCACTCAGTCTTTGCACTGATAACTTCTATAATCCTTCAAAGTAAGAAGATAAGCCGTTGCTTTTACTTTCATGTAGATTCCAGATAGCCTGGAGATCTGAGAGATTTCCATCTCCCAAATTTAGTAAACTGCAGTACTGAATAGTGTCATTGCCAAATAAACAAAGCAAGTGTAGACCAATTATTGACCCATTGTTGACCTGTCATTGTTCACTCTATGCACTCCCATTTATTAGGTCAGATTATTTCAAAACACAAGGCAAATCACCACAGCTATGCAGACGACACACAACTGTATTTGTCTATTATGACAGATGACCCTGAGGCTCTAAAACCTCTGGTCTTACTAGCATTACAGACTGGATGAGTTCCGATTTCCTTAAATTAAATAAGGGGGAAAAAACACAGAAATAACCAGAAATTAGTTATTGGTCACAATAAAAATGAGCATGGATATTATAAATAAACTTGATCATCTAGCCTTACAAATCAAGCCAGAAGTAAATAATTTAGGGGTTATTATTGACTGTGAGCTAAATTTCAAATCACATATTAACCTTGATTAGTCTATTCCTTCATTTAAGGAACTCTGCAAGAGTTCAATTCTTACAACATCTCAAGATGTAGAAAAATTGATACATACTTCTGTTTTTAGCCAATCAGATTACTGTAATGCCTTCTTTTCAGGACTTCCTTAGAAAGGCATAAATCAGCTGAAGCTTGTTCAAAATACAGCAGCAAGAATCTTAACCAAAGCAACAGAAAATCTGAACACATTTCACCAGTTTTGGCATCAAAACACTGCCTGCCTATGTCCTTTAGGATCAATTTTTAAATATTCTTAATTGTATATAATGCTCTGAATAATCTAGCTCCTCCATATGTTTTGGCACGTCTATCCCCTTATACCCCTTGTCATAATCTTAGATTCACAAAATACTGGTTTACTTTGTGTTCCTCGAGCCAAACATGTAACAACTGGTAATGTAGCCCTTTGCCCTTATGCACCAAAAATCTGACATACTCTACTGACTGGGATCCTCCAGCATAGTACTGTGGAGCATTTCAAAACACTTCTATAAACCTGCTTCTTTAATTTGCCCTACTTATAGGATTAATTAATGTCTGTTGATGTTGATTACATTTATATAATTTGGTATATTCAATTACATTTTATTCTATATATGTTTGTCTTATGATTTTTTAATTTGGTCTTGTATTTTTATAACTATACAGATTTATATTTACAATCTATGTAAAGCACTCTGTGCATGTACCTTAATATATGAAAGGTGCTAATATAAACAAAGTTATTATTATTACTACTAAATCTAAAGGTGGGTACTCTTTAACTACCTTTGTTTGGCTTATTAGCTAGAACATAAGTAGTTTTTTGGTCATAACACCACTGAAAAATAATTAAAGATAGACACACTTTAAATCCAGCCAACTTGCTCCTTTGGTTCTTCTTTGGTTTCCAATTTATGTTCAATATACATCTATATTGACCGTATTGGAGAAGTTCCCAACCATATTTACAAAGCACATTATGTTGGCCAAAAGGGATTCCAACCATTTTTCAAATATTCTTGGTACCTAAGTGACACACCTTTGAACACATGCAGGGCATTTCCTTTTGCTAAAATGAAATATCTTTAGATTGCTAACAAAATTTAAAATTCACTGAACAAAGCTTATTGAAAAATAATGTTGCATTTTTCACAAGCAAATGTTTATTTTGGCTGGGCTTCCAAGGAAGCATCAGAGAACTGACAGTAATTTTCTCCACAGGTACTTGATTTATTCTAGATTAACAATGTCTTAGACCATCAGAAATTTAAAAAAATAGCCTGGGGACTTTCCCTTAATATTCAGCACACCACATAAAAGGCATCTTATTAGTTATGGCTGCAGCTACTGCTCACAAAGTATAAAAAAATGTAAATAAAGCTGAACAAATATCAGATAATAAGGAATAGATTGATTTCAGTGTGATTAATTTCATGTCAAATTAGAAGTAGTGGTGCCAGCTGCACCCAGCCTTTCGCGTGTTACTCTCCCCCGTCCCCTTTCATTTGATTTTCAACAAAATAAAGCCAGAAGAGAGTTAATTGTCATATACATGGATTTAATCACATTGACAGAGTGTTCCGGCCCTCCCTTTAGCAATCCATGTCTAATTGATGTGGTAATTTTTTCATCATTAACACCAGCACATATGTTACAGACAAATCCCTTAGCAATATTATTCCCACTGGTCTGTGACTGACTCTTGAATAAATAATGTGTTGCACAGCAGGCTTTACTGAGCTTGGCCGTAAAAACAGGCATCAGGAAAACATTACTTTATCATGTAAAACGTGTAACTCCTTCCAATGATCCTATAAACAGGTTAGCACTCCATCTGGGAGTTCTGCTGCTAGCATTATTCCTCAGCATCTCTGGTGTTCAAACTCTTCCAGTTTAACAACTGCCCTTTTGAGTTACAGCTGTATTTGTTATCTCCATGGCAACCTTGGTACTCAATCTGCCACACCATACTGCAGCCACTGTCAGCTGAATTCTATTGTCACCCCAAGTGTCAGACAAAGCCTGGTACATGAACTGGTGGGACAGGATTTTCCCAAAGGGAAAATCCTTTGGTTGATGGAAGACCTAATTTAATCATTGAGAAATATGCATGAACAAGATCACATATAAATTATATTTTTCCAAAGCAGAATCAAGCAGAGCTCTCGAGTAATAGGACAAAAGTTTTCCGTTTGTCATTAAGATTGCCAGATTTAAAAGACTGTCTGATCGCTCACTGATTCTGCTGAAAAGAAATAAAAATCAAGACATTTATTACATTTTATACTTCCTTCAGTGAAAGAAAGTGCTTAATAATGTATGATACCTTAATTATTTTCCTTTTTTAATTTGCTAAAGCTATATATTAGACAGGATTGGATTTAAGTGTTCACTGTCATTACAGAAACATGTAGAGAACATATTCTATGAAAGCTTGCTTCATAAGAATTATATGAAACACAAATAAACTGAACTTTTAATTGAAACTTGTAGAAGTTTTTGCTTTCTACAAACTACTGACATTTGCAAACATATCTCGTTCAAACAGCATTTTTATACTTTTAATCCAGCTACAATGTGATGAATAGATTTAAGCATGCAACTTAGTGCTATTTTGGGGATTAATATAGGGCTAGGTACAGTATGTTTACTTCTGAAGATTGAAGCGCTACAAGAAGCTTTATCCTACATTAAAGGTCTGCCAAAGTACATTACTAGATGTGGACCAAATAACTACTGAGCAAGAGAAAAGCAGCAGGAATTGTTAGATAAACTGAAGAATAATCCATTAAATGTGAGAACAGGTACATGGGTTTATTGTTAACTTGCTGGAACTTCAGCAACAAGGAATAAGTGAGTGCTGGACACGGTTTATTAAGTTGATGGGTAGCTACCTCATACCCGACCTCTCCATCCCGTATCCAGAAGCAGAGCAAAACCATCTTAGCCGTGGAAAGCAATCCTGAACTTCAGGTCTGAGAGGCAAATGGTCAGACAGTTAATTCATTTTCCTCTTTTATCTTAATCCATTTAAAGAAATTGAATGTTCACTGGCAAGGCCAGCATTAACTCCTCATCCACAGCTGCCTTTGAGTTTGTGATAGTGAGTCACCTTCTTCAATCCTTGCAGTCCACAACAGAAAGCATGGTAGAAATATCAAACAGTGCTTTATAAAATAAAAGGACTAAAGAGGAAGGAGATAGTAAATCAGTATAATAATATTCATATACCATGCAATTGTATACCGCATACACACCATAAAATGTAATTTACACTGAAGGGCCACAAATCTCTTGGTCAGAGGTAGAAACAATGAATTAACTGACCTACAAAGATGATTCCTTCATGACTTCCTGATACAAGGATGGATTGCAAGGTGACTGGTGTTGTTCTAACATATCTGAGCTTCATGCATAAGAAACTCAAAGACCTATGACAACCACTACCGTCATGAGATTTTACAAAAGGACATAGGAAGACTATGGGTATAGGAATTATCTACCCATATATCATTAACTACATTCTAAATAACTTAATTACTAATTGGGTGTTCTGGGATACACCAAGGTCACGGCCATGAGTGGCAATAAAGCAAGGTTGCTCATCCTCTGCCAAGTTCCATGTGGACACACAAGTTTTTAACCTCCAAATGTACTATACAAAGTAACATACATTTACAGAGCACTTTTAAAATTGTAAACTACTTCACAACATTTCAATTTAATTAAAGAATCTAGTTTGCAGACTACAACTTTAACATGAGAGCAAGCACAGATCTTATAAGTTATATCCTGTGTAAATACAGGAAACATTATGCTGCACCCTTCCATGTTGTATGCTTATAGTAAGAACACTGCCAATAGTAAGAAGCCTGCTGTCTCTATTAATTATCAAAAGTTCCATTATCACAATCATCAGTCCTAAAGACAATTTCCACAAGAACCTTAAAAGTGAGTGGCATCTAAAACTCTTCAAATGTATTTCATTCTCCAATCCTGCCCATCATTTTGATGGAAATCATTTGTTCTCTCCAGTGGAATAGATATGCATAGTGTTACCAAAAGCTTTTACATATTCACTGAAAATTGCAAACTGATTAAACAATCCATGCATAAAATTCGACCATAGCTAACATCTGTGCTTTTACATAGATCCCAACATAATGATTTAATTCCGAGAGCTGTGTGAGTGAAAGTGCTTCTTCTTTCCCACTCTCTTACTTAACTCAACATAAACCTCAGCATTGAATCAGCATTGTATTGTATGAGACAAGGCTAAAGTATTCAACAATTAAATATTTTATTCATATTTGGGCATGATTGCCAGATTTTGCTAACTGGAGGACAAGTATTTGCATAAATAACAGTATGTAGATACAGCAAGTAATCTGGAATGCTAAGAGTAACTGCTTATTACTAAGGGAATTAAATACAATGGTTCAGCTTACAGAGTTGCTGCCCCAGAGCTCCAGCACTTCAAAGTCAATCCTGACCTTGGCTTTGGTAAATTGTCCCTATTGTGTAGGTAAGTGATAGCATCTGGAGTGGGAGGAGGTGATGGGAGTGGGTGGAGAATAAAGTGGGTTAAGGAAAGAATAGTATAAAAATGGAAGCATGATAGCCAGTATGGTAATGAGCAGAAGGGCCTGTTTCTGTGCTGTAACTCTCTATGCAAAGTTAGATATTATACAGGGCATTGCTGAGACTGCTGCATGCAGTTCTAATTTTCTTACCCAAGGAAGAATGTTCATACTTTGGGGGTTTGGGACAATTACAGAGAATGGCCACATTATGAGGAAAAATTGGTTAGGCTAATCTTCAAAGTAAATTTATTGTCAAAGTACATACATGTCACCATATACAGCCCTGAGATTCATTGTCTTGCGGGCATACTCAATAAATCCATAGAATAATATCCATAACAGAATCAAGGAAAGACCATGCCAACTTGGGTATTCAACCAGTGTTCAAAACACAACAAATTGTGCAAATACAAAAAAAGAGATAATAGTAGTAAATAAATAAGCAATAAATATCTAGAATATGAGATGAAGAATCCTTGAAAGTGAGCCCATGGGTTGTGGGAATAGTTCAGTGATAGGGCAAGTGAATGAAATTATCCCTTTTTGTTCAAGAACTTGATGCTTGAGGGGTAATAACTGTTCCTAAACCTGGTAGTGTGAGTTCTGAGACTCCTGTACTGTCAGCAGCAAGAACAGAGCATGTCCTGGGTAGTGGAGGCTCCTGTTGATGGATGCTCCTGTGACAGCATTTCACGTAAACATGCCCAATGGTGGGGAGGGTTTACCCATGATGCACGGTGCTGTATCCACTACTTTTAGTAGGTTTTTTCATTGAAGGGCATTGATGTTTCCAGTCAATATACTTACTCTCCACTACACATCTATAGAAGTTTTTCAGTTTCAGATGTCATGCTGAATCTTTGTAAACTTCTAAAGAAGTACAGGTACTAATGTGCTTTCATAATAATTGTACTTACATGGTGAGCCCAGGACAGGTCTTCCAAAATAATAACACCAAGGAATTTAAAGTTGCTGACTCTCTCCTCCTCTGGTCCTCCAACCAGTACGGGCTCATGGACCTCTGGTTTGCTCCTCAAGGCAATAAACAGCTCCTTGTTCTTGCTGACATTCAGTAAGGTGTTATTGTTATGGCACCACTCAGGCACATTTTGAATTTCCCTCCTATATGCTGATTCATCATTATGTTTGATTTAGCTTAGATAGTGGTGTCATAAGCAAACTTGAATGTGACACTGAAGCTGTACTTAGCCACGCCGCCATAAGTGTAAAGTAAGTAGAGCAGGGGACTAAACAAACAGCTATGTGGCGCACCTGCACTGACAGAGATCATGGAGAGCTTTGTATCTACTGGAATTTAAAAGGATAGTGAAACAGAAGAGATTCAAGGGGACTTGATAGGGTGGTTTAATGGGAGAATCTAGAAATATGAATCAGTCTTTATTAATAAGCAGACACCCATTTAAGACCGAAGAGATGGGATCTTCTTTTTCCTCTCCCAGCCAAGAGTCTTTGGAATGCTTTCTTATAGAACAATGGAAGAAAAATCTTTGAATACTTTTAAGTCAGATAGATAGATGCTTGATAAGCAAGAAAGTGAGGTACTTTCTGCAGGTAGAGAGGAATGTAGATTGAGATTAAAATTAGATTAGCACCAAGATCATTAATTGTCAGAGCTGGGTTGAGAGGCAAGTGGTCTCCCCCTGCTCCTAATTTGAATGTTCATATATCTGAGTCTTTCTTGGCCATTTACTCCAGGTTGTCATGCAGTGAAATACTCAGAGTATTGTGAGATACTCCTTTCAGGTGACACATTGAATCAAGGCTCAGCCTGGTCTCTATCAAATATTCTGTTTGAAGTAGAACAGGGGAGTTCTCCTTTTATCTTCGACAGCATTTATCCCTTGTCATATAAAATATGATATGGATAATAATGCAGCCATTAATCTCATCTTGTTTTTTGGCATGTTGATTGTTCTGCAGACATTTCCTACATTATTACAATAACTAAACTTTAAAGAGGTGCTTTAAAATTGAGAATACAAGACCTGATTTTACAAAACATGATTAGTTCACTTCCTTTCCAAAAAAGTTGTCAAAAGATTTGTATATCATCAGAGTTTAAAGTTGCCATTCTTAAGAAGGCCCAAAGGACCCAAAGTTAAGACCACAAGAAAAAGAGGCAGCATAAGTCATTAGGCCCATTAACTCTGCTCTCCATTTGAACATGGTTCATTTATCATCCCCTCTCAAACCCACTCTCCTGCATTCTTCCTGTAATGTTTGACACAGGAAATGAAGAACCCATCAACCTGCACTTCAAACTTACCTAAGTACTTGACCTCTGCAATTAATTCCACAGATTCACCACCCTTTAACTAAACAAACCCTTTGCCGCCTGTGTTGTACAAGGGATGTCACTGGTCTGATACTCTTCCACTACTGGAAGCAACCTCTCCACATCCACTCTATCTAGGCCTTTCAATACAAGACCATAAGACATAGGAGCAGAATTAAACCATTTTGCTCATTGAATCAGCTTCGCCATTTCATCATGGCTGATCTATTTTCCCCCTCAACTTTTTCCATATATCCCTTCAATGCCATGAACAATAAAATATCTATCAACATCTCCCTTAAATACCATTTACCCAATGACTTGCCTCCACAGCTGCCTGGGGCAATGAATTCCACAGATACACCACTCTCTATCTAAAGAAATTCCTCTTAAACTCTATTCTAAAAGGACAACCTCTATTCTGAGGCTGTGTCCTCTGGTCTTAGACTCTTCCACCATAGGAAACATTCTTTCCATATCCACTCTATCAAGGCCTTTCACCATTTGATTAGTTAGGTTTCAACGAGGTCACTCCTCATTCTTCTGAATTCTGGTGAATACTGGCCCAGAGCCATCAAACACTCTTCATACATCCAGCTGTATAATCCTGGAATTATTTTCATGAACTTCCTTTAAACCCTCTCCAATGTCAGCGCATCTTTTCTACAATAAGGGTTCCAAAACTACTCACAATAATCTAAGTGAGGTCTCACCAGTGCTTTTTAAAGCCTCAACGTTACATTCTTGCTTTTATATGCTAGTCCTCTTGAAATGAATGCTAACATCACACTTGCTTCCTCACCACAGACTGAACATACAAATTAGCCCTCAGGGAATCCTGCACAAGGACTCCCAAGTCTCTTTGCACCTCAGATTTTAGATAACAGTCTACCCTTTTATTTTCTCTACCAAAGTGCATGACCATACACTTCTCGACAATATATTCCATCTGCCACTTCTTTACCTGTTCCCCTAATTGGTAGCCTCTCTGCATCCTCAACACTACCTGCCCCTCCACCTATCATCACATCCCCTGCAAACTTTGCAACAAAGCCATCAATTCCATCATCCAAATTATTGATGTATAATGTAAAAAGAAGCGGCCTCAACACAGACCAATGTAGAAACCACTACTCACCTGCAGCAAACCAGTAAAGGCTCCCTTTATACCCACTCTCTGCCTCTTGCCAATCAGCAACTACTTTATCTGTCTAGAATCTTCCCTGTAATATCATGGACTTGTAGCTTGTTAAGCAGCCTCATGTGTGGCACCTTGTCAAAGCCTTCTGAAAATCCAAGTAGACAACATTAACTGATTCTCCCTTGTTTATTTTGCTTGTTATTTCTTCAAAGAATCCCAATAGATTGGTCCAGGCGAGATTTTCCCTTGAGGGAACCATGCTGACAACAGCCTATTTTATCATGTGCCTCCAAGTACCCTGAGACCTCATCCTTAATAATTGACTCCAACATCTTCCCAGCCACTGAGGTCAGACTAACTGGTCTATAGTTTCCTTTCTTCTTGCCTCTCACCCCTCTTGAAAAATGACATTAGCAATCTTCTGGTCTTATGGAACCAGTTCAGAATCTAGTGTTACGTACCCCGTAACTGGGTCACTTACCAGCAAAGATAGAGAGGTCCGTTGAAATCTGATGGTACTATTTTTAACAGTATTTATTAATAAAAATAACATCAGTGCAAACATACAGATAATATACGTTGTCAATACTAAATCTAAAAGCGCGGGTATAATAATAATCATTAAGAAATAGCTCTATCGTTGTCTAGGGGATAACGTATTGTCCGATGGAAATATAAAAGTCACTCAAGTTCATTCAAGCTGCAGCTTTTGGTTGGAGAGAAAGACGGAGGTTTAACTTGCTCATTCCTTTTATGATGTCAATCCTTCGAGAGTCGTTGGGGGCTGATTTCCCCTTTGTGGTTAGCTAAAGCCGTGCTTCCGTGGTAAAGGCCCACCAATTCCAAGACAAATGGAAAAGGACGCACGTGGGCTTTTCCACCGGCTTTCGCTATTACATTGTTACAGGAGTTCTAGCATTTCTTCTGGTGCATCTCAAGGAGCTGTTCCCCAGACCCTCTTTTATCCTGACTCACAGGGTCTCAGATGTCAATCAGGTTGGGATGATGCAATCCCTCCACCAACCCCCCCCCCCCCTCGGTTCATTGCCTGGGGGCTTCGATGCATCATACAGTATTCAATACACAATTCCGTCTCCAAGAGACAATAGCCGTTATCAATGGTTCCGCCTTTCGGAGGCCAGGACACATTCCAAACTCTTTGTGGATTCTGTATGTCTTTCTCTCATTTCCTGGGTCTCCTGAACTGACTTAATAGTGATCTTGCGATTCTCAAAAAGGAGGGGGCCACGGACGTAACACTAGTGCTTCTTGAATGATCATTACTAATGTCGCCACAATCTCTTCATCCAGCTTTCTGGAACTCTGGGGTGTACTCCATCTTGTCCAGGTGACTTATCTACCTCCAAACCTTTCAGATTCGCCAGAACCATCTCCCTAATAATGGCAACTTCACACACTACTGACCGATGACACTCTGGAACCTCTATAATACTGTTAGTGTTTTCCACTGCGAAGACTGATGCAAATTACTTATTCAGTTCATCCACCATTTCCTCGTCCCCCATTGCTACTTCTTCAGCATCATTTTCCAGCAGTCCAATATCCACTCTCATTTCTCTTTTACACACTTTATGTATCTGAAAAAACGTTTGTTATCTTCTTTAATACTATTGGCTACCTTACTTTCGTATTGCATCATTTCCTTCTTAATAATGACTTTTTAATTGCCTTCTGATGGTTTTTAAAAGATTCCCAATCATCTAACTTCCCACTAATTTTTGCTCTATTATATCCCCTCTCCTTGGCTTTCATGTTGCCTTTGACCTCTCTTGTTAGCCTTGGTTTATCTTGCCTTTAGAATACTTCTTCCTAATTGGGATATATATACCCTGTGCCTTCCGATTTGCTTCCAAAAATTCCAGCCATTGCTGCTCTGCTATCACCACTGCCAGTGTTCTCTTCCAATCAATCCTGGCCAGCTCCCCTCTTATACCTCTGTAATTCCCTTTACTCCACAGTAATAGTGATACGTCTGGCTTTAGCTTCTCCTTCTTAAATTTCAGGGTGAATTCAATCATCTTATGATCACTTTCCTCTGAGTGTTCTTTTACCTGGAGCTCTCAAATCAATTCCAGTTCACTGCACAACAGCCAGTGCAGAATAGCTGATGCCATAATGGGCTCAACCGCAAACTGCTCTAAAGAGCCGTCCCATAGGCGGTCTGGCCTACAACATCAGGCACACTTCCATAGTGCAGACTGATGCAAAATACTCATTTAGTTCATCAGCCATCTCCTTGCCCCCGTTATTATTTCTCCTGCCTCATTTTCTAGCGGTCCGATGTCCATTCTCATTTCTCTTTTATTTTTAACAAACTTGAAAAAAACTTTTATGATCCACTTTCATATTATTTGCTAGCTTGCTTTCATCCCTCAGAAACTGATTGGAAAGCTGAGCCTACTGGGCCTGAACACCACCCTCTGCAACTGGATCCTAGACTTCCTGACTGGGAGACCTCAGTCAGTCCAGATCGGGAGCAGCATCTCCAACACCATCACACTGAGCACGGGGGCTCCCCAGGGTTGCATGCTCAGTCCACTGCTGTTCACTCTGCTGACCCACAACTGTACTGCAACACACAGCTCGAACCATGTCATCAAGTTCACTGATGACACCACCGTGGTGGGTCTCATCAGCAAGAACACCGAGTCAGCTTACAGAGAGGAGGTGCAGCGTCTAACGGACTAATGCAGCGCCAACAACCTGTCTCTTAATGTGAACAAAACGAAAGAGATGGTTGTTGACTTCAGGAGGGCACAGAGCGACCTCTCCCTGCTGAACATCGACGGCTCCTCGGTAGAGATCGTAAAGAGCACCAAATTTCTTGGTGTTCACCTGACAGAGAATCTCACCTGGTCCCTCAACACCAGCTCCATAGCAAAGAAAGCCCAGCAGCATCTCTACCTTTTGAGAAGGCTGAGGAAAGTCCATCCTCATCACATTCTACAGGGGTTGTACTGAGAGCATCCTGAGCAACTGCATCACTGCCTGGTTCGAAAATTGCACCATCTTGGATCGCAAGACCCTGCAGCGGATAGTGAGGTCAGCTGAGAAAATCATTGGGGTTTCTCTTCCCACCATCACGGACATTTACACTACACGCTGCATCCACAACAGAAACAGCATTATGAAGGACCCCATGCACCCCTCATACAATCTCTTCTCCCTCCTGCCGTCTGGGAAAAGGCTCCGAAGCATTCGGGCTCTTATGACCAGACTATTTAACAGTTTCTTCCCCCAATCTATCAGACTCCTCAATACCCAAAGCCTGGACTGACACCTTGCCCTATTGTCCTGTTTATTATTTATTGTAATGCCTGCACTGTTTTTGTGCACTTTATGCAGTCCAGTGTAGGTCTGTAGTCTAGTATAGCTTTCTCTGTGTTTTATTACGTAGTCCAGTCTAGTTTTTTCTACTGTATCATGTAAACCATAGTCCTGAAAAACGTTATCTCATTTTTACTATGCACTGTACCAGCAGTTATGGTCGAAATGACAATAAAAGTTGACTTGACTTGGCTTGATATTTCATCCTTTCTCTTCTACTTATTTTTTAGTTGCTCTCTGTAGGTTTTGAAAATCCTCTATCTTCCCACTAATGTTTGCTTTGTTGTATGCCCTTTCTTCTGGTTTTACAATAGCTTTGACTTCCCTTGTCAACTATGGGTGTGCTATTTTATCATTTGAGTATTTCCTCATTTTTGGAATACATATGTCCTGCACCTTCCTCCTTTTTCCCAGAAACACATACCATTGCTGCTCTGCTGACATCCCTGCCAGCAGCTCCTTCCAATTTACTTTGACCAACTCCTCTCATACCACTGCAATTTCACTTACCCCTCTTAAATACTGCTATATCAAACTTTACTTTCTCCTTATCAATTTCACATTGAACACAATCATATTGTGATCACTAGTTCCTAAGGGTTCTTTTACCTTAAGCCCCCTAATCGCTGCCAGTTCATTACATAACACCCAATCCAGTATAGCTGATTCCCTAGTAGGTTCAATGACAAACTGCTCTAAAAGATATCTCTTAGACATTCAACAAACTCACTCTCTTGAGATCCATTACCAATCTGACTTTCCCAATCGACCTGCATGTTAAAATCTCCCATGACTACCATAATATTACCCTTTTGACTCACCTTTTCTATTACTAAACACAAAGTACACTGCAGATGCTGTGGTCAAATCAAGAAGTCACCTTTTCTATTTCCTGTTGTAAATTGTGGTCCACCTCCCAGCCATTGTTGGGAGGCCTGTATATAAGTGCCATCAAAATCCTTTTTATCTTGCAGTTTCTTAACTCAAACCACAAGGATTCAACACCTTCCAATCCAATGTCACATCTTTCTACTGATTTGATGCCATTCCTTACCAGTAGAGTCACAACACCCCCTCTGCCTACCTTTCTATCCCTCGATATAACATGTAACCTTAGACATTCAGCTCCAACTACAATCATCCTTCAGCCACGATTCAGTGATGGCCACAACATCATACCCGGCAAAAGTCTCTGCCTTTTATTCTTTCTACCAAAGTGCATGAGAATACATGTCTTCCACTACATTCCATCTACCACATTTTTGCCCATTCTCCTAACTACCCAAGTTCTCTGCAGACTCCCTGATTCCTCAACACTACCTATCCCTTCACTTATCTTTGTATCGTCCACAAACTTGGCCACAAATGAAATCAATCCAAATCTAAAAGTTCAAAATTCAAAGTAGATTTATTATCAATGTACATATATGTCACCATACAATCCTGAGATTCAATTTCTTGCAGGCATATTCAATAAATCCATAATAGAATAACCATAATAAAATCAACGAAAGACTGCACCAACCTGTGCATTTAACCAGTGTGCAAAAGACAACAAACTGTCCAAATACTAAATAATGAATAAATAAGCAACAAATATTGGGAACATGAGATGAGCATATGGGTGAGCTCACATGTGGAATATTGCATACTGCTTTGACATCCTTATTTAACAAATAAGTTATTTACCTTGTACAGAACTGGTATACAGGATTGATTCATAGATTTTGGGCTGCATGGAATCATAGAGGAATACAGCATGGAAACAGACCTATTAGCCCATCTCTTCAACACACACAAAATGCTGGTGGAACACAGCAGGCCAGGCAGCATCTACAGGGAGAAGCGCTGTTGACGTTTTGGGCTGAGACCCTTCGTCAGGACTAACTGAAAGGAAAGATAGTAAGAGATTTGAAAGTAGGAGGGGGAGGGGAAAATACGAAATGATAGAAGACCAGAGGGGGTGGGGTGCAGCTGAGAGCCAGACAGGTGATTGGAAAAAGGGATACAGAGCTCGAGAAGGGAAAGGATCATGGGATGGGAGGCCTATGGAGAAAGAAAGGGAGAGGGGAGCACCAGAGGGAGATGGAGAACAGGCAGAGTGATTGGCAGAGAGAGAGAAAAAAAACTAAGTATATCAGGGATGGGGTATGAAGGGGAGGGGCATTAACGGAAGTTAGAGAAGTCAATGTTCATGCCATCAGGTTGGAGGCTACCCAGCCTATAAAGTGTTGTTCCTCCAAGCTGAGTGTGGCTTCATCTTGACAGTAGAGGAGGCCATGGATAGACATATCAGAATGGGAATGGGACGTGGAATTAAAATGTGTGGCCACTGGGAGATACTGCTTTCTTTGTCCGCCAGAAAAAACAGGATCACCCAGTGGCCACACATTCTTACCCCATCCCTGATATATTTAGTTCTTTTTCTCTCTCTCTGCCAATCACTCTGCCTGTTCTCCATCTCCCTCTGGTGCTCCCCTCCCCCTTTCTTTCTCCCTAGGCCTCCCGTCCCATGATCCTTTCCCTTCTCCAGCCCTGTATCCCTTTGCCAATCACCTCTCCAGCTCTCAGCTTCACCCCACCCCCTCCGGTCTTCTCCTATTATTTCGCATTTCCCCCTCCCCCCACTACTTTCAAATCTCTTAGTATCTTTCCTTTCAGTTAGTCCTGATGAAGGGTCTCGGCCCGAAACGTTGACAGTGCTTCTCCTTATAGCTGCTGCCTGGCCTGCTGTGTTCCACCAGCATTTTGTGTGTGTTGCTTGAATTTTCAGCATCTGCAGATTTCTTTGTGTTAAGTTTTAATTATTTTCTTGCAAATATATATAATTTATGCTTATGCTTATTATGCTTATCCTTCTGACACTGGTCCTGATGAAGGGTCTCGGCCCGAAACGTCGACAGTGCTTCTCCCTATAAATGCTGCCTGGCCTGCTGTGTTCCACCAGCATTTTGTGTGTGTTGTTTGAATTTCCAGCATCTGCAGATTTCCTCATGTTAGCGCAACTCTTCGATGTTATTTATGAGACGTTATCGATGTTATTATGATGTTTTTTTAAGCTTTCTTCTGAACTCCTAAAATGAAATGTGAAATCATCGAAATATGTAAGATTCTGAGGGACCTCAATATTCAAAGTTTTTTTTGAGGATATTTCCCTTTCTAGGAGGGTCATTGTCTCAGCATTAAGAGTCAATTAAGAGAAATCCAACCTGTGAGATTATTGTGAACTTTTAAAATACACTAACCCTGTGAAGGCTGTGGATGTTAATTTATTCTACATTTCAGGCTGAAATAGACAGATTTGCAGGTTACAGTGAAGACTTGAGATTCACTATGAAATTACTATGAAATTCACACAGGAATGTGTAGTTGAAGCCAAAGAGTGAAGCCATCAACCTACTGAATTGTGGAGCAGGAGGATCAGAGGATTAAATGGCCTATTTCTATTCTTATTTTGTATGTTCTTGTGTAAACTTTGTTTGAAAAATGTCTTGTATTTACAAAAGATGTTTTACAATTTTATCTTCAAGAGGACCACGACCTTGCTGTAAGGTTTGGAAGCTTGGGTGCTTCAAAGAATCGGAGAGCTCCAGTTCCTGTAAAAAGTATTAACACCCCCCCCCCCCGGAAGTTTCCATGTTTTATTGAATCACAGTGGATTTAATTTGTCTTGTTTTTGACACTGCTCAACAGAAATAGACTCTTTTATGTCAGAGTGAAAACAGATCTCTACAAAGTGATCTAAATTACAAACATAAAACAAAAATAATTGATTAGGTATTCACCCCCTTTAACATGACGTGCCAAATGAGCCAATTGGTTTTAGAAGTCCCATATTAGTTAAATGGAGATCACTGTGTGCAGTCAAGGTGTTTCAATTAAGTGTAATAAAAATACACCTGTATCTGGAAAGTCCAATAAGGTTATAACTCAATTTGGCTTGAGGAGTGGCAATTTGTGCTGCTGGTGTGGGGATATAGGGAAATAACATAAACTTAGGTAGGAGAGAGGATCTGGGAGAAAAAAAGTGCAAATGGAGGGTTTGGGTGTGTGTGGGTTGGTGGAAGGAGGTTGGAATGAAGATGAATCTAAATCTGGAGAACAGAAGAAACCATAATATTGGAATGATTTCAAGTGATGGAGAGGAAAGGTGGGATACTTTGGGGGAAGAAAGCAAAGAAGATTTCAAGGTATTGTTTAAATTTGACCTGGAGTGGCCTTCTTCTACAAATCCCATTGAATTAAATACAGAGTTAAAAATGGCCACAAGGAATAAATTGTGGTTGTATTTTAAGATGAGGTGATGTGTTAGTTGTTTGTAAGGATTCGAAACCATGTGAGAATGCATTACGATTGAAGACTCTACTTGGCAAAAAGATAGTGTCTATGTTGCCAAATGAAAATGGAGCTATTCGGAGTGTTATAATGGGTGTTCCGGTAGAGCTAGCAATAGGGGTTAAATCTCATTTATTGGGAGGCAAGGTTAAGGAGGTAAAGAGATCACAAGTAGTCAGAAATGGGGAAAGTTTATCTACTTTGATATGTTTTGATGAAGTTACACTCCCTGATAGTTAGCTTTGGGTACGTTGGTTATAATGTATGAGCTTGTATTCCACCTCTACTTGGCTGTTACAAATGTCAGAGGTTTGTGCACGTTGTGGCAATGTGTCGTGGGAAAGTACGATGTAGTAAGTGTGGCGGGGGAACATAAGTGTGAAGATGGGAGAAGGCATAAAGATTAAATGTTGTAATTGCAGTGAAGAACATGGTACAGCTTACAGAGGATGTGAAGTGCTTAAGAAGGCAGCTGAAGTTCAACGGTTAGGTGAGTCTTAGGCAGAGGCCTTGCAAAAAGTTAAACTGAATGTTGATAAAGTATTACTGTTTAGAGAACAGAATGTTCAAAGGTGCAAGGGTCCAATTTAATGTCAGAGAAATGTATATGATATACATCCTGAAATGCTTTTTCTTCCACAAAAACAGAAGTGCTCCAAAGAATGAACAACAGTTAAACATGAGAACCAAAGTCCCCCCCCCCAGCTCCCCCCTCCCGTGTGTAAGCAGCAGCAAAGCAACCACCCTCCTTCCCCTCCCCCAGCAAAAAAAGCGCACCCACCACCAAGCACAAGAGAGAAAGCTGAGCACCAGCAAAGACACAGACTTGCAGTTACACCAAAAACTTCGCACTTCATCCGGCATTCGACAAACGACAGGTTCTCCCTCCTTAATAAGGGAGAAGGAGAGAGCGGGTGACATAACAACATGTAAAGTCAGAGGCTATGTCTGCATCATACTTCTATTACTAAAGATCACTAGTTGATAAAATGAAGTTTGTGATGTTTATAATGGATGTGGTGAATTCTACTGCTCAGACATCAAGTTGTACTGAGAAAATTAAAATAATTGTGAAAGCTGCTGAAAAGTTATCTGGGTACAGCTGGAGCTATGTGGAAACTGTAAATAAAGCTCTGATGGGCGGGGTATCTGTATTTCAGTCTCCTAGTGAAGGTACATAATGGGATTAAGAATATTAAAAGTGGAATGCAAGGCCTGATTTTCAATGGTCAAGACTTTAAGAAGTTTATTTCTGATTTATCAAATCCACCTGATGTTACATGTATTCAGGAAACCTGGATGTTACCACACTTAAGCTTTTCCTTGCAGGATTATACTGTAATCAGGCATGATAGGTTTTTTGGTAAAGGAAGTGGTGTTGCAAGTTTTACGAGGAAAGGGTAGGACAGAGTTGTGAATGTAAATGGAGTATATGAGGCACTTGTAGTAGAAGTACTTGATTCAACAGGTAGGGGCATAAAGTGGTAAACTTGTACAATCCTTGTGGATAGCTTTGCATTGATCTGCTGGAAAGTATATATAGCTCTAGCTCACTAAGGGTTGTATGGTGTGGGGATTTTAACGCACATAGTTCACTGTGGGGTTGTTCACAGAATGATGGTAATGGTTTGACTGTGGAAGAATTTTTAGATAATTCACATCTTCTGTGTCTTGATGGAGGGGTATGAAATTTAATGTTCATAATAGTTCCATAGATTTAACTTTAGTTTTGAACATTCTGGCTGGAGTGAGTGAGTGGGATGTCATGGAAGATGAAACATTGGGAAGTGATCATCTTCCTATATTTATAAGCTTGGGTTTGGATTTGAATAGGAGACAGGAGGCCACTTTTAGGAGGTGGAATTTGTGTATAGCAAATTGGGAGAAGTTTAAGGCTTTATGTGATGAACGTTTGTCTGGGTTGAGTGTTGAGAGTGATGCGGATTTACACAATGAAAAATCATCGCATTATTTATCAAACTGCGGTGGAAGCGCCTCCTATTAGAAAGGGCATTAATAGGAGAAAGGCTGTACCACGGAGGATGGAAGAGTGTGCAGAAGCAATTAGGGAGAGAAATAAGGCGTTTAGGAAAGTATCACTGAGTGACTTTATTCAGTATAAAAGCAGTGGTGAGGAAAGTAGTCAAGGTTTCAAGAAAAGTTTACTGGAGGTTGAACTTCTACTGTAGAGAGCATTCTGACAGGCTGCATCATCGTCTGGTATGGGGGGGGGGGGGCTACTGCACAGGGCTAGCCTACAAAGTACCCAGGACATCTTTAGGGAGTGGTGCCTCAGAAAGGCAGCATCCATTATTAAGGACCTCCAGAACCCTGGGCATTCCCTTTTCTCACTGATACCATCGGGTAGGAGGTACAGAAGCCGGAAGGCACACATTCAGCAATTCAGGAACAGCTCTTCCCCTCTGCCATCCAATTCCTAAATGGACATTTAATCTTTGGACACTACCTCACTTTTTAAAAATATACAGAAATTCTGTTTTTGCACATTTTTAAAATCTATTCAATATACGTATACTGCAATTGATTTACTTGTTTATTATTTTTTTCTCTGATAGATTATGTATTACATTGAACTATTGCTGCTAAGTTAACAAATTTCACGTCACATGCCAGTGATGATAAACCTGATTCTGATATTGTGATAGAACTGGAAAGGATATTAAACTTGGAGATGATTGGGGAATGATTAAAAAAATGGGGGGGGGGGGGGTGGGGGAACTTGTAGGGCTAATGACATTCCAATATTGATTAAAGAAGGTAATACGAATGTTACTGAAATAGAGAAGGTTGAGTTATGGCAATTCATAATCAAGATAATGTAAGTGAAGAGGCTGAACAAAGTAGGGGTAAAGTTCTAAGTGAATATCCTGATGTGTTGGAACCTAACTATAACAATGATAGTATTAGTGATGTAGTTTTCTTTGCGTGAATTTAAGAAAGCTATTAATAAGTACAGGTCAGATGGCTCCAAGAGAGGATGATGTATGTTTAAACATACAATATGATATGGCTGACAACTCTCAACATATTAAAAGTTTTGAATCATATGTAGAGTTTAGGCCATCTTCCTTTCTCATGGAAAATGGCAGTAACAGTGCCTATTCTAAAGCCTGGAAAACCTCCATTGGATCCTTCTATTTGTGGACCAGTATCACTAACATCCCAACACAAAATGCTGGAGGAACTCAGCAGGCCAGGCAGCATCTCGTCGACATTCAGGGCCGAAACCCTTCCTCCAGCATTTGTGTGTGTTGCTCGGATTTCCAGCATCTGCAGACTTTCTCTTGTTTGTGATTTGATTACTAATGTCCCATTTGCGCAAACTTGTGGAACATATGGTAATAGAGCAGTTGTGAATTTTATTTTGGAAAAAAGAGGTGATATAGAGGTTTGATCAAAGCGGATTTTGGAAGGATAGAAATGACACTGGATTCAGTTTTATGTCTGGAAGATATTAGGAAAGCACAGGTAAATAAAGTTGTAATAGCAGTATTTTTGGTATAGAAAAAGCATTTGATATGTTATGGAAGGAGATACTTTTGATTAAATTATGGAAATTAGGAGTGAGGAAGGCTATATAATTTTTTTTGGAGTTTTTTATTTGGACAATTGAAGGTAAGGGTAGGTAAGGTTTATACGTGCTCCTGTAAGGTACAGAACTGGACCCCACAAAGCAGTATTTATAGCCCTTTATCAATGATATTTTCTCTGAGATAGGTACTGGGTGGGTAAATTACTCTTTACAAGTGATGGAGTTTTATGGATTAGAGGTAGAAATTGCGATTTTCCTCTATACAGGATGCAATTAGTGATTAATAAGGTTGAGCAGTGACTATATAGATAGGGTTTTAAGCTCTCAGTAGCTTAAACACAAGTTTTATGTTGAACTCAATTTGAAGTTGTATACTCAAGCTCCTGAAGTGTCACTGGTCAGGTTTCTTGGCAAGCAGCTGGATAATAAGTTGACATGGAAACACCATATCAGTGAGATAATTGACAAATGTGACGGAGCATTAAATATCCTTGGCTGTCTACGTGGGTATTCTTGGGGTGCTACATGAAAGTCTCTTTTGACCATTTATATTTGTTTAATTAGATCCATACTTGATTATTACTGAGTGGCTAATGGATCAGCATCATCAAATTTATAATGTTTGGATGTGATACAAGTACAAGCTTTAAGATTGTGTCATGGTACAATAAGGTTGTCCTCTATTTCAGCTTTACTGGTTGAAATGGAACAATTACCCTTACAGTGCAGAGGGTGAAGTTATTGTTAACATACTGGGTTGATTTGAGGGGGCAAAGGAATGATCACCCTATTAAAAGTGAGTTGGGAGATTGTTGGGAACATCACAAGAAGAGGGTTTTTAGTTTAGCTTAGCATAGTTTCTTACCATGCTAGGAATATGGGTTTGCTGCATTATACAATATATCCCACTGTAGCTTTTTCAGTAACCCCATTGTGCTTTTTCCAATGGCTTTAGTTGATTTTACATTGCATGATTTAATGAAGTCCAAGGATCCTGATATGCCTGAGCATCTGTTGGTTCATTAATATGTTAAGGAAAATTACTCTGATATGTTGACCTTTTTTTCTGATGGATCAAAAGATAACTTAACAGGGAATGTCAGTGTGGCTGTTTTTGCATCTGAATTACAGTTAACAGCAAAGAAATGTCTGACTAGCCATTTTTATCAGTATATACTGCAGAACTGGTTGCCATAGTTTTGGGCTTAAAGTGAGTGGAGGAAATCTGTCCTTACAATGTCATAATTTATTCAGACTCTACCTGTTTTGACAGGTCTTACAAAAGGTCATTCTAGCAGTAGGTCAGATTTACTGCTGGAAGCTCTTCAAACTTAATTTCATATTCAATTTATTGGTCTTCATGTCTGCTTCTTCTGGATCCCTGCACATAGAGATGTTGTGAGGAATGAGTGAGTTGATTGTTTGGCCAAAAAACCTGTTAAAGGTTCATCGGAGGATATAGAACTTCCACTTAGCAAATCAGAAGCTAAGGGGTCAGTGGGGCTAAGAATTGAGGGTTTAGGACAAGACTCGTGGGATAATGGACAAAAGGGGCAGCACCTTTACAAAATACATAAAACTGTTGGACTGATGGGAGAAGGGGGTAAGCAAGAAGGAAAGGAATTGTATTGACTCAAATTCGAACTGGGACTGTTGAAAAAACTTTCACATGAAATCTTGGCTAGCTTGCCAGAAGGCATGAGGGAGATTCTGAAGTCGGCTGGAAGAAGGTTCAATGGTCTGATGAAACCAATATTGAGCTTTCTGACCATCAGAGTAAATGCTATGTTTAGTGTAAGCCAAACACAGCACATCATCAAAAATACACCACTCCTACCATGAAGCATGGTGGTAGCTGCATCATGGTATGGGGATACTTCACTGCAGCAGGTCCTTGAAGGCTTGTGAAGGTAGGGGGTAAAATAAATGCAGGGAAATGCTGGAGGAAAACCTGATGCAGTCTGCAAGAGAACTGCGACTTAGGAGAAGATTTGTTTTCCAGCAAGACAATGAACCCAAGTATAAAGCCAAAGCTACATAGAAATAGCTTTAAAACAACAAAGTTAATGTGCTGGAGTGGCCAAGTCAGAGTCCAGATCTCAATCCAACTGAGAATTTGTGGCTGGATTTGAAAAGGGCTGTCCACTCACAATCCCCATACAATCTGAAGAATGGGGGGAAAATTGCAGCTTCCAGATGTGCAAAGCTGATAGAGATCTAACCACACACACCAGGCTGTAATTGCTGCTAATGGTGCTTCTACTAAATACTGACTTGAAGGAGGTGAGTAATTATGCAATCAATTATTTAAGTTTAATAACTACAATAAATTTAGACCAATTTGTAGAAATTTGTTTTCACTTTGACACCAAAGAGGATTTTTTTTCTGTTGATCAGTGTCAAAAAAGCCAAATTAAATCCACTGTGATTCAATGCTGTAAAACAATAAAACATGAAAACTTCCAAGGGGGGTGAATACTTTTTATAGGCACTGTTATGCTGGCTGGAGCCAGGGCTTTATGCTTTGGCTCTTGGTAGGGTCACCCATGCCAAACAGGTAAAGGCCAGACTAAGAGTGGTCCACCAGGCCATATTCAGGGCATCAGCTCAGTACCAACAACCGTGGGTAGTAAAACAAAATTGTTACAGAAACAGCAAAGAATGTGAATGTGAAACATCTGAATGTGAGGGTATTCCTGAGTGCCCAGCCGGGACTTGCATGACTGACAGTAGTGAAAACCCATAAGCTAATGACATGATTGAGGAAGCCCTGGACAACACCAAAGATGGAGAACCTTCATTGCTGCTCAAAATGCCAGCGGTGTGATGGACAAGAAGCAAGTAAGTTTACAATTTCAGGATGCTTAAAGTGCATTTAAAATGTTATGAGAAGGTTTTCTTCATAATCCATAGTCAACAAAATTGTAAGAATATACATTTTAAAATGTATATATTTACATATATAATGTATAATGTAAAATGTATATATTCAGTTTCTTCGGTGGGAAGAAGATGTGTTAATTACAAAACTGTAGTAAAAGTAATTCTTTGATATTCATCCAGCAACACACAAGCTGCTTTATTTATTTAAGCATCCTGGGTACTCTGAAGTGGTACTGTTGATGCATCATGCCATGCATTTAAGTTTGATGTTATAGCTTTCAACTAGTCAAGACTATTGACATGTGTGAATCCAATATATATAACAAACCTGAGACTCCTCTGTTAAGCCATCCAGTGTACAGACCTGGTGTTAACCCTTCGCCCATATTCTACTTATCTGTTCATGAAATGTTCATGACTGTAATTAAGATTCTTTGATTCATGTCTGAGCACTTGAAATTCCCCTTGGGCATTTGTTTTTGATAAATGATTTTTAACAATTCAGCATCCGTCATTTTCTTATTATACATGGTATTGTATAGAACACATGTTAAGCCCATCCTGCAGGCATGGTGTGTAAAATAAAATGCAATCCTTAATCGTAATTATATTAGCAATAAAATATACTTTGAAATTGACTCTCGAGTACAACCCAAAAGCAGATGCAATATGCCATTTCAGTAATGCATCTCCAGTATAAAAAAACAAAATCGTAATTAAAAATTGATTGGTACAAACTGAATAATCCATGCAATAATATATTCTCTGCTAATGATGATGTTAGTCCTCAGCTCTTCACTGCATCTTAGTAATAAACTAGTATGCTGAGGATAAAACTGACAAATCATTAATTTGACTAGCTGTGCTTTCTATCTTTGGGCATAAAATTGAACGATATACCACAGTCTAAATACCATAGGATTTAGAAGTATTGAATAATGCACTTCTAGTTGCATCATAACCTTCTACATTTGGATAAATTTACAGTAAATTAGAGATTGAGAATAATAACTTAATTTCTTAGTCCATGTAATCAGTCCTGGTATAACTCTGGACAACAATGGATATCAGCAGGGCAACCAAAAAGGCACAGAAATGATTAGACTTGTAAAGTGTACTGATGTCTCCAGAGAAATCTTGGAAGTCAATTATCCATGTTTAATAAGCTGAGCAATAACAGATGCAGCCCTGTTTTTTTTTCAGCTCTTGATAGTTACAGAATATTTTGCTTGGATAAAGAATTTTATATAATCTGTATGAACAGAAATGGACTCAGTTCAAATAAAGGTTAATACACCTTTCAAAACAAAACCGGGTATCCAAAACAAAGTTACCAAGTTTGACTTTGGAATGGATCAGGGAATCCATTTTAGGTTGTGCTACTACGTCCTGGCTATCAGTAAATAATTGCCTTAGCAATATGAGACTGAGTAACTCAGCTGGTTATATGCAGAAATATTCATGATCCAGGAAAAATCGCCCATCTAAACAATGCAGAAGGGTAATAACAAATTCTGAGATCCTGATGCCCTTGCTAAATACTTGACTCTTACCAAAAACTAAGCTTGCTGCCGATTCTCTCTCTTTCCCAGATGTTGTTTGGGCTAAGCTAGATTGTCTTCATTGTCATTGTTCCATGACCCAGTGCCAAGTTCAAACTCCAATTTCTGTTCATGACCCAAGAAAACTTGCTGTCATTTTAGTGAAATATCTGCCACTTTCCTACTTTATGACCTGCTGCACTCAAAAACTCTACTCATGATGTAGTCAATTCTAGATTTAATTTGCCATTGTATTCCTTAATTGTGTGTCAAGGTAAAACTCACATCTTGCTATCTGAATTCATGATATATCCTTCACACATCAATTTTCAAATGACCAAGTATTTCCAGTTTTCAGCCTGTTTTATCAACTAAACATTTCTGTCCTTTCAAAAACTGCATCCTGTTACTAGCCAGAGACACCAACACTTAACTGTATGTTTATCCCCTCGCTCAGATGGTGAGAAGGTGAAAAGTATTAGTGTTCAGAGGGACCGAGGGTATCAGTACACAGACTGAAAGTTATTGAGCAGATTTAGCAAGAAATTAGGAAAGCGAGTGTTGACCTTTATAACAAGAGAATTTGAGTAAAAGAGTGGAGCTGTCCTGCTAGGTATCGCAGACCCTGGTGTCATCACACCTGGAATGTTGTGTACAGCTCTAGAATCTTCTCCGTACAATTTTCCTGCAAAGTCTACCTATTCTCAGATCAGCCTTTCAGCTTAGCTTTGAATTCTAAGCAGTGTCAGTATCTTCAGCTTTTGCTTAGGGTCTTGGATTGAAAGATAATTAAATATCTCCATGCTCTTCTCAATTTTCTGACAGCATGTGACTAAGTGGTTTATCTTGATGATCAAAAATGAAACTGCATAAGCTTCAGTCTGTGGGGCAGGAAGTAATAGGACCAGCTTGTAGAGATTGAGATGAGGACAAATGCAATGCAAGAAGGATACCTATGGTGTTGGACTGCAGGTGGTTGCGGACTCAAATCACAGTTGTTCCAATGATAACCAACACCATTTCTTTCCATGGAAGAAAGATACTGCAACCTTTCCTGTCTTCTACTGTGAGGCTATAGCGATCTCCAATCTTGCTGTACTTCAGTTAATTGCAATTTTATGGAATGTAAATCCAGGAAGTGTCTCTGTGATATTGCTGTCATGTTTAGGTTGTGTTGGTAATCTGTGAGGAGTGAGAAGGATTTGGTCATAGAATAGTACAGCACAGAAACAGGCCCTTCAGCCCATCTGGGCAGTTTAAATGATTTGGCATAGGCCACTCTCATTGCCTCCCATTTGTGCAACATTGGTGAGACAAAAATATTAGGTACTAATTGATCGAGATGCATCCTTTATTTATCCAGTGGCATAGCTAGTAGAGCCACAATCTCACAGCATCAGAGTCCCAGGTACAATCTTGATTTCAGTGCTCTCTGTGTGGAGTTTGCATGCTCTCCCTTTAACTAAATGGGTTCCCCCCCCCATGTTCCAAGGATATGTGTTTTGGTCGGTTAATTGGCCACTGGTATGTGGGTGAGGGGAAGTAGAATTGATGGAAGTGTGGGGAGAATTTAAAAAATTATATTAGTGTGGAATTAGTATAACTGAGTGTTTAGTTTGTCGTGCATTTGGTGGGTCAAAGGGCCAGTTTCAAAACGAATTCTCTCTAGCTCAATGAATGAGCGGTGTAAGTGAATTAATTTAGTAGTGCACTTGATTGTAATATTGCATTTAATGATACATTCATTGAGCTAACTCTTTTGCCATTGTATTTAGGTTATCAGAACATGACCTCCACATTGATTGCCTGGCTGGCTCCTTTTTAGTGTATATGAAGTTGGTCATGTAGCCCACGTAGAAACAAAACTCTTCTCCACTTCTTGGGCAAGGTCTCTGTTTCAATTTCAAAGTGGTCTAGCCTACCCTTCAACCATATTTTGCCATTGATGAATGTCTCCCAGTTTAGCTTCAGCACATGATGCTGGAACAATTTCCTTTCAGAGTTGCAGAGATAAATCACTGCACCTATTCTTGAAGGTAATTATATTCAGATCTTACAGAATCTAAACCAGTTATTGAAAGAGTCTGTATTTTGCTATCTGAAATAACACTGCAAGAAAAGGTAAAGAGACAACAGTAATTTACCTCTAAGGGAACAAAATGCCAAATTAATTTTCAGAGCCAGGGAAGTTATTTTGTAGTCATTATCATAATATTGCTTTAAATCTCACTTCATCTTGTCTGGAGTTAGGCAACTTTTTCAATAGCAGTAACAATTTCGAAGGTCCCTTACAATAATATTATCAATCAAAATTTGTACTGACACAGGGAGTGATAACCAAAAATTGGTTAAGGAGGTGGGATTTAAGGAGAGGCTTACAGCGGGTCAGATGGAAGGATTTCAGGTGGGAATTCCAGAGTTTGTTATCTTAGCAGTGATTAGGAAAGGGGAGGATAAAGTATGTTGAATGTATGTGTCTTGTAGGATTGTTGGATTGCAGAGATGAGTTGTAATGAGCAGGATCATGGAGGAGTTTGAAAACCAGGAAGAGAATTCCAATATTGGGAGACTTAACCATAAACCAGGATAAACTGTGAAAAGTTAGAACAAAGGGAAATGACCAGGGTGCAAGGGAGTAACAGCATAGAAGTAAAGAAATATACCCAACATTACATTAGCTAGATGGTGATGGGTATTGTCACATAGAGAATCTTAATCAAGCATAGATGTAAACTCCTCTCAGAATCACATAGTGCACCAATGTTGTGTACGGTCGGGTTTAATAACTGACATTTGCAGGGAGGGAGCTGATTTGTCAGAGGAGACAGAGGGGTCTTCAGTTAAGATGGTAGCATGCTCGGACACAGCAGCTTCTAGGGGCCAAACAAAGATATAATTGTCTTTTTTCACCATATTTTCACGATTACAATACACTACTAAACATTAACTTAAATTACTGCAGGTCCACCCCATCAGCAAGTTGCACATTGGCAGAGAAACTGAAGGAGCTGAACTTAGTGCGTGTCACAGATGTCAGAGTGGGTGCACGAAGGAAGTGTGGAGTCTAATACTGAGTGATTGCCTTAAACCATGTGACTATAAAATATAGGAGCAGAATTAAGCCACTTGGCCCATCAAGTCTGCTCCACCATTTCATCATGGCCGATTCATTTTTCCTGTCAGCCTTCTCGCCGTATCTCTTCATGCCCTGGCCAATCAAGAATCTATCAACATCTACCTTAAATATACCCAATATCTTGGCCTCCATAGTTGCCTATGGCAATGTATTCCACAGATTCACCATTCTCTGGTAAAGAAATTCCTCCTCATCTCCATTCTAAAAAGATGCCCCTCTCTTTGGAAGCTGTGTCCTCTGGTCTTAGACTCTCTCACCATAGGAAACATCTTCTCCACATCCACAGAATCAAGGCCTTGCACCACTCAATAGGTTAAGTTTCAATTGGGTCTCCCCTCATTCTTCTGAATTCCAGTGAATACAGCCCAGAGCCATCTAACGCTCTTCATATAACAAGCCGTTTAATCCTGAAATCATTTTTGTGAACCTCCTTTGAACCCCCCAGTTTCAGTACAGCCCTTCTAAGATAAGGGGCCCAAACCTGTTCACAGTACTCCAAGTGAGGCCTCACTGGTGCTTTATAAAGTTTCAACATCGCATCCTTCCTTTTATATTCCAGTCCTCTTGAAATGAATGCTAATATCGGATTAGCATTCCTCACCACAGACTCAACCTGCAAATTAACCTTTAAGGAATCCTGAACAAGGATTCCCAAATCCCTTTGTATCTCAGTTTTATTTTGTATTTTCTCTCCATTTAAATAATAGTCAACCCTTTCATTTCTTTTGCCGAAGTGCATGACCATACACTTCCTGACACAGTATTCCATTTATCACTTTAGCTCATTCTCCTAGTGTCTAAGTCCTTCTGTAGCCTTTCTATTTCCTCAAAACTACCTGCCCTCCATCTATAAATGTTGCAAAGCTATCAATTCAATCATCTAAATAACTTAGATATAAAATAAAAAGAATCAGACCCAAAAGAAACCACCACGGAGCATCACTAGCCTTCTGAAAATCCAAATACACCGCATCAACCAATTCTCCTGTGTCAATCCTGCTTGTTATTTCTTCAGAGAATCAAATAATTAGAAAGAGGTGACATAGGGTCAGAAGATGTTGAATCCTTGTGGACAGAGCCAAGGAACTGCAAGGGTAAAAAGACCCTGATGGGAGTTTTAATCAGATTTCCAAACATAGTAAGGGTGTGACCTGCAAATTACAACAGGAGATAGAAAATGCCTGCCAAAAGGGAAATGTTACAATAATAATGGTGGATTTCAATATGCAGCTATATTGGGAAGATCATGTTTGTGCTGGATTGCAAGAGGGGGAATTTGTAGAATGCCTACGAGATAGCTTTTTAGAACAGCTCATAGTTGATCCCACAAGAGGATCAACTATTCTGGTCTGGGTGTTGTGCAAAGAACTAGAATTGATTAGAGAGCTCAAGGTAAAAGAACCCTTCAAGGAAAGTGATCATAATATGATTGAATTCACCCTAAAATTTAATGATAAACTAAAGTCAGATGTATTGGTATTACAGTGGAGTAAAGGGAAATCCAGACATATGAGAGAGGAGTTGGCCAGAATTGTTTGGAAAATAACACTGGCAGGGATGATGGCAGAGTAGCAATGGCTGCAAATTCTGGAAACAATTTGAAAGGCACAGTATATATCCAAAAGAGGAAGAAGTACTCTAATGGCAAGATGACACAACTGTGGCTAACAAGTGAAGTCAAAGTCAACATAAAAGCCAAAGCATATAATAGAGCAAAAATTAGTGGGAAGTTAGATGATTGGGAATCTTTTAAAAACCATCAGAAAGCAACTAAAAAGTAATTAAGGTGAAGATGGAATACAAAAGTAAGCTAGTCAATAATATTAAAGATGGTACCAAAAGTTTCCTCAGATACATAAAGTGCAAAAGAGGCTCGAATGGATATTGGAACAGCTGGAGAAGTAGTAATGGGTGACAAGAAAATTGCAGTTGAACTGAATAAGTATTCGGCATCACTGTGGAATGCACTAGCATTATGGTGGAAGTTCCAAGTGTCAGAAGTCATGAAGCCTGAAGTTACCATTACTAGGGAGGAGGTTCTTGGGAAACTGAAAGGTCTGAAGGTTGATAAATCACCTGGACAAGATAGTGTACATTCCAGGATTCTGGAAGAAGTGGCTGACAGAATTATGAAGGCATTAGTAATTATTTTTCAAGATTCACCAGAGGACCCTATGTCAGCTCCTTTTAATTATTTGATTTCATTTTTTTTTTACCAACACAGCCACACAACCCCACCCCCACCTGTCCTTTCGATATAATGTGTATCCTTGAACATTAAGCTCCCAGCTATAATCTTCTTTCAACCACAATTCAGTGATACCTCATCATAATTCCAATCTGTAACTGTGCTTCAAGTTCATCTACCTTATTCTCTATACTGCGCGCACTCAATTATAACAACTGCAGTCCTGTATTCACCCTTTTCAATTTTGTCTGCTTCTTTATGTAGCAACTCATCCTGGTGACTGCAATTTTGCTCTTTCATCAACCTTTTCTTGCTATGAGTCTAAACACATATTGCCTCTTTTTGTAAACCTACCTCATCTTAGGCCCTATTTCAAACCTACTCGAACAACTCTAGCCAACCTGCCTGCAAGGATATTGGACCCTGAGTTCAGGTGCAACTCACCTCTCTTGTATAGGTCATACAGAAGAAATCACAATGATCCATTAGTCTGAACTTCTACCCCTGCACCAGTTCCTCAGCCATGCATTCACCTGCCAAGTCATCCTATTCTTGCCCTCACTGACGTGTGGCTAGGTACCAATTGAGAAATTACTATCCTGTTGGTCCTGTTTCTCAACTTTCTATATAGCTCCCTAAAATCTCTCTTCAGCACCTCCTCACCTTGTCTACCTATGTCATTAGACCTTAAGACACAGCAGCAGAATTAGACCATTCTGCTCCACAGTTCTATCATGGCTGATGCCGAATCCCACTCAACCCCATACACCTAACTTCTCACCATAACCTTTGATGTCCTGACCAATCAGGAAACTATCAACTTTTGCTTTAAATTTACCCACGGTCTTGGCCTCCACAACAGTCTGAGGCAAAGCATTCCACAGAGTCACTACTCTCTGGCCAAAAAAATCCCTCCTTGCCTCTGTTCTAATGGGTTGCCCCTCAATTCTGAGCTGAGCCCTCTAGTTCTGGATACCCCCACCAGAGGAAACATCCTCTTCACATCCACCTTACCTAGTCCTTTCAACATTCCGTAGGTTTTAAGAAGACCAGGAAAAGCTGTTGATAATGTTCACAGGTCTCATTCTAAACATCATTGATGTAGATAGGAATTGTTGTTATTCAAACATATAAAAGCCACACCACTTATTCATAAATTAACTCCCAACATTTTACCCAAATTCAACCAGCCAGCATGATTTATTCCTTTATTGAGATACCACGCAGAATAGCCCCTTCCAGAGCTTCAAGCTGTGCTGCCAGGCAATCCCAAATTTAACCCTGGCCTAAAAACAGGACAATTGTACAATGGCCAATTAACCTGCTGACCAGTACATTTTTGGACTGTGGGATGAAACCAGAGCTACTGGAGAAAATCCACACAGTCACGTACAGAACATGTATGGACTCCTTACAGGTAACACTGGAAGTGAACTCTGAACTCTGACACCCTGAAACTATAGAGAAACAAACAAACCTAACATTTTAGTTTGATAAACCTTCACCAGATCATGGGAATGCTTGTCAAACAGGCAAGGGGGGGAAGGTTGAGACAACAAAAGGATACTGGTTGTTCTTCTCCCCTTGGGTGGAAGCAGAGGAGAGAATGGGGGCTGGGTGTTTAACTATCATGGCAACCAAAAATTGATTGAATTATTATTTTGCAATAATTATATGGACCTATTATATTAAGATGTTAAGTTTAACCATGACAGACCAGCTACATTATTAAACTCCTAGTATAATGCACACACCAGAGGCTAAAATTCAATTCTGGCAAAGCAGTAAATGGATGACAGTAAATCAACTGTTTTTTTTACATTCAACCACAACTTTCTATCAAACGCCAGTGCAGAGCAAAATCCAGCAAAGTTTACAATTGGTGATAAACCTGCTGATCACTCATTTAAAATCACCACCACAGCTGAATGCTACCAGGTTTTAGAAAAAGACTCACATAGCTGGTGTAACTGTAAAATATGTAAGTGGAATTATTCAACATTGGAAAACCACACAAAATCATGCTCTTTCTACTGACCCTAATTTGCTTTTGCTGTATTTCAAAGCTAAAGAGCTATCAGTACTTGTTGGGAAATTGCATTCAGGAAAATGCTAAGATCCTGTGGCAGCTAAACACACCAAATAACAAATTATTGAATAAACAGCTTACCTTTTCTTTTGACTTTTCCTATTGGATAAGGAAATAAGTTTACTATACAAAGATGAAAAACTAGCATTAGTTATCATTGTCATCCATTCAAGAAAGGCTAATTCTGTCACAACTGTAGCGGCTAATAAGAACAATTAAACAAGCCTCACTACATCATCCTTCGTCCACATTCACTTATAAATTATTTCCTTTCAAATATTTAACCAGCTCCCTTTTTGAATGCCATCATTGAACCTGCTTCCATTAACCCAGCAAAGCATTCTTCACCTTAGCTTCGTCAAAATGTTTTCTCTTGTGCCACTTAAGCTTCCTTTCCTTTCCAGTGGCAGAAAAGCTTTCTTTTTAAGTATTCCATCTATATCTTTCATGATTTTCTACACCTCTGACAGAAAAGAATAATCCCTATTTCCCCAGTTTACTCACAAAACTAAAGTCCCTGGTGTAAATCTCATCTGCACTCTTGATGCCCCCTAAAATGGATACTGTCCTCCAGCTGTCAAAGTCGTGTTTTAGAAAGGTACTTCATAATTCCTTGTTCTTGTACATTATTCCTCTATTTACTCTGCCCAGATTCCTGGAGGGTTTTCTTTAAGCTCCTCTCTTTATCTGCTCCATCACTTTAGATTATTTATCAGTTATCAGATATTAGATTAGCATTATTTGTCACATGTACACCAAAATATACAGTGAAACATGTCATTTGTGTCAACGACCAGCACAATCTGAGGATGAGCTGGGATTGGCCTACAAGTGTCACCATGCCTCTGGCACCAACACAGTATTAACACCAGTTATTAACCCATACGTCTTTGGAATGTGAGAGTAAACGGGAGCACATAGAGGAAATCCACACAGTCATGGGAAGAATGTACCAACTCTTTACAGACAACCGTAAAGAATCATTCTTTAATTCAGCAGAATTGAACCCAGGTCACTGGTATTATAGTAGCATTATGCTAACTGCTATACTACCATGCCACTCCATTTCAACTATTTATGCAATATATACTCCCAGATCTTACTGTTTTTGTACCCATATAGAGTTGTGCTCTCCAATTTATATATTTCTTCTCATTCCTTCAATCAAAATGTAACACTGAATTTCTCAGTACTAAATTTTGCCTGTCACTTACCTATTTCACCAGCCAGTCTCTATCTCCTTTAACTCCATTACTATACTCAAATTTCATCATTCTGCCTTCTACAAACTTTGAAATTATGTGTCATTTACCCAAGACTGTCATTTACATTAAGAAACACAAAGATTCAAGTATGATTCTTTAAGGTTGTTTTTGCTGAGGGTGGTAATGGGGATGAGCTCCCACTACCTACTAAATGTTCCCAATGGTGTGCATCTCAAATAGCCTCTGACAAACAAGTCCAACTCCTGGCCTTCATGTGTGGCCTAGCGACTAAGCCTGGCAGAACCAGTTCTACTGATGGGAGAAGGGGCAAAGATGGATTACTGGCACCTTAAAACCAGTAACTTTGGGCAAATGGGGCTCATTAGCCATGATTAGCAGCTCACTTTGGAGAAAGAAAATACTAATCTCAAATCTGTGCTGCCTTGTGGCTAAATCCATTAATGGGGAAAAATCCGAAGCTGGTGTCCTGAAGGAAGTCTTACGTCAAGTTCAATGCTGACTGGCAATCTTGCGATGTTGCTAGTGCCAAACTGATCTCTGCCATTCCTTTGGGTTCATCAGATGCACAGAGAGGGGAAGCTTGCTACATGGGGCAACAGCTTGCTCTCCATATTGTACAGCCCAGGTTTGCATATGTAGACAGCTAGGACACAATATCAATGGTTGACACTGGCCAATGGAGACCTCAGCTCAAGTTCAAGTATTAATTGCTGGGCTACTCTCACAGTACACTTCACTCTAATCCCAAAAACAACTTGGAGTATACCACTATAATTAACAGAAAAAAAATGAAGGAAATATTCAGTGTGTCAGGCAGCAACTGTGGAGAGAAAACAGAATTAACATTTTGTCAGAACCAAATTCATAACTCTATTAGCTGCTTTTTCTTCACCGATGCAGCCTGATCTGTGATTATTTCCAGCATCTCCTGTTATGAATTTAAACTTCCAGTGTCTTCAGATTTTCTCTTTTTCTTTCATTGCTGTTCAAAGTTCAAAGTAAATTTATCATCAAAGTACACACATCAACATATACAACCCTGAGATTCGTTTTCTTGCAGGTATACGCAATAAATCCAACCATAAAAGAATCAATGAAAGACTGCACCCAACAGGGTGGACAACCAACCAATGTGCAAAAGTCAACAAACTATGAAAACACCAGAGGGAAAAATAAATAAATAAATAAGCAATAAATATCGAGAACATAAGATGAGAGCCCATTCATTGTGGGAACAGTTCAGTCATGGGGCAGGTGATGGGGTATAAATGTTCTTGAACCTGGTGGTACAAGTTCTGATGCTCCTCTTCCTGATGGCAGCAGTGGGAGGAGAACATGGCCCGGATGGTGGGGTCCCTGATGATGGAAGCTGCTTTTCTGCAATAGCATTCTGTGTAGATGTGCTCAATGGAGGGAAGGCTTTACCCATAATGGTCTCGGGAATATCCACTATTTTTTGTAGGATTTTCCGTTTAAGGGCATTGGTGTTTCCATATCAGGTGGTGATGCAGCCAGTAAATATACACCCCACCAAATATCTACAGAATTTTGTCAAGATATTAGAGATCATATCTTCACAAATTTCTAAGGAAATAGAGAAGCTGCCATGCTCCCTTTATAATTTCACTAAGGTGCTGGGTCAGTGTAAGTGATAAAGTGGAGGAATTTAAAGTTGCCAACCCTCTCCACCTCTGATCCCCCGATGAGGACTGGCTCATGAACCTCCTGCTTCCTCCTCCTCAATAATTAGCTCCTTGCTCTTGCTAATATATATACTTAATTTTCCTAATTTCCTTATACTTAACAATTTTCTATCCTTTGATTCAGACCCTGTATTTCACTGTCTGAACATACAAGATGATTTATTTCATGTTTTGAACTCAGATATCCAGCATCAATATGTTTTTCTCTTTTTTCATTGCTATTCCTTATACTAAGACAATTTTCTATCTTTTCCGTTTCAGACCTTTGCATTCCATAGCCTGACAAATTAAGCACGTTAATACCACAGTACATTTATTACATAGCAATCCCAGGGAATGAAACATCTTGCAATAGTAATTGACTGCATGTTTCCCTTGTTTCCTTTCTCCTTTAAAACCTCGAATTTCGAGATTAGATCTATAAAATGAGGAAAAGGGATCTGTTTTCAAGATTCTTGTTGTAGGTCACTGATACTATTTTGGAGTATGTCTTCCACTCTTAATTGTATACACACTGTATTTTGAATGACAAAAGATGTTTAGTATCCATGTTTCTTCTATCTTCTGCTCATGACAGTCCTTCAGTTTTTTTTTATACTCTCTCCTTCTCTCTGATTAAATTACTAAGTGTTGCTTAACATGTTCACCTGTGACCTAGAAAAGGAAATTCTATATCAAAGAAAAATGATCTAAGAAGTATAGGATTATCAAAAAGCTTTGATAGATTAAATGACTGGGCAAAAGAGAGATCGACTTCAATGCAGCTTGAATCTATTCAATAAAGAATTAAAATTTCAATTATGTTTAAATGCTACAAAACAAAAACCAGAGGAGATCCAATAAGATTTAAGGGTCTATTTAGATGATCATTGAGATGTGGCAGATACCTAATAGATTCCAGTTAATTGGGCCACTGGATTTTTGGGACAGCCGCTTATTTGGGATGACTTTTAAAGAGCAAAAACTAATTGAGAAAATAGCTGAGATGTCCTTTATTTATTTTGATCACCATACCAGTTAATTGGGATAGGATATTGTGGTGAACTATGTGCCTGTCGGGACACGCCCCTGCTGACTGCTCCTGTGGCTCCTCCCACAGACCCCTGTATAAAGGAGACCTGCGGCCTGAAGATCGGCCTCAGTCTCCAGGACCTTGTATGATAGACACTCACTCCTGGTTCCTTCTTCCAGTCAATAAAAGCCGATATCTCGCCTACGTCTCAGTGTGAGTTATTGATGGTGCATCAATTTTATTGACTGGAAGTTTTAAAACATGGAACCCGTTTTGCGTCCGGACCGGTTGGATTTGGACCCTCAAGACCCTGACGCAGCTCTCGCTTTTGAACACTGGCTTGCATGCTTCCAATCGTACTTGGCGGAGCTTCGTGCGACTGAACCCGCCGTTATGCACAGAATCCTACTCTCGAGGGTCACCCCCAAAGTTTACTCCATTATCCGGGACCTGCCGACCTACGAAGGGGCACTGGACGCCCTCAAACGACAGTACCTGCGGCCGGTGAACACCGTCTACGCAAGACATCGTTTAGCTACCCGGCAACAGTGGCCTGGCGAATCGTGCGCTGAGTTTCTCCGAGCACTACAGACACTCGTCCGAGCTTGCGACTGCAAGACGCTCACGGCAGAACAGCATGCGGAGCTGCTGGTGCGAGACGCCTTTGTGACGGGACTGAGGTCAGTGTACATGCGCCAGCGGCTGCTGGAGAACTCGGATCTTACCTTAAGCTCGGCGATAGAGAAGGCCAACGCTCTAGAAGCTGCGCGGCATAACGCCGACGCTGTCCAGTCGCGCGATTCCCCACCGGTTTCGTGGACGCCTCAGACCCCGCCACTGCCGGCTCCCGGGAGCGAATTCGCCAACGCCGCCGCCAGTCGCCATTCCACGAGCTCCCCGACCCAGACCACGGCTGTGGCCCGTAAGGAACTCGTGCTTTGTTATTTCTGTGGCCAAAAGAAACATCCTCGACGACGCTGTCCAGCGCGAGAAGCGACCTGCTCCAGCTGCGGAAAGCGGGGCCACTTCGCCAAGGTCTGTAAGTCTCAACCTCGAGCGGAGTGCAGCGCTGTGGGTGAAACGTGGGGGCCGCCATCTTGCATGCCGGGATGTGGGCGGCCATCTTTGTCGACGTCAGCACGCCCCGCCCCCGACCCTCCGATGCTGACCGGGTACCCCGGATGTGAGCGGCCATCTTTGTCGGCGTCAGCATGCCCCGCCCCCGACCCTCCGATGCTGACCGGGTACCCCGACGGCGATCCAACTCTGGCCACTGTGACTCTCGACCAAAGCGCCCCACACCAGCTTGCAAGATCCATGATGGACATCCAGGTGGAGGGGCATTGGACTGGATGCCTGTTTGACACGGGCAGCACTGGGAGTTTTATTCACCCGGACACAGTGCAACGCTGCGGACTTGCAACGCGGCCGGTCAGTCGGAGGTTCCATTTGGCCTCTGGGTCGCAGTCCGCAGACATCCGGGCGGGTTGTGTAGCGACTTTGGTGGTGCAAGGCACAGTATATCGGGACTTTGAACTGCTGGTCATGCCTAATCTGTGTGCACCTGTGCTATTGGGGCTGGACTTCCAGAGCCATCTCGAAAGTGTGACTATGGTATACGACGGGCCCCTCCCACCACTCACTGTCAAGAATCCTCAGTTTTGTGGGACTTCTTCACATACCCCGCTACTGACCACACACACACACGGACACACACATCCCATCCAGAACCAGGCCAACAGCTGCGCTACCGACACTTGCAGCCTCTCCACTCTCAAGATCCCTCCCCCACCGCTGTTCGCCAGCCTGACCCCCGACTGTAAACCTGTGGCAACCAAAAGCAGGAGGTACAGCGCGGGGGACCGGGCCTTCATTCGGTCGGAGGTGCAGCGGCTGCTCAGGGAGGGGATCATTGAGCCGAGCACAAGCCCTTGGAGGGCCCAGGTGGTTGTTGTTCGGACTGGGCAGAAAAATAGGATGGTGGTGGACTATAGTCAAACCATCAATAGGTTTACGCAGCTTGACGCATACCCCCTACCCCGCATCGCGGATATGGTCAACCAGATTGCTCAGTATAAGGTGTACTCGACAATAGATCTGAAATCCGCTTATCACCAGCTCCCCATCTGCCCAGAGGACCGCCCCTACACCGCCTTCGAGGCGGGCGGCCGGCTCTATCACTTCCTGCGCGTCCCTTTCGGTGTCACGAATGGTGTCTCTGTCTTCCAGAGGGAAATGGACCGGATGGTGGACCAGTACCAACTGCAGGCCACATTTCCCTATCTGGATAACATCACCATCTGTGGTCATGACAGGCCAGATCACGACGCCAACCTCCAACGGTTTCTCCAAGTGGCCGCAGCTCTGAACCTTACTTATAACAGGGACAAGTGTGTTTTTGGTACCACCCGCCTTGCTATACTTGGGTATGTCGTGGAAAACGGGGTTATTGGGCCTGATCCCGAACGTATGCGCCCCCTGTTAGAGCTCCCTCTTCCCACCACTCTCAAGGCCCTCAGACGGTGCCTGGGGTTTTTTTCCTATTACGCCCAATGGGTCCCCCATTACGCAGACAAGGCTCGCCCCCTGGTCAAGTCTACCTCGTTTCCCCTCTCTGCTGAGGCCTGCGCGGCCTTCAACTGCATTAAAGCGGACATTGCCAAAGCTACGATGCATGCAGTGGACGAGACCGCTCCCTTCCAAGTGGAGTGTGATGCCTCCGATTTCGCTCTGGCTGCTACCCTTAATCAGGAAGGCAGACCAGTAGCATTCTTTTCTCGCACCCTCCAAGGCTCTGAAATTCGGCACTCCGCGGTGGAGAAAGAAGCCCAGGCCATAGTGGAGGCTGTTAGGCACTGGAGGCACTATCTTGCTGGCAAAAGATTCACTGTGCTGACCGACCAGCGCTTGGTTGCGTTCCTGTTCAGCAACCAACAGCGGGGCAAGATCAAAAATGATAAGATTTTGCGGTGGAGGATAGAACTCTCCACCTACACCTATGATATCCTGTACCGGCCTGGCAGACTCAATGAGCCCCCTGATGCCCTATCCCGGGGAACATGTGCTAGCACACAGCTCGACCAGCTGTACGCCCTTCATGCTCAACTTTGCCATCCGGGGGTCACCCGATTTTACCATTTTGTGAAAGCTCGGAACCTGCCGTACTCCCTGGAGGACATCAGGACGATGACCAGGGACTGCCAAATTTGTGCCGAGTGCAAACCGCACTTCTACTGTCCTGACACGGCACAACTTGTCAAGGCCACCCGCCCTTTTGAACGCCTGAGTGTTGACTTTAAGGGCCCCCTTC
Organism: Hypanus sabinus; assembly: GCF_030144855.1. Classification (NCBI taxonomy): domain Eukaryota; kingdom Metazoa; phylum Chordata; class Chondrichthyes; order Myliobatiformes; family Dasyatidae; genus Hypanus; species Hypanus sabinus. The sequence continues at coordinate 64,603,847 of NC_082725.1, read as the reverse complement.
CCTCCACTGACCGCAATGTCTATTTTCTCAGTGTTATTGACGAGTTCTCACGGTTCCCCTTTGCCATCCCCTGCCCCGACACCACTGCCACGTCCGTCATAAAAGCCCTGCGCCAGCTCTTCACTCTGTTCGGGTATCCCTGCTATATCCACAGTGATAGAGGGTCCTCCTTTATGAGTGAAGAGCTGCGCCAGTACTTGCTAGCTAGGGGCATTGCTACCAGTCGGACCACGAGTTATAATCCCCGGGGTAATGGCCAGGTAGAGCGGGAGAATGCCACAGTGTGGAAGGCCACACTTTTAGCCCTCAAGTCCAAAGGGTTGCCGGTCTCTCGATGGCAGGAGGTCCTCCCTGAGGCACTGCACTCTATCCGCTCTCTGTTATGTACGTCCACCAATGCCACCCCTCACGAACGCCTATTCTCTTTTCCCAGGAAGTCTGTCACTGGGACCACCCTACCAGTTTGGCTGACGTCCCCGGGGCCAGTGCTGCTCCGGAAACATGTGAGGAGCAATAAATACTCCCCGCTGGTGGAGAGGGTTCACCTTCTCCATGCGAACCCCCAGTATGCTTACGTGGTCTTACCTGATGGGCGGGAGGACACGGTCTCCATCCGTGACCTGGCACCCGCAGGTGCAGCAGACCACTACCCTGAAGGCTCTCCGGTAACTGTGAACCCTGCACCAGAGGTGACACCGTACTCACCAGGCCCTACACAGACTCCTCACGACACTTGTATACCGGGCGTTTCGTACGCATTTATACCAGGCGCCTCGCACATGCATGAGGGATCACCGGCGCCTAGTGGGCAAGAACACGCGCAACCCCCGTCCCCTGTGCAATCGCCAATGTTGCCGGCACCTATGCGGTCACAGCCGGTGCTACGTAGATCGCAGCGACAGATTCGACCGCCTGATCGGCTTGACTTGTAAGAACCTTCGCTACATGCGGACTTTTTCAAACGAAGGGGGGGTGAATGTGGTGAACTATGTGCCTGTCGGGACACGCCCCTGCTGACTGCTCCTGTGGCTCCTCCCACAGACCCCTGTATAAAGGAGACCTGCGGCCTGAAGATCGGCCTCAGTCTCCAGGACCTTGTATGATAGACACTCACTCCTGGTTCCTTCTTCCAGTCAATAAAAGCCGATATCTCGCCTACGTCTCAGTGTGAGTTATTGATGGTGCATCAGATATTGTTGCTGAACAGTTTTTAACTAGTGTCGTGTGCACTTGTGTACCATTAGACACTTGACTGTGCATAGAGTGAACAGTTTTTAAATAGCATCAGTTGCGTGTTCTTGTTAAGTTAGCTGCTTCAGTCAATGGACACTGATTCAAAAAGCAGTGATTTGTGCTAATTTGTTTTTTATTTTGACTTTAAACTACCTCTGAGACACTTGCTAAGGTGCCACAAAAAGATGTAACACTAGCCAAAAAAATGTAACCCACTGCACCAAATTAAAAACCATCCACTTAACACCACTCATTACCTGGCAGAGATAACTGGAGTGCCTTAATCTACAATTGCATCTTGGTACATCTGTGAGATAAAATGCAGGAAGAATAGGCATTACGTGCAGGACAACATGGAACATCCCAAAAATGAAACTGAAGATGACCTCAATCAATGGTTTTCCATTGTAACCGGCGAAGGTGTAAGTGTTAGTGGACCAATGTTAAAAAACAAGACGGAGGAAGTAGCTAAAAAGCTGGTCACGAAGATTTTAAAGCAACAAATGGCCGATAATCTTGACAGAAATGTTGGCACTGCATTAACTTCAAGAAAGCACACAGCGGGAAAAGTAGTGTTAATGATTTAAGTGCAGAAACATGGAAATCTACAAAACTTCCTGGCATGCTTCAAAAATTTTGTGCAGATGGTATCTACAATGTCAATATAACCAGCTTCTTTTTCATCATGGCATGCCAAATGCCTCCCTTGGCTACAAACATGCAATACTACCAGATTCAAAGAAAGCAATGGATCAATTTTCTGGACTCTGCGTCCGTACGGACTTTGTCGTTTATGGTCGCTCACCACAATGTTCACTGCACAAATTCCTCTATCAATAAATTTTAGGAGATAATAGACAGTTTTGTAGTACTTTAGTAGTACTGGTATTGCTCAATGTTTTCTTTATTTTGTTTAAATGCATAATCTGTTACTCAGTTAAACAGTAGTTTGTCCCTCTTATGCTTTTCCTTGAAACTTCTGCTAATTGGGGTAACCACTTTATTGGGTTAAGATGTATTGGTCCCATTACATCCTAATCAATCAGAATCCACTGTGTTAGTCTTTATAACTAGAGGGTTAGAATTCAAAATGGAAGCTCTGCTACTGGTACAAGGATGTCTGACTAGATGACATCGCCAGTTGTGATCACAATATCTCAGGAGAAACAAGTCACTTAAGATACTGTGGAGTGGGGAAAGAAGTGGTACAATTTGTTCCTACACCTCCTACTCCAGCACCATTGAGGGACCTGAACAGCCTCTCCGAATAAGGCAGATACTCCCATTTACATCCTCCAACCTTGTCAATTACATTCAATGTGGTCCTGATGTGGCCACTTTATATTGGTGAGACCAAGCACAAACTAGGCAATCAGTTTGCAGAGTATCTGCACTTCATGCACAATGGTCATCCCAAGCTCCTGGGCACATGCTATTTCAACTACCATTCCTACACCATCCTTTCTGCCCTCATCTTTCTCCACCGTCAGGGTAAAGCCTGATTCAAACAGGGTAATAAAATTTCTTATTCTGCCTCAGTAGTCTACAATGTAATGGTATGAATATTGAATTTATGAATTTCATCTAATTCTTACTGCTTGTGTATCTCTCCCTCTCTTTCCAATCCATTCTGCTTCCCCATCATCCATTTACATCCCTTCCTGGTTCTACTAACTTATTAACCAAATGTTTCCCCCACAGGATTCACTCTTAAAAGAAACTACCTGCCCTTCATCTCTTCCTTAATGGTTCCCATTATTACCTCCCTTACACTAGGTTCCAGCACTCATGGCTTTAGTGTCCCTGCTTATCACCCTCCAGCATGTCTCCACCTTTGCCCTTCTCTTTCTTCCACCCACCTTCCTCCTCCTGTCCATCATTCCTCACCCTACCCAATCCACCTATCACTGAGCAGACCCCATCCTAATCCCCTTCTTCCTCTTTATGCAAACTATCTTCCCCCTCCTCTCAGTCCTGATGCAGGGGTTTGATCCAGCACATTAACTACTCTTCACTCACAAATTTTGCTCAATTTGATAAGTTCCATCAGCAGTTTTTATTTTTTTAATTTTTGCTACAGATTCATAAGAATGCAACTAGGACTCCAAGTATTATATTTGAAAAAAGATCACATAAAATGTTTGATATTATAGAATATAGAACAATTAAAAAATTATGGAGTGATAAGTAAAAAAGGGGATCAAAAAGATTTTCAAAGAACTGATGGTGTTGGCGTATGGTGAAGGACAATGTATATTTATCTGCAAATTTACAGGCATCCAAATACATAGCTGCATTAGACTAGCATTTCAACAATTACAGATTTAAAAAGTCATACCATCTAGCTTTTGCTGGCTAGCAAAGTTGCAAAAAGCCTTGATAGATTCTGTAATTTCTTGACATTCAAAAACTTTAAAAATACCATTTATCAATTAGAAAACAATTAAGGCAAACTCAATTAATTCAAAACAATATAAAGTACCTAATACTCATCTCCGTAGTAGCTGTTGCTCTCTATTCAAATGAGTAGATTCACTGTACATGTGCTCTATCTAACCTTGGGTGGGTCTAATGGACAGATTCCTCAGTTTGAGTCCCAAGGCTCTGCCAATCGACCACATGTGAACCGAACATCAAAGCACAGCCAGGAAATCAGCAGTGGAGCCCCTCCAGGAAATTCAGATTCATCACATCCTGAACTGTTAGACACAAATGGGTAATTCTGTCATCAATTTCATGTTCAGACCTTTGAAAACTGAAGTTGATTGATATTTACCAGTCAAGTATATTAGGCAGCATGGTAGTGGTTAGAACAATACTCTACGATTGATACTATGCGGGGGTGTGCTATGTGGGCTCTGGAAGCATGATGACATTTGCGGGCTGACCCTAGCACATACCCAGATTGTGCAGGCCATTGATGCAAAGGATATATTTCATTTGTTATTTCAATATACATGTGGAAAGCGTAGTGGTTAGCATATGCTTCAGACCCCACCTCTACCTGTAAGAAGTTTGTATGTTCTCCCTCTGACTGCATGGGTTTCCTCCCGGTGCTCCAGTTTCCTCCGACAGTCCAAAGGCCTACCAGTTGGTAGGTTAATTGGTCATTGTAAATTGTCCCGTAATATGCTAGGATTAAATCGGAGGTTACTGAGTAGCATGGCTTTCCATTCTGCATGACAATAAATAAATAAATACATGTGACTAACAAAACTAAACTCAACTTAAATTCAGAGACCTAAAATCATCTCAGCTAATGTATTCTCTTGTTCCTATCTGCCATTTGTGTAATAAATGTGTTATAAACACTAAATCTGATCACTGCATAAGGCATTATGAATATTACAGGTAAATTATATTGCTCTATAATAAGATGCTTCAATTATTTAGGAAATCAGCCTGAATCTTTTCTCCCATTCAAACAATGCAAATGTAAGAGACCATTAAGAGCGTTTTCCCAAAGCATTTGCAGGGGTTCTTTTAGGAGTGTGATTGTATATTGCTCATGTGACTAAATGAATGTAGGTTCAATAATACTCAAAGCTCAACACCCCATTCAGAGGAATGTGGCCACATGACTGCCATCACATCCACCATGTTTAATATTCAGCACTTACTACAGCTACAGAGCACAGCAAAGGCACGATGATTTAATAACTTCTAACACCACTGATACCGACCTTCCAGGAGGTAAGAAGGGAAAGAGAGTGCCTCTAACATCACATATATTCCAAGTTGAAAAAGTATGTTACTTTTCAGACTTACAAGGTGAACGTGTTGAGACTCCCTACCAACAACACTCTGAGCACCTTCACTATAATGACAGCAGCAGTTCAGGACTGAAATGCCACTTTCATTTCTTTTTCAATATTTTTATTGATTACTTGATAGATGAATACAAATACATTATGATATTATGAAAACAGAAACACAGTCAAAATGCCCCATATCTGTATATAGTAAATTAAATGTAATATTGGTATATTTTATTCTAATCTAAAATAAAATCAAAACCCCATAACAAAAAAAAAGAAAAAGAGAGAAAAAAACATTCGTTTGATTAAAAGAAAAGAACAAAAATCCTTAACGTAGTCATAAAGTCAAACATATAGTAGCCATCATCATTGATGAGCAAGTCAAAGACTGTGAAAGTAGTTCCAAAAAGGTCATCATAATATGAAAAAATCTTGTCTAGGTACAAAAATAGAACACCTAATCTTCTCTAAATTTAAACATAACATATCAATCAACCAATGGACATGAGAAGGCGGAGCAGCATCTTTCCTTTTAAGCAACAAAACTCTTCTGGCTAAAGGAGAAATAAAAGCCAAAATATGCAAATCATTCAGCTTAAAGAGTAAAATCATTTCCTCCAACAATGCCAACAAGGCAGTCAGAGGGTTGGGTTTAAAGTTTACTTTAAAAAGCTCCCAAAAAGTTAGAAGTACTTCTTTCCAAAATTTATCAAGATTTATCAGGATTAAAACATATGAGTTAGAGAGGCTTCTTCGACATTACACCTATTACAGTATGGAGAAAAATCTGAGTAAAGCTTATCTTTAGTCATTTAGGCTCTATGAACCAGAGCTTATCTTTAGTCATTTAGGCTCTATGAACCAAATTGTAAAAGAGAGTGACGTGCACATAACGAAGAGGTATGGACAAGTTTAAAAATTTCATTCCATGTATCCTCATCAATTGAAATCTGTAGGTCTTGTTCCCAGAAGTTTTTAATTTTATCTAATGGAATGTTTCTCATTGCCAACTAATAATACTATAAAAATTAGAAATAGGTCCATTATGAAAAGGTTTCAGAGTAAAAATTGTATCAATTAGATTCTTATCTGGACATTTAGGAAATGTATGAAGTTGAGAATGCAAGAAGTCTCTAATTTGTAGGTATCTAAAAAAGTGAGCTTTATGAAGATTATATTTAATAGATAGTTGATCAAATGAGGAAAGACTATCTCCAATAAACAGATCCAGAAAACATTTAATACCTTGTCTACTCCACTCTTTAAAAACTACATTAGTCAAAGGTTTAAAAAATAATTAGAAAAAATGGAACTAGAGAGTGAAAAACCAAATAACCCAAAGAAATTTCTAAACTGTAACCAAATCCTCAAAGAATATTTAACTACATAATTAGCAGTTAAATTACTTAAGGATAGAGGAATTGAAGAACCAAGAAGAGAAATAACACAAAATTTATTAACAGAATTAACTTCTGAGGAAACCCAGACCGGACAGTCTTCATGATTAATATAACCGAAATGTAAGGTAGCGTATGTTGACTGCCCAGTAGTAAAACCTAAAATTGGGTAGGGCTAATCCCCCATTTTTTTAGTTTTCTGAAGATGAACTTTGTTTAATCGGGGGGGTTTATTCTTCCATAAATAAGAAGATATAATCAAATCTAAAGAATCAAAAAAAAGGATTTAGGAATAAAAACAGATAGGGTTTGAAATAAATATAAAAATTTAGGCAAAATATTCATTTTAATAGAATTGATACGTCCAATCAGCGATAAAGAAAGGGGAGACCAGTTTGATAGCACCTTCATAACATACTCCAAAAGAGTGATAAACTTTTCTTTAAAAAGAGATTTATAATTCCTAGTAATTGCTATACCCAAATAAGCAAATTGATTTCTTACAATTTTAAAAGGAAGGTCAGAGTTGAGTGATACCAAATTATTCAAAGGAAAAAGTTCACTCTTATGAAGATTATGTTTATATCCTGAGAACTGACTGAATTCAGAAAGTAAAGAAAGTACTGAGGGTAGAGAGGACTCCACATTAGAGATGTTGAGCAAAAGGTCATCAGCATAAAGCGACAACTTATGAGTGATACCCCTCCTTAAAATACCCGAGATGTCAACAGATTCATGAAACACGATAGCTAAAGGCGCTAAAGCCAAATCAAAAAGCAAAGGACTCAAAGGACATCCTTATCTGATTCCACGTTGGAGACAAATGGTTTAGAGCTCTTGAGAATTAGTAAGAACCTGTGCAGTGGGAGATAAATAAAGTAATTTAATCCACTGAATAAAATTGGACCCAATGTTAAATTTTTCTAATATTTTAAATAATTCCATTCAACCAAGTCAAAGGCTTTCTCAGCAGCTAAAGAAATCATGGATTCCAAAGATTCTTTAGAAGTAGAATAAATAACATTCAGTAAACGACGAATGCTAAAACGAGAATAACGATTTTTGATAAATCCGGTCTGGTCATCAGAGATAATAGAAGGCAGAATGCTTTCCATCTTATGGGCCAAAAGTTTAGATAAAATTTTAGCTTCAACATTAAGTAAAGAAATAGGTCTGTAGGAAGAGCAATCACTTGGATCTTTATTCCTTTTGAGATTAAGCGAAATAGAGGTGTTGTAGCGGTGTGCTTCACGCAACATTGAAATAACAACACATAGTCGGTGAGCTGCAGTTACAAAAGAGGTTTATTCAAACTTCGCGGCCTCGCTTTAAAGCCTTCCTGTTCCGGCCCTCGCCAGGCGGGAATGCATATTCACAGTCCCATCCCACGTGTGGGCTCTTCCCCTTGCTGGTGAAGCAGACTTGGAGCCCTCTTTGGGACCGGCCTCAATGCCGGCGCGCACCACTTTGTGAGCCGGTTCGAGTGCACTGGGAAATCGGTCGCCACGTAACCCCCCCCCCCCACCACCGAACTGGCGATACACCACCCAATGTACTCAGTCTGGGTTGGTCCCTGTTTGGGAGGTCTGCCTCTGCACCGCAGTGCCTGAATCGACCGGCTACGCCAAATCCACATGGGCCTATTTGAGTCGGTCCACTGTGAAAACCTCTTCTTTCCCCCCAATGTCCAGCACAAATGTGGACCCATTGTTTCAGAGCCCCTCGTAGGGCTGCTGTAGCAGTGCCCAATGTCCAACTAGTCGTACAAAAACGAACTTACAGTTTTGCAGGTCTTTGAGTACGCAGGTCGGGTTCTGCCCATGCTGTGAAGTGGGTATGGGGGCTAGGTTACTGAGTCTCTCGAGTAGTCTGTCCAGGACTGCTGCAGGTTCTTCTTCTTGCCCCCTTGGGGCTGGTATGAACTCTCCTGGGACGACCAGGAGTGCGCCGTACACCAATTCGGCCAACAAGGTGTGCAGATCCTCTTTGGGCGAGCAGGACCCAGGGAAGCTCGTCCACCCAGTTAGGCCCTTTGAGGCGGGCCATGAGAACCGACCTCAGGTGACGGTGGAAACGCTCTACTAGTCCATTCGACTGTGGGTGGTAGGTGGTTGTGTGGTGCAGCTGTGCCCCAAAAGGCTGGCCATGGCTGACCACAGGCTGGAGGTGAACTGTCGGAGGTAATGTGGGCCGGTACATCAAAGCGAGATACCCAGGTTGCAATCAATGCTCGGGCGCAGGATTTGGAGATGGTGTCGGTGAGCGGGACCGCCTCTGGCCATCTTGTGAACCGGTCCACGATAGTCAGGAGGTACTGCGCTCCTCGCGACACTGGCAGGGGGCCCACGATATCCACAGAATGTGGTCAAAACGCCAGTGGGTGCGGTGGAACTGCTGCAGCAGGGCTTTGGTGTGCCACTGCACCTTAGCTGTTTGACAGTGCATGCACATTTTGGCCCATTCACTGACCTGCTTGCGGAATCCGTGCCAAACAAACCTGTTGGCTACCATCCGGACAGTTGACCTGATGGAGGGGTGTGCTAAGTTGTGAATTGAGTCAAAAACGCGCCGCCGCCAGGCTGCCGGGACGATGGAACGGGGTTGGCCAGTGGTGACATCACAGAGTAGGGGTCCTCTCAACTGGGCCTACGGGGAGGTCCTGGAGCTGCAAACCAGAGACTGCAGTCCTATAACTAGGGATCTCCTTGTCTGCCTGCTGCGCCTCCGCCAGCGCTTCATAGTCTACCTGGGACAGGGCTTGGATGTTAGGGCGGGAGAGGGCATCCACCACAACATTGTCCTTTCCCAAGACATGCTGGACATCCGTTGTGTATTCGGAGATGTAGGACAGATGTCGCTGCTGGTGGGACGACCATGGGTCGGATGCTTTTGTGAACGCAAAGATAAGTGGTTTGTGGTCCGTGAACGCGGTGAAGGGCCTACCTTCTAAGAAGTACCTGAAATGCCAGATTGCCAGGTATAGCACCAACAGTTCCCGGTCGAAAGCACTGTATTTGAGCTCGGGTGGTCGTAGGTGTTTGCTGAAAAACACCAGGGGTTGCCAGCGACCCTTGATGAGCTGTTCCAGCACTCCACCGACTGCTGTGTTGGATGCGTCCACTGTGAGGGCAGTAGGGATGTCCGCTCTGGGGTGCACTAGCATCACGGTGTTTGCCAAGGCTTCTTTGGTTTTAATGAAAGCGGCGGCAGACTCCTCGTCCCAGGTAATGTCCTTGCCCTTACCCGAAATCAGGGCGAACAGGGGGCGTATGATTCGGGCTGCTGAAGGGAGAAAGCGGTGGTAGAAATTCACCATACCCCTGAATTCCTGAAGGGCTTTGATTGTGTTAGTCAGGGGAAATGGCGGACCGCGTCTACCTTGGCGGGCAGAAGGGTTGCCCCGTCTTTAGTAATCCTGTGGCCCAGGAAGTTGATGGTGTCAAGCCCGAACTGGCATTTGGCCGGGTCGATTGTTAGGCCGTATTCACTCAGTCGGGCATAGAGTTGACGGAGGTGGGACAAATGCTCCTGACGACTACTGCTGGCTATGAGGATGTCGTCCAAATAGATGAAAGCGAAGTAGGTCATGTCCCACCGCAACCATTAACCGCTGAAATGTCTGTGTGGCATTCTTTAGGCCGAACGGCATGCAGAGGAACTCAGAAAGACCGAACAGGCTGATGAGTGCTGTTTTGGGGACGTCGACAGATGTATCGGGATGCAAAGTCCTGAATGTGCGGCACAGGGTAGCGGTCTGGTGTTGCAGCCTCGTTCAGCCTGCGGTAGTCGCCGCATGGTCTCCAGCCCCCTGTTTCCTTGGGCACCATGTGCAGGGGGGAGGCCCATGGGCTGTTAGACCACCGCAAGATCCCCAATTCCTCCATCCTCTTGAACTCCTTCGCCAGTCGGAGCTTGTCAGGGGGAAGCCTTCGAGTATGGGCATGGAGGGGTGGTCCTTGTGTCGGGATATAGTGCTGTATGCCGTGTCTGGGTATGGCTGCCATGAACTGTGGCGCCAGAACCGATGGGAAATCTGCCAGGACTCTGGTGAAGTTGTCGTTGGACAGCGTGGCTTCACCCAGGGAGAACGTTTGAAAGGTCTCGGCGTGGAACAGTCTCTTCCTTGGCAGGTCGACCAGTAGGCTGTGAGCTCGCAAAAAGTCCGCTCCCAGGAGCGGTTGGGCTATGGCGGTCAGTGTGAAGTCCCACATGAACCAGCTGGAGCCGAACTGTAGCTGCACCGTACGGGTGCTGTAGGTCCTTACTGCGCTGCCGTTCGCGGCCCTCAGGGTGGGACCTGGTTCTCTGTTGCGGGTGTCGTAACTCCTCGGAGGTAAGACGCTGATCTCGGCTCCGGTGTCGACCAAAAAGCGGCATCCCGACTGCTTGTCCCAGACATACAGGAGGCTATCCTGATGGCCAGCCGCCATAGCCATCAGCGGCGGCTGGCCCTGGCATTTCCAGGGAACTTGCAGGGCGGGCTACAGTGGCGGGCTTCTGCGCCCCACCACTGGTGGTAGAAGCACCATTGTTCGTTGGTCTCCTCACCCCTGCCTCTGGGGTTAGAGGGCTCTGCAGCCGGCCCTGGTCTAGTCTGCTGCTGGGAGCGTGGCCTGGTGATGTGTGCGACGAACGCCCCACTCTCCTTCTTGGCATTCCACAGCACGTCGGACAGCAGCAGATGTATGTCCTTGGGCAGCTGCTCCAGGAACGCCTGCTCAAACATGAGGCAGGGCTTGTGTCCTCCAGCCAGGGACAGCATCTCGTTCATCAAAGCCGATGGTGGCCTGTCTCCCAAACCATCCAGGTCCAGTAAGCGGGCAGCTCACTCGCGCCGTGAGAATCCGAAAGTCCTTATGAGCAAGGGTTTGAATTCTGTGTATTTGCCGTCCTCCGGGGGCAACTGTATGAACTTCTCAACCTGGGCGGCTGTCTCCTGGTCAAGGTAACGCGTGGCATCCGAGGTTATCTGCCGAATGTGAAATTGGGCTTCTGCATGTTGGAACCATAGGTGAGGTCGCAGCGTCCAGAAGCTTGGCAGTTTTAACGAAACTGCATGAACAGATGTGGTGTCGTTCATCTCCGGTCCAAATATCGTTTGGGCCGTCGGGGTCAGCAATTGTAGCGGTGTGCTACACACAGCGTTGAAATAACAACACGTAGTCAGTGAGCTGCAGTTGCAAAAGAGGTTTATTCAAACTTCGCGGCACCGCTTTAAAGCCTTACTGTTCCCGCCCTTCCCGGGCGGGAATGCTGTAGGGGGCACATATTCACAGTCCCATCCCGCGCCCGGGCTTTTCTCCTTGCTGGTGAAGTCCTCTTTGGGACTGGCCTCAATGCCAGCGTGCGCCACTTTGTGAGCCGGTTCAAGTGCGCTAGGAAGTGGGTCGCCACAGCATCATAAAAGGATTGTGGCAACCTGCCAAATTTAAAAGAGTCAGAAAGAACAGAAAGTAAGTGAGGAATAAGCAAAAGAGCAAAGGCCTTACAGAACTCTCCAGAAAATCCATCGGGACCGGGAGCTTTCCCCGAACTCAGAGAATGGACAACCCAGGCAATTTCCTCAGAAGAAAAAGGTTGAACTAACCATTTTCGACTAACCTCAGAAAGTGAGGGAATATTTAAATGATCTAGAAAATTATTCATAGCAAAATTGGCTTTGGGAAATCAGAGCTTTACAGTTTAGAGTAAAATTCTCTAAAAGTATCGTTTATTTCTAATTGATCAGAAGTTATATCACCACTTGCTTTGGAGATTTCCTTAATTTGACGTTTAACTATTAAAGTTTTAAGCTGATTAGCCAAAAGTTTGCCCATTTTATCACCATGAACATAAAATTGACTTTTATCCTTTAAAAGTTGAGTTTCAACAGGGTAAGTTAATAGCAGATCATGTTTAGTTTTAACTTCAACACGTCTTTTATATAAGACGGGATCCGGATCAGAAGCATATTTTTGGTCTATATGTTTCAGCTGATTGGGTAAATCAGTTCTCTCCTTAATAGCTTTTTTTCTTAATACTTGCTGTATAGGAAATAATTTGGCCTCTAATATAAGCCTCGAAAGCATCCCAAATAATAAGACTAGAAGTGCCATCTAGCATATTCTCTTCAAAGAAAAAAGTAATTTGACTCTCTAAAAAATTTTTTAAAACATTATCCAATAGTAAAATTGGATTAAAACGCCAAAATCTATTTGATCGAGAAACATCCAGAAGATTTAAAGATAAAAAGACGGGGGCATGATCTGAAACAGCAATTTCTTTATATTCACAGGATCAAACATATGGTATCAAATGAGTATTGACAAAAAAATAATCAATCCTGGAATAGGTATGATGAACATGAGAAAAAAAGGAATATTCTCTACTTGTTAGGTGTAAAAAATGCCAAATATCATTACAGAATATTGGATATAGGAGGCGAATCTACTAATATTCAATTGTTTCGAAGATGAACGGTCTAAAACAAGGTCAAAACAGCAAATAAAGTCACCTCCCAAGATTGAAGAATACAAATTTAAGTCTGGTAAAAAATTTAAAAAAAAACATACAAAAAAGCCAGGATCAACTATATTCGGAACACAAAGATTAGCAAAAACCATTAATTTGTTATCTAACTTCCCCGAGACTATAACAAACCGCCCATTAGGGTCAGACATTACATCATGTTGAACAAAGGCAACTGAATTGTCAATCAAAATTGAAGTACCCCTGGCCTTGGCTTGAAAGGAAGAATAAAAAGCTAGACCATTCCAACGCTTGAACAAACACCCACAGTCAGATCTGCGAACATGTGTTTCTTGTAAAAAAAATAATTGAGGCATTCAATTTCTTAATATAGGTAAAAATCTTATTGCGTTTCACAGAGCGATTTAACCTTTCACATTTAAGCTAAGTAAATTAATATTGTGTACCACTTAAATATGTTTAAAACAGAGGTTAATCATATAAACCACTGGAATATACTAAAAATCCAAACCTTAAAATACAAAATACTTAACCAAGCAATAGAAGAGGCAAGGATAACCAAACAGCTGATAAAAAGAAAAAAGAAAAAAAAACAGCCCACTCCCGCCCCCCCAAAGAAAAAAAAGCCCAAGAAGGCTAATCTACTGATAAATCACACCAATAACATCCTACTGGCAGAGCTCCAAGAGAAGAAAAGATTAGTACAGAATAAATTCCAACCTAGACTACATAACCTTCAAAAGGACTAAAAAAAATACAAAACATAGTGTTTGCAAAGAATAATTTCAAAGAAAACTTACTTTGGTCTATTAATTTTCTAAACAGAAAAATAATAATACAAGAAGAAAAAGGATTATTTATGAAAATATATCAAAAGAAAAAAAATTGTTCAAAGAAAAAAGTAATAAAGAAAAAAACTGCAAAATTGTAATGAATTGATCAGCCAAACTGAGGGACTAAGATTATACGAAGCAGAAATAAGCAGTTAAACTTCTGGAGTTGATAGACTAAATAATATTCAAAAGAGCTAAAAAAGAGTTCAAAACATCATGTTGAAAAAAATTAACTCAGCAAAGAAGATACGATAAGAACAGAAACTAATTATGAGAGTATACGAGAATAGAAGAGAGAATTGTTCAAAAGAAAAATGTACAAAACCATTAGACTACAAAATTCCAACAACAAAGAATTGGTCAAACTAAGGAAGTGTAGTTTATGTGGTACAGTATTAAACAATTAATCTTCTGGACTTGATTCGGCCTGAAGAAAATCGTGCACCTCCTCAATTGAAAGAAACCACTTAGGAGATCCATTTTTCAAAATAATCCTGAGGCGAGCGGGGTAATTTAGTGAAGGTTTATAGCCTTTGTTATATAATTCCGCCATGACCTTTTTATACTTAAAACGTTCATTTAGTACCTCAGGGGAATAATCTTCCACCAACCTTATCTTATAATCTTCAAAGTTAATCATAACTAACCGATGAGATTTGTGAATTATAGTAACCTTTGTTTGGAAGTCATGAAACGCGATTATCAAAGGTCATGGTTTTTGTTGAGAAGAGGATCTAAAAACTGGGAGTCGGTGAGCTCGAGCTTGGTGGAGTATCCAAAACATCAGAAAACAAATGAGCGAACAGCTTTGCAAAGAATTCTGAAGGTCGATTGCCTTCGACCAACTCAGGAAGACCCAAAATTCGTAAACTGTTCCTTCTTGATCTATTCTCCAAGGTGGCAATGGTTTGTCTTAAAGATTCAACAATTTTTGATTATCTCCAAACTTTTCCAACTCATCCGTCTTAGTATCCAGTCCCATTAAAGCATCTTCATGTTCTTGAATCTGAGTAGTATCTTCCTGTAAAGCTTTTTGAATAGTCTGCAGCAGAATCTCCATTCGTTTAAGTTCTGTGATAACTTTTAAACACACATCCGATAGATGTTCCGAAGTTTCGCTCTGAGCTTTCCAAATTAGCTCCGCAATAGTTTCCATCGTCATGGAAGGATCCTCTTCCTTTTTAGAAGTTTTAGCATGAGAACCATAATACTCCAAGAGTAAGTTTTTAGATTGGATTCAGTAATTTAAAAAGAACAGAGCCATTTGAAAAACACGTTGACTTCTTGCAATGCCAGTAGGAGTTCTGCCACTTTCTTAAGGGCAAAATTAATATTGATTAAAAACTAGTCATGCTGGAAACTTAACAACTGGAAGTGTGAATGGGCAAAAAAATGGGATTGTAAATGGGATACTGGTGTGAGGTTTAGTTTCAGGATTGGAATATCAAGGAGTTGAGAGTTGCAAATGGGGTACAGTACTTTGTGCAGCAAGGACAAGTACAGATCTAACTGATCCCTTTTGAAAATAATTGCAGGCTCCACAGTTTCAGAGGCAGTCTGAGAAGTCCCTTTTAAGCCATGCTGAAATACAACTTATACTTGATTTGAATGCTTGCTCAGCACCACGTTAGACCATAAGACGTAGGAGCAGAATTAGGCCATCTGGCCCATCGAGTCTGCTACGCCATTCAATCTTAGCTGATCCTTTTCTCCCCCTCCTCAACCCCAATCCCCGATCTTCTCCCCATAACCTTTGATGCTATGTCCAATCAAGGACCTATCCAACTCTGCCTTGAATACACCCAATGACCTGGCTTCCACAGCTGCCTGTGGTAACAAATTCCAAAAATTCATCACCATCTGGCTAAAGAAATTTCTTCGCGTCTCTGCTGTAAATGGACGTCCCCCTATCCTGAGACTGTGACCTCTTGTACTAGACTCCCCCACCATGGGAAACATCCTTTCCACATCTTCTCTGTCCAGGCCATTCAATATTCAAAAGCTTTCAATGAGATCCCCCCCCATCCTTCTAAATTCCCACGAGTACAGATCCAGAGCCATCAAATGTTCCTCCTATGATAACCCTCTCATTCCCAGAATCAGCTCTGTGAACTTCCTCTGAATTCTCTCCAATGCCAGCACGTTTTAAAATTCACAAAACTCCAGTGCCTTATAAAGCCTCAGCATCCAATCCCTGCTCTTCTGTTCTAAACTTCTTGAAATGAAAGCTAACATTGTATTTGCCTTCCTCACCACTGACTCTGTCTGCAAATTAACCTTTAGGGTGTTCTGCACAAGGACTCCCAAGTTCCTTTGCATCTCAGGTTTTTGGATTTTCTCCAAATAGTTTGCACATTTATTTCTACTACCAAAGTGCATGACCATGCATTCCCCAACTTTAAATTACATTTGCCACTTTCTTGCCCATTCTCCTAATCTGTCAAAGTCCTTCTGCAGCCTACCTGTTTCCTCCACCAATCTTCATATCATCTGCAAACTTAGCAAGAAAGCCATCTATTCCATCATCTAAATCATTGATACACAGCATAAAAAGAAATGGTTCCAACACCAACCCTGGGGAACACCACTAGTCACTGACAGCTGTTATATACCCCTAGGGTTCATTTTTTTCTGTGGACTGTCACTTTAAAATGCCGAGAGAATGAAACTGACTTTTGGACACTGTTGCATTTGTACCGACTATGAAATTGCTTGGTTACTGTGGTGAGAGAGGTGGAGTTATTTGATGGACAGTGAATGTTTACATTTTTTCTGTGGCTTGTTTTGAATATACAAGGACACAGAGACACATACAGTCAGAGTCAAGATGGGTCTGGTCAATGAAAGACACCAGTGAGTCGGTCGCTGGTTTAAACTTTCAGTAGCCCAAAGGGGTGAGTTGAGATAGATCCAGAGTATTGATAAATGATTCTCACAAGTGCTGCAACTAGAAGAAGTTAGAAGAGAGAGGAGAAGAGACGCAAAGAAACCTAGTGACAAAGAGGTCACTGTTTGGACTCTCTCCAAGTAGCCCATAAGGGTGAATTTGATTCCATTTGCATAAGCAAGTGTGATTGTCACATAGTTAATCCACAGGAGTGGGTTCTCTGGTAAGGGGAATACCTTTGTGAATACCACTTGTGTGTTTACCCTTGTCTGGGTGTGGCAATTCACTGAAGAAGGCACTCCTGTGGCAAATCACTATTGGAGTTATTTTGTATGTCGTAGAACTGGATAAGTGGCTATCATGTTGTGTGTGACTGGGATAACCTTGTGGAATCTACCGGTGTATCTATCCTTGCCTGGGTGGTAGTTTTCCCTGGAAGAGGGTCCCCTTTGTGATAAGCTACTGTTGGTGATAATCCATACATGGATTCTGTTTGTATCCTGTGACCACCACTTTGGGATGTCCCATAGCTGAATTCGGGTGTGGTACCACTTATGTTGAAAGGATATTCGTTGAAGATCACTGTCGGTGATACTTCGTGTGTGGAGTGGAACAACTTTGGAGATAAAACCTACTGCTATTGTTGTTTTGAATTGCTATCATGGAATCTGCCGAATATCAACGTAATTGCCTTCTCACAACATTTGCCTTTGGATTACAAATATCTCACATTAAATAACCTGAGGATTGAACTGAACTTTCTTACATACCATCGTAAAACTGTAACTCTTGTCACCTGAGCTTGAATGAGTTTGGGAATTCTATTTACTCACATTTATGTATAACACTGCTAACTCCTGATTTACCTGGTTTAAGTTACTATATTATGTAATTTCTAATAAAATAGTGATTATTAAAAGCAAAACCAGGCTCCAGGTGTGTTGTATGGCTGCTGATACTTCTACAGGGTTGCTTGTACGTAACACAGCCAACCAAAAAAGATCCTTTTATTCCCACTTGCTGCCTTCTACCAATCAGCCAATGATCTAGCCATGCCAGTAACTTTCCTGTAATACCATGGGCTTTTAGCTTGACAAGCAGCCTCATGTGTGGCACCTTGTCAAAGGCCTTCTGAAAGTCCAAATATACAACATCCACTACATCCCCTTTATCTATCCTACATGTAATCTTCTCAAAGAATTCCAAAAGGTTTGTCAGTTAAGATTTTTCCTGAAGGAAACCATTCTAATTTTGTCCTACCTTGTCATGTGTCACCAAGTACTCCATAACCTCATCCTTAACAATTGATAGCACCAGCTTCACAACCACAGAGGTCAGGCTAACATATCTATAATTTCCTTTCTGCTGCCTTCCTCCTTTCTTAAAGAGTGGGGTGACATTTGCAATTTTCCAGTCCTTTGACATTATGCTAGAGTCTAATGATTTTTGAAAGATCATTACTAATGCCTCCACAATCTCTACCACTACCTCTTTCAGAACCCTAGGGTGCAGTTCATCTGGTCTAGTTGACTTATATACCCTTAGGTCTTTCAGCTTTTTGAGCATCTTCTCCCTTATAATAGTAACTGCACTCACTTCTCTTCCTCACACCCTTCAATATCTGGCACACTGCTAGTGTCTTCCACAGAGAAGAGGTTGATGCAAAATTCTCATTTAGTTCATCTGACACCTGCTTGTCCCACGTTATTATATCTCCGGCCTAGCAGTGATATATCCACTCTCATCTCTCTTATTTTTGATGAACTTGAATAAGCTTTTACTATCCACTTTGCTATTGTTTGCTAGCTTGTTTTCATATTTCATCTTTTCCCTCCTAACAATTTTTCTAGTTGCTCTCTGTAGGTTTTTAAAAGGTTCTAAATTCTCTGTCTTCCCGCTAATTTTTGCTTTGTTGTATTCCCTCTCTTGCTTTTACATTCGTCTGGACTTCCCTTGTCAGCCATGGTTGTACTATTTTGTCACTTGAGTGTTTCTTTGTTCTTGGAATACACATGCCCTGCACCTTCCTCACTTTCCCCAGAAACTCACACCTTTGCTGCTCTGCAGTCTTCCCTGCCAGCATCTCATTCCAGTTTACTTTGGCAAACTCCAGTCTCATACCACTGTAATTTCCTTCACTATACTGAAATACTGCTGTATCAAACTTTACTTTCTCTCATTTAAATTTCAAGTTAAACTCAGTCATATTGTAATCATTGTCTCCTAAGCATTCTTTTACCTTAAGCTCCCTAATCACCACTGGTTCATTACATAACACCCAATCCAGTAGAGCCAATCCCCCTTGTAGCCTCAACAATAAATTGCTCTAAAAAGCCATCTCATAACCATTCAACCAATTCACTCTCAAGTTCCATTACCAACCTGATTTTCCCAATCGACTTACATATTGAAATCTCCCATGATTATCATAATATTGCCCATTTGACCCGCCTTTTCAATATCCTGTTGTAATCTGTGGCCCACATCCCAACTGCTGTTGGGAGACCTATATATAATCGTCATCAAGGTCCTTTTACCCTTGCGGATTCTTAACTCAACCCACAAGGATTCAACATCTTCTAATCCTATGTCACATCTTTCTACTGATTTGATGCCATTCTTTACCAGCTGAGCCACGCTATACCCTCTTCCTACCTTCCTATCCCTCCGATAAAACATGTAACCTTGGACATTCAGCTCCCAACTACAACCATCCTTCAGCAACGATTCAGTGATGGCCACATCATACCTGACAATCTGTAATAGTGCAACAAGATCATCTACCTTATTTCTTATACTCCATGCATTAAGGTATAACCTTTCAGGCATTACTGAGAATAACTACGGCATCGGTGTGGAGAACCTAGAAACAATTTAGTTATGTTAAGCAACTGTGTGGAAAATACACAATATTTTCCCTAATTGGTTTTCAAATAAAATTCTGTAACAAAACACAAATGCACTGTGAAATATTATTTTTGGATTCTTATCTTAAATAATCTGAAGAAATATGGAATGCATTGTACCATCTATTGCTGCTAATTCTTATTAGTATAACAAAATATATTTTGATTTACTTCATTACTACTTCATAGCCCTATATTTACTTCATAACTACTGGCCCTATATACAACCATTCTTTTTTTAAGTAATAATATTTTCTTTGTTTTAGTGGATTGACAGCAAAAAATATCTTCTTCGAAGTAAGATTAGAGCCAGGCTTCTCAGGAGTGGATGAGTCACATACATATTAAATTCAAGTGTAATTATCATTCAAGGGTTCTTTTACCATTGGCAAACAAGAAACAACCCTCCCTGGTGCCTTTCAAATCAATCACTCAGGCTTGTTTGAAGAACTCGTTGCTAAACTATCATCAACATATAACCTGTAGCACCAGGGGGCCCCAACACACTCAACAACCTCTATAATACGATTAGGAATGCCTGCCATTTAATGCCCAGAGCTCCTTTCCAGAAATCTGAACAATTGGCTGTCCTGATGAAGGGTCTTGGGCTGAAACATTGGCTGTGTGCTCTTATCCATAAATGCTGTCTGGACTGCTGAGTTCCTCTCCTATCTGCATACAGGCAGAGGCTAATGAGCAAGGCTCTAGAGATAGAAACAAAGAGATGGTCACGGGAGGCAGAGGGACAGCTACAGGATTGCATTGTGTTGGTGAACTGGCCATTTTCAACTACTCATCAGAGGATCTGAATGAATACACCAAGGTTGTCACAGACTATAAAAACAAGTCTTCCCCAACCAGAAACCCTGGATGAACCATGAGATCCACAATCTGCTCAGGGCCAAAACAGTGGCTTTCAGGTCTGGCAACCAACTAACTTACAAGAGGTCCAGGTACAATCTCTGGAAAGCCATCTCATGTGCAAAAGGCCAGTTCTGGACTGCACTTGAACTACTGAAGGATGCTCAATAGCGGTGGCAGGCTTGAATGCTATCACCTCTTACAAAGTGAATCCAAGTGACATAGATGACAAAAAGACTTTGCTCCCAGATGAGTTCAATGCATTTTATGTTCAGTTTGACCATCAAAACATGGATGAACCTTTGCATATTCCCGCAGCTCTCAATGAGTATGTGATTGCAATCTCAGAGGCTGAAGTGAGAGCACCTTTCAGGAGGGTGACCACATGGAAAGCATGTGGTCTAGATGGGGTAGCTGACCGAGTACTAAAGACCTGTGCTGGAGTGTTCATTGAAATCTTCAGTCTCTTGCTTCAGCAGTCTGAAGTAACCACCTGCTTCAAGCAGGCTTCAATTATACCAGTGCCTAAAAAGCACACGGTAACTTACCTCAGAGACTATTGTCTAGTAGTACATACATCCACTGTGATGAAGTGCTTTAAGGCTAATAATGAAACATATCACCTTCGGCTTGCATAGAGACTTGGATCTGCTCCATTTTGCCTACTGTCATAGCAGGTCCACACCAGATGCATTTCTTTGCTCTTCACTCTACTATGGAACATCTGGACAGCAAAGATGCATAAATCAGAAAGCTCTTCATCGGCTCAGCATCCAGCACTATCATCCCCTCAAAACTAATCAATAAGCTTAAAGACTCTGGCCTCAATTCCTCCTTGTGCAATTGCATCCTCGATTTCCTCATTTGCAGACCCCAGTCTGTTTGGATTGGCAATAGCATCTCCTCAACAATGTCCATCACTACAGGTGCTCCACAAGGCTGTGTGCTTAGCCCCCTGCTGTACTCATTTTGTACTTATTATTGTGGAGCCAAGTACAGCTCCAATGCCATACTTAAGTTTGCATGATGACACTTCTGTTGTAGGTCAAATCAAAGGTGGTGATGAACAGCGCATAGAAGGGAAATTGAAAATCTGGCTGTAGTGCTACAACAATAAGACCAAGAAGCTGATTATTGACTTCAGGTGGAGGAAACTGGAGGTCCATGAGCCAGCCCTCATCGGGAAATCAGAGCTGAAGAGGATAATCAACTTTAAATTCCTCGATGTTATCATTTCTGAGGATCTGCCCGAGGTCCAGCACGTAAGTGCAGCAAAGAAAACACGGCAGTTCCTCTACTTTCTTAGTAGTTTGCGAGGATTCATCATGACATCTAAAGCTTTGACAAACTTATATACTGTATATGTGTGGTAGAGAGTATACTAACTGGCTGCATGACAGCCTGGTATGGAAACACAAGTGCTCATGAATGGAAAAGCTGACATAAAGTAATGGACACAGCCCAGTCATCACAAGTAAAGCCCTCCCCATACTGAGCACATCTACATGGAGTGCAGTCGCAAGAAAGCAGTATTCATCATCAAGGACCTCCACTATCCAGGCCATGCTCTCTTCTCACAGCTGCCATCAGGAAGGTGGTACAGGAGACTCAGGACCCACATCACCAGGTTCAGGAACAGTTATTACCCCTCAGCCATCCGGCTCTTGAAACAGTGGGGATAACTTCACTCGCCCCATCACAAAATTTTTCCACAACCTAGTGACTCACTTTCAAGGACTCTATTTCTTGTTGTTCTCAATTTTATTTATTTGTTGTTGTATTTTTTTTAGCTCAAGCTGGTGAAACCTGAGAAACAGCATAGTCAAGCTCACTCATTTCTCAATTGCTAGGAACTTTCAGACTATTCTAGTGGTGTTTAGTATTATGGCATTCTGAAGACTGACATAGATATTGCTGTATAGTCCTAATTATTTAATGCTATTGTGCAGTGACTTTCGAATGATACAAGTTACAGAATATTACTATCAGAATAATGTATACCCCGTTCATGTTCCAAAGTCTTTCAATTCGGCATATTTCTGGTGTTTTTCGCTGATTGATTTCTGTAAGTTAGAACATAGAGAACATAGAACCATAGAACATTACAGCACAGTACAGGCCCTTCAGCCCTCCATGTTGTGCCGACCCATATAATCCTTAAAAATGTACAAAAACCACACTACCCCATAACCCTCCATTTTTCTTTCATCCATGTGCCTGTCCAAGAGGCTCTTAAATGCCTCTAATGTTTTAGCCTCCACCACCATCCCTGGCAAGTCATTCCAGGCACTCACAACCCTCTGTGTAAAAAACTTACCCCTGATGTCTCCCCTAAACTTCCCTCCCTTAATTTTGTACATATGCCCTCTGGTGTTTGCTATTGGTGCCCTGGGAAACAGGTACTGACTATCCACCCTATCTATGCCTCTCATAATCTTGTAAACCTCTATCAAGTCCCATCTCATTCTTCTATGCTCCAAGGAGAAAAGTCCCAGCTCTGCTAACCTTGCCTCATATGACTTGTTCTCCAAACCGGGCAACATCCTGGTAAATCTCCTCTGCACCTTCCATAGCTTCCACATCCTTCCTATAATGAGGTGACCAGAACTGAACACAATACTCTAAGTGTGGTCTCACCAGAGACTTGTAGAGTTGCAACATGACCTCTCTACTCTTGAACTCAATCCCCCTGTTAATGAAGCTAGCATCCCATAGGCCTTCTTAACTACCCTGTCAACCTGTGCAGCCACCTTGAGGGATGTATGGATTTGAACCCCAAGGTCCCTTTGTTCATCCACACTCTTAAGTAATTGACCACTAAACCTGTACTCAGTCTTCTGGTTTGTCCTTCCAAAATGCATCACCTCACACTTGTCTGGATTGAACTCCATCTGCCATTTTTCTGCACAACTCTGCAGCCTGTCTACATCCTCTTGTAACCTTTGACAACCTACAGCTCCATCCACAACTCCTCCAATCTTCGTGTCATCCGCAAACTTACTCACCCATCCTTCCACCTCTACATCCAAGTCATTTATAAAAATCACAAATAGCAGGGGTCCCAGGACAGATTCCTGCGGCACTCCACTAGTCACCGACCTCCAGGCAGAATACTTTACTTCCACAACTACCCTCTGCTTCCTTTAAGCCAATTTTATACCCAAACAGCCAAGGTTCTACTTATCCCATGCCTCATGACTTTCTGGATGAGTCTCTCATGAGGGACTTTGTCAAATGCTTTGCTGAAGTCCATGTAGACCACATCCACTGCCCTACCCTCATCAATATCTTTTGTAACCTCTTCAAAAAACTCAATCAGGCTCGTGAGGCACAATCTTCCCTTCACAAAGCTATGTTAACTATCCATGAGTAGACTGGACTTCTCCAAATGCTCATAGATCCTATCCTTAAGAATCCTTTCCAGTAGTCTGCATACCACTGACATAAGCCTCACCAGTCTATAGTTCCCAGGTTTCTCCCTATTACCTTTTTTAAACAAGGGAACTACATCTGCCATTCTCCAGTCCTCCGGCACTTCCCCAGCAGCCAAAAGAGGATTCAAAGATCATGCCTCATGCTCCTGCGATCTCTTCTCTCAATTCCCACAACCACCTGGGATGTATTATATGCGGCCCTGGGGATTTACCAATCTTAATGTTTTTAAGAAGATCCAGCACTTCTTCTTCCCTAATCTCCACACTGTCCAGCACACAGGCCCGCTCTACTTCGACCTCATCCTGATCAAGCTCCTTTTCACTTATGAATACCGAAGCAAAGTATTCATTCAGGATCTCCCCAACCTCCTCCACCTCCAGGCACATGTTGCCCTCTTTATCCTTTAGCGGTCCCACCTTCATTCTCATCATCCTCCTATTCTTCACATACGCATAGAGCGCCTTGGGGTTCTCCTTAATCCTACATGCCAAGGTCTTCTCATGCCCCCTTCGAGCTCTCCTAAGTCCTTTCTTTAGCTCCTTCCTGGCTACCCTATATTTCTCATAAGCCCCTCCTACTTCCTGCTTCTTATATCTAACATATGCTTCCTTTTTCCTCTTGACGAGTTGCCTCGTGTTTCGTCAGCCACAGTTCCTTTTTCCTACCATTTTTTCCTTGCCTCAGTGGGACAAACCTATCCTGAAGCCAGCTCAAATGGTCCCTAAACTTCTCCCACATTACTTCTGAACTTTCCCCTTTGAACATCTGTTTCCAATTTTCTCTCGCTAGTTCCTGCCTCATCCCTTCAAAGTTAGCCCTTCCCCAGTTAAGCACTTTACCATTTCGTCTGATTTTATCCCTTTCCATAGCTATGCTGAAGCTAAGGGAGTTGTGGTCACTCTCACCAAAATGCTCCCCCACCAAGAGGTCTGTCACCTGACCAGGTTCATTACCCAGAACTAGATCCAGTATGGCCTCTCCTCTTGTCGGCCGGTCCACATACTGTGTCAGGAATCCTTCTTGATCACACCTGACAAATTCAGCCCCATCAATCCCCCTTGCACACAGGAGGTGCCAGTCAATATGAGGGAAATTGAAGTCACCCATAACTACTACCCTGTATTTCCTGTTCCATTCTAAAATCTACCTGCTCTTCGGTGTCCCGAGGGCTATTTGGGGGCCTATAGACTACTCCCACCACAGTGATTGATCCCTTCCTATTTCTGACTTCCACCCAGACTTACTCCGTGGACACTCCTTCTGCAGCGTCCTCCCTTTCTATAGCCGTGATACTATCCCTGACCAGCAATGAAACTATCCCCCCTTTTCTACCTCCCATCCTATTCCTTTTAAAACACCTCCTTTACTGATCTCCTTCTACCTTAGGCCACAAACTTATCAATCACCCTGATGAGTTATTTACTGATGAGTTATAAACTTCAAGCTTTCTGCATAATCACGCTAAGAGTTGAACTGCATGTGCATGTAACGAGAACTGTATAACTCATCTCTTTCTATCTTAGGCCACAAACTTATCAATCATCCATGCTGTGGACACTTTCTGGAGGTCCAAGATCCATACGCTCTATGACTAAGTGTGTAAATGTAGGAGGGGACTATGTTGAAAAATAAATGCTGACTCCTTCTACCTTAGGCCATGAACTTATCAATCACCCCTCGTATAGTGCGGTATGATTGTATTTTAAAGCAAGATTTTTGTGAATAATGTTTGCCACTTGATTGTCCCTGTGTAAGTAATCAGATTGAGTTAAACTTCTGCAGGAACCTGTAATGTGTTGGATTGTTTCTGGTTTCTCTTGCAATTTTCTACATTAATCATCTTGAGTTTGTTGGTCTTTTTTTGTGTATTTTTATGTTTTTTTGTGTTAACCACCTGGTCTTGTATTACCACAAGGAACCCTTCTGTTTCTGGGAACTCTGAGCCAAGATTTTGACGCTACCTTGTCGACATCTAGTCTGTTCAGATCATGGGGATGTCTTCCATGGTGGGTCATGCTTTTCCATTGGTTAACTTTTTCTTCACTTTTCTGGGTTGTGTTCTTATGTAAGTTTAGTGGTGTATATTTCTTATCAGAATTGCATATGCTCACATCGAATGCTGAATTCTGTTTTCAGAGATGAAAATATATCCTCATAAGTTTTATCTGACTTTTGTGCTGATTTGTTTTTGTCTGCTATTTCTCTTCCCCATTCTATCCAACGTAGTGTTCATCTAAGTGGTCTTCCTATTATATTATTATTATCATTATTTTCTTTTATATTTGCACAGCTTGTCTTTTGCACATGGGTTGTTGTCCACCCTGTTGGGTGTAGTCTTTCATTCAGTGTATTGTGTTTCATGGATTTAGTGTTATGCCCGCAAATCTCAGGGCTGTATATACTGTCATATATGTACTTTGATAATAAATTTACTTTCAACATTGAAATGACAAGAGCAAATGACAAAGAACACTTCTTTGGTGCATTCACAGCCTAAATTGGGTCATGTTTTTCTGCGCTAGAAATGTTTGTGGGGCAAAATTAGCTTTTCATATTGCTGCTTGAGGAGCTAATCATCCACTTTTCACTTCTTCTATCGGCTGAATTGTACTTTGAAGGATACTTGGGAGCAGCTAACAATTTTCCTTTTTCTGGTCATTGACTTCAGCAAGGGTGCATATGGTGCTGTGATCGAAAGGGTTAGAGGTTCAAATTCCTAGGAATGAATATCAATAATAGCCTGTCCTGGTCCAACATTAATGCTATCATCAAGAATGCTTACTAGCACCTCTACTTGCCAAGGAGGCTGAAAAAATTTATGAAGTCCCCTCTGAAACTCACTATTTTTTTTATAGATATGCCAACCATATAAAACATCCTATCTGGATGTATTACAGCTTGGTACGGCAACTGTTCTACTTGTGACTGCAGGAAACTGCACACTCAGCATATCATGGAAACCAGCCTCACCTCTATAGACTCTGCCTATAGTTCTTACGTCTTAGTAGAGCAGCCAGCATATTCAAAAATCCCATCCACCCCAAACACTCTCTCTTCTCCCCCCTCCCACTGGGAGAGGTACAACAGTCTGAAAGCAAGTACCATCACGCTCAAAAACTGTTGAAAAATTCAGAAGAATAGACTCTTGACCTCACAATCTACTTCCTTATGCCCACTTGTACCTTATTGTCTACCTACATGACACTTTCTCTGTAACTGTTAACACTTTATTCTGTACTCTGGTCTGTTTTATCTTATTCTACTTCAATGCACTGTTATAAACAATTTATCTGTACAAAAGATATGCAAGGCAAATTTTTCACTGTACCTTGGAACATGTGATAATAAATATAATTATTTATTTATAATTACGGTTTTGCCAGCAACATACTCCACAAATAAATAATTTCAATAAAACCATGCATGTATTTCAAGAAAAGTATCTTAAAGACATTAACAATGCTGTACTTTCTTGCAACATTTATTTTCCATTTGCTAAAAGAATCAAGATGTACTGCTGAACAGCAGGCAAATATTCAACCAAAATTTTAAATATATTTAATGGTTACATAAAAATCAGAATATTCCATCTAATAACCATAGTGGGAAGTATCTTAGACTTCCAGAAAACTGAAACACTAACTGCTGAATAGTCCGACTTAGAAGGTGAATTTTTCTTTATAAAACTACTTAATAATCAGAACAAAATGAGGATGACTTGAAAAGATTAAGTTAAAATTTTAATTTGTTGTTTGAAGGTGAAACAACTGATCACGCATTCCCAAGCAAGGTAAAGCTTTCCACATATCATAGAACCTTGCTGCATCTGAATTCCAAATTCATTCTTCATTTCAGCTCTGTTTCTGCAAGAATATGACACCGAGGTGAAGTGCTTCCTTCCAAATCAAGCCAACAACACCCAATCAGGCTCTCACAATTCCCACATGGGTTTTAGGGTTGAAGGTCACCAAATGAACACTTAAGTACTGCACTTAATTAAGTCAAGCATCAGTTTAGGACTTGAACTGTGAGAGCTCAGATCTCATGCGAGAGTCATTACTGAGGCAAGCTTAACATCTTGAAGACTGACTTTTAATATCTCAGAGCCATCGAGTGAAAATAGTGCTAAAAATGAATGTACAGTTTATTGCTCTCTCCTCATTATGGCTGTTGTCAGTTTCTTTGTAGACTTAGACTGAACAGTCCAGCCACCCACCTAATTCAGGCAAGAGCCAATTTTCAAACTGAACTTGAAGACTGTAGCTGGCATAGAACCCTGATGTGACTGTGAGATATCAAAGAGTAGAGTTTACAAACAGCATGTACAGAGATCCGCTCCTCTTTAACTCAAATCTGATGGCAAGCAACAACCTGACGTTCATCCCGTAACCTCCAAAACCTCCAGGTTTCTTGAACCACACCTCCACACAATGAATGCAGAAATCTCTACTTTTGTTTCGTGGGGTGGATATATAAAATATCACAGCCATATCATTACATAAATTCTAATTTGGTTCAACCGAACAGAACCAATTCTATAATATATACAGGTAGTCCCCGAGTTACGAACATCCGACTTACGAACAACCCGTACTTACAAACCGAGGAAGAAGAACACCGTCTGCCATTTTAAGTCAGATCGTGATGCCTTCTGCCATTTTAAGTCGTTGCCATTGAGTGTGTAACTTTGTATTTGGCTTAAATTTTACTTAGCAAGATTCACCCTGACTTCCCCCCTCCCCCCACACTTTTCCAGTCGACTGGTGGTGCAGTGAGATCAGTGCCAGGCTTGAGAACCGAGGTTCCCGAGTTCGATCCAGTGACAACCACTCCTGAGCACACCGGGTTGATGTCAAGCTCGCAACTCGACCTCGTAAAAAAAAACACTGCCACCTTCAGTTTAAATTCCCACACAGAATATTGAACAGGATCGAATACCCAAACCCAACACAGCCCCCACTTGTCCCACTTAACCTGTCTCAGTGCGGTGGACCTTAAGACCTGGGGAATTCAGTGCGATGGTCCTTAGGACCCAGCGGATCTCGGGAGCCGGCGGAGGTCGGGACTCGCCGCCCGCAGTGTTCCTGTTATGTTGACAAGAAGCGATCACGATTGAAAATAAAGTGGAAATAATAAGGCATTTGAAGGATTGCTCCAAGGAAAAAAGGCCGAATTCACTCAACCTATTCTCATAAGGCATGCTTCCCAAACCAGACAACATCTTTGTAAATTTCCTCTGCACCCTTTCTATGGCTTCCACATCCTTCTTGTAGTGAGACGACCAGAACTGAGCACAGTACTCCAAGTGGGATCTGACCAGGGTCCTATATAGCTGCAACATTACCTCTCGGCTCCTACACTCAATCCCACAATTGATGAAGGCCAATGCATCGTATGCTTTCTTAACCACAGAGTTAACCTGCACAGCAACTTTGAGTGTCCTATGGACTCGGACAAGATCCCTCTAATCCTCCACGCTGCAAAGAGTATTACCATTAATACTATATACTGCCATCATATTTGACCTACCAAAATGAACCACCTCACACTTATCTGGGTTGAACTCCATCTGCCACTTCTCAGCCCAGATTTGCATTCTATCAATGTTCCACTGTAACCTCTGACAGCCCTCCAGACTATCCACAGCACCCCCAACCTTTGTGTCATCAGCAAATTTATTAACCCATCCCTCCACTTCCTCATCCAGGTCAATTATAAAAATCACGAAGTGTAGGGTCCCAGAACAGATCCCTGAGGCACACCTCCATCCCTGTGACCGACCTCCATGCAGAGTAGGCCATGCCTTCTTTCTTACCATCCTGATGAAGGATCTTGGCTCTTATTGTTTCCCTCTATAGATACTGCCTGAAAGAGTTCCTCCAACACCTTGTGTGTGTTGCTCATCATTTCCAGCATCTGCAGAATCTCTTGTGTTAGGAAAAAGTGACACAATATTCACTTCTATAACGCACTTTCTCACGGAAAACAGAACTGCAGTTTCAGCTCCTTATGAACAGAAGCTATATCTATAAATAGCACACAGTAACTACAACATCAAGCCTGCATTGGCCCCATGGGAGGCACTCACTTCTGTTAGCGAGTATAAATGAAACTTAGTTCTCCTCAAGCTGAGATGCCATAACCGTCAGCAAGCAGTGAGGCGAGGATTGGCCAGACTAATGTGTTCAACTAAATACCCACAAAAGTTCAATGGTTCAATAGTTCCATTTAATATCAGAGAATGTATACAATATACAACCTGGAATTCTTACTCTTTGCAAACATCTAAGAAACAGAAAAACCCCAAAGAACAAATGATAGAAAAAACGTAGGAACCCTAAAGCCTGCCCTCCCCTTCCCAAGCAGCAGCAAAAGCATCAACCTTCCCTCCTCCCCTCCCAAGCAGCAGCAAAAGCATCAACCTTCCCTCCTCCCCTCCCAAGCAGCAGCAAAAGCATCAACCTTCCCTCCTCCCCTCCCAAGCAGCAGCAAAAGCATCAACCTTCCCTCCTCCCCTCCCAAGCAGCAGCAAAAGCATCAACCTTCCCTCCTCCCCTCCCAAGCAGCAGCAAAAGCATCAACCTTCCCTCCTCCCCCTCCCCATTTATTCCAGCAAAGAGCATCAGCCCCACCACCCACCATGCAAGCACAGCAAAGACCCAAAAGAGACTATGATCTAGAGTCCAACAAAACTAGAGTCCATCCCAACACTTTGCCGTCAGTAGCCTGCAATCTGTCAAGTCAGTACCCCAAGGGCGCCTGCCTACTACTTGCTGCAGCAATGGTAACAAGCATCAGTCACATTACCAGTGATGATAGCTGAGAATTGAGTCTCCCTCTCCTAAATCTCGTCTCATTAAGTTGCTTCGAAGTGCCTCACTATGGTCAGCTTTGAGTATTTGTAGCAGCTACAAGGGAGAAGGCCCCCTGCTACATGAGTAATGTTTAGCCTGTCAGTACTGTAGTACGTTCAGGCTTACTTCAACAGCTCACCAGTGATTAAACATTGCAACACAAGAGGTGCGTATCAAGAAATCGCGATATTTTCTGAAAATACATCCTTTGATCATCTGCTCAGTAACTGAAAATGAATGTGAAAACTGCAAATGCTACAGACTCATTTAGTCAAACAGCATCAACTGGTAACCTTTCATGATCTGAAATGTTAATTCTGCTTCTCTTTTTACAGATACTGTCTGACTAAGTGAGCGTTCCTATTTTCTGAAGTTCTTCAAAATGTGCAATATGATGTGCCAAAGCATAAACTTCAATTGTATTCTTTAACCCACCAAGATATTTCTGCAGAAAATAAAAACTACCTAAATATTTTGTTCTTTTTGAACAATGTGAATTGAAAATATTTACAACTTAGACATTTCCTGTTCTGGTGACTATAACAATGTACTAAATGGGAAAATAACAAATATCCCTTGAGTAGTATTTGGTGATACTACTCCAAGTTAGTAATTTATAGTCACTGCCTTTTATTTGCCTGTTAGAATGCAAGAGTAATCACGAACTATAAAGTACTTAAACTTACAAGACCAGAAGATACAGGAGCAGAATTAGGCCATTTGGCCCATCGAGTCTGATCCACCATCCATCTGAATAATTTTCCCTCTCAGCCCTAATCTCCTGCTTTCTCCCCATATTCCTACATGCCCTAAGCAAGAATCTATCATCATTTGCCTTAAATATACCCACTGACATGGCCTCCACAGTTGCCTATGGCAATGAATTCCGCAGATTCACCGTTCTCTGGCTATAGAAATTCCTTATCATCTCTATTCTAAAAGGACACTCCTCTATTCTGAGGCTGTATCCTCTGGTCTTGGACTCCCCCACCATTAGAAACCTCCTCTCCACATCCACTCTATCAAGGCCTTTCAGCATTCTAGCAACACACTCAAAATACAGGAGGAACTCAGCAGGCCAGGCAGTATCTATGGAAAAGAGTCCTGATGCAGGGTCTCAGCCTGAAACGTCGACTGTACTCTTTTCCATAGATACTGCCTGGGCTGCTGAATTCCTCCTGCATTTTGTGTGTTGCTTGGATTTCCAACATCTGCAGATTTTCTCTTGTTTGTGATTGGCTTTCAACATTCAATAGGTTTCAATGAGGTCACCCCTCATTCTTCTGAATTCCAATGAGTAGAGGCCCAGAGCCATCAAATGCTTCTCCAAAAGCCTTTCAATCTTGGAATTATTTTCGTAATCCTCCTTTGAACCCTCTTGAATGCCTGCATATCCTTTCTTAGATAAGGCTTACATTTCTTATAGCACCAAGTCTCCATCAGTACTTAAATGATTATTTTGATATTTGATATTAACATTTATTCTTTCAAGTAATATCTACAGTTTACTACTAAATTAAAAATTAATTCCCAGGTTTTATATGAAAGCTTTTTTTTTGACAGACACCTTAAATATTTTAAGTTAACTAGAACTTCTGTGCAGTTTTGGAGACACAAACACATTTACAATGAAGTCTTTGACTTTTGACAAGAAAAGTACTGTATAGGGCCACTAAGTTAGAAACAAAGAAACTACATTTTCTGCACATATTTTCAAAACTTAAGGCTTCACAGCTAGCATTCCCAAAATCAGTGCCAATTACATCTACCATTTTCCCATCGCACATTCTATATTCTTCAACAGAAAAGAACACAGGTTATAATCAAACTAATCCAGTAGTATTGGGATACTCATCTCCTCCTGTATACGCATTACAGTAAACACCAATAACAATTCAGGGAAAGGTGAAGTGACATCACTAGGTGTGTGCTTAGTGCTGGGAAAATCTCCGATACACTTGTATAAATTGGGAACAGAAATGTTCAGTTCAATTTTAGGAATGGTGCAATTTCATACTAACTTCACTAAAGTGATTTATTCCAACTAAAATCATAATTCTGAAAATAAAACAACAATTTGCAAACTGATTTCTGAGCTTCAGTTGTGGAAAACCACTATTTGATTTATTGAGACACGAGACTACAGTGCTGAAATGTGGAGCAACTTAAGAGGTGCTGGAGAAACTCAGTGGGTCAGGCATCATTTATTGAGGCAGATTGCTACCACATTGTAAGGGCTGTTGGTGATGGGTAAGCTTACTCATGAAGCTTACTGCAGAAGCCAGAGAGATATCAAGTATCCCATTAGGTCTCTGGTTCTGTGCTAAATTATGAGATGCTGGGAACTAAGAATTAAGAAGCACAATGTAGGAAAGTCACATAATCAACACCTGGTCAGTGTTAGTGTGAGAACACAGCTGAAATAGTTTTACATCCCACTGTGAACTATCCAACTGTGAACCATTTAGAGGATAAAACAAACAAATTGGAATATTTTTGGAACCGACATCTTGCGAAAGAGACAAGCTATTCAAAGATAATTGTAGAATGGTCCCAACAGGAATTTAAAGGTGTTAAAGATACATATTTCTACGGATAAGAACAGGACTTAGCTCCCACTACTAATCAAATGCTCTTCATGGTGTGTATCTCAAACAGCCTCTGACAACCAAGTCCAGCTCCTGGCCTTCACGTGTGGCATAGTTCTCATGCCCGGCGGAGCCGTTCTCACTGACAGGAGAAGGGGCAAAGGCAGACCACTGGGGCCTTAAAACCAGTTGCTCCGGACAAATGGGGCTCGTTAACCACAGATGGTAGCTCATCTAGGAGAGGGAAAACTCTGATTTCAAGCCTCTGCTGCTTTGCTCACGGAAAAGGCTTTGGGAATAAACCCCGAGGAAAAATCCGGAGTCGGAGTCCCGAAGGCGGCTGACTGCTGTACCCAGCACCGGCACGGCAACTCCTGCAAGGCTGCTGGCACCAAACCGTATCGACTCTCGTCGTTCCTTTGGACCTGTCATCAGCATGGAGAGGGGGGTCCCACTGCATGGGCAACAGACAGATCTCCATATCAACTCTGCCCTGACTTGCGCCCTGGAGAAGCCACTCCAGCTTAGCTTTATAGGTTGCTTCCGACAGAGGGAGAGACCATTGCATTTCACTAGACAGCTACCGCCTGCCTCAAGCTGGGCAGCCCCCACCCAATAAGGTGCAGTCCCACCACAGGCAGTCTTCCTCACTGGGTGCATGGGGATAACGGATTATTCCAAGAAGAGCTGACTCTTCTACTGCACCAGACAAGAGAGAAAACAAATCGAATAAGACAACACCTCTCAAGTTGGGATGTTGGAATGACCGCACAATGATGACTGGACTTGACCAAAACCTCAAGGAAGTCAAAGATGGACGAAAAACAGCGATCATTATCGATGAGCTACTAAGGCTCAAGGTAGATATAGCTACCCTACAAGAAACACGTTTGGCTGATTCAGGTACACTTAAGGAAAGGGACTACACATTTTTCTGGCAGGGAAAGAACCAAGACGAGCCCCGCGATTGTGGAGTGGGTTTCCTGTTAGGAAATCCTTGTTGCAAATGGTACAGCCACCAGAAAATGGATCAGAACGACTTATGACTCTCCACCTACACACCAGTCATGGCCCAGTACCTCTCGTCAATGTGTATGCCCCTACCTTGAAGTCGACCTCTGAGACAAAAGACATGTTCTATGACACATTAGAAGCTGTTGTCAGGAATATTCCCAGTGATGAGCACCTCGTTCTCCTTGGTGACTTCAACACCAGAATGGAAGCTGATAACGATTCCTGGCCATCTTGTCTTGGCCACCTTCGAACTGGCAAAATAAATGACAATGGACAGTATCTCCTGGAGTTCCGCTCCTATCACGGCCTGTGTGTAATGAACTCCTACTTTCAGACGAAGTTGCGGTACAAGGTCTCATGGCGACATCCACAGTCTAAGCACTGGCACCAACTAGACATGATCATCACCAGGCGCTCTTTCATCAACTCTGTACTAATCACCCAGTCATACCACAGTGCAGACTGCGATACAGATCATGCTTCAGTATGCTGCAAGATCAAACTATGTCCGAAGAAAATCCACCACTCCAAACAAACTGGAAAACCTCGCATCAACACAACAGAGAAAAGGTTGACCATTTTGCCAAGTCAGTACAGGGTGCTATGACTACCTCCTCACAAGGAGATACTGCAACAGAACAATGGTCATACCTTCACGACACCATCCGCGAGTCAGCACTCTCTATCTTTGGAAGAAAGGCCACAAAGAGCAGTGACTGGTTTGAGGCAAAGTCCAACATCATGACTCCTGTCATCGAAGCCAAGCAAAGTGCAACAGACTGCAAGGCAGTGCGCAAAGGAGTATTGGCTCCAGCTCAGTGAGGACATTCAGACAGCAGCTGTGACAGGCAACATCAGATCAATGTATGATGGTATCAAGAAGGCCCAATGCAGAGCAAGACAGCACCCCTGAAGTCATCCAGTGGTAAAATAATCACCGATAAAAGCAAGCAGATGGAACGCTGGGTGGAACACTACTCTGAGCTCTACTTGAGGGAAAATGTTGTTGTTAGCTCAGCCATTGATGCCATCGATTGTCTACCAGTCATGGATGAACTTGACTCCGAACGAACCATTGAGGACCTCAGCAAGGCAACTGACAGTCTGGCCCCAGGGAAAGCTCCTGGCAATGATGGGATTCCTCCAGACCTGATCAAACAATGCAAGAGCTCACTTCTCCAACCTTTACACGAGATCCTCCGTCAGTGCTGGTAGGAAGGAGCTGTACCACAGGATATGCGTGACTCCAAAATCATCACTTCGTACAAGAACAAGGGTGATAGGAGCAACTGCAACAACTACAGGGGTACCTCCCTTCACAGTATTTGCTCATGTAACTCTGGCATATCTACAAACTCTGGCAGAACAGGTCTACCCTGAGCCCCAATGAGTTTTTCGCACAAGGAGGTCAACTATCGACTTGATTTTCTAACTCCGTCAACTCCA
Source organism: Hypanus sabinus (assembly GCF_030144855.1). Classification (NCBI taxonomy): domain Eukaryota; kingdom Metazoa; phylum Chordata; class Chondrichthyes; order Myliobatiformes; family Dasyatidae; genus Hypanus; species Hypanus sabinus. The sequence goes on along the minus strand of NC_082725.1, from coordinate 64,568,167 downwards.
GGAGAAGGTTCGCGCAAGGAGGTCAACTATCGACTTGATTTTCTAACTCCGTCAACTCCGGGAGAACAGCAGGGAACAACAAAAATCTCGCTGTTTCGCTTTCATATAATAATATAACAATTACAGCACAGAAACAAGCCATCTCATCCCTTCTAGTCCGTGCCGAATGCTTACTCTCACCTACTCTCACAGACCTGCACTCAGCCCATAACCCTCCATTCCTTTCCTGTCCATATACCTATCTAATTCTACTTGAATTGACAATACCGAATCTGCCTCTACCACTTCTACTGGAAGCTCATTCCACACAGCTACAACTCTCTTTGTAAAGAAGTCGCCCTCGTGTTACCCCTAAACTTTTACTCCCTAACTCTCAACTCATGTCCTCTTGTTTGAATCTCCCCTACTCTCAATGAAAAAAGCCTATCCATGTCAACTCGATCTATCCCCGTCATAATTTTAAATACCTTTATCAAGTCCCCCCTCAACCTTCTACGTTCCAAAGAATACAGACCTAACTTGTTCAACCTTTCTCTGTAACTTAGGTGTGAAACCCAAGTAACATTCTAGTAAATCTCCTCTGTACTCTCTCTGTTGATATCTTTCCTATAATTCGGTGACCAGAACTGTACACAATACTCCAAATTTGGCCTCACCAATGCCTTGTACAATTTTAACGTTACATCTCAACTCCTATACTCAATCTTCTGATTTATAAAGGCCAGCATACCAAAAGATTTCTTCACCACCCTATCCACATAAGATTCCACGTTCAGGGAACTATGTACCATTACTCCTAGATCACTCTGTTCTGCTGCTTTCTTCAATGCCCTACCATTTACCATGTATGTCCTATTTGGATTAGTCCTACCAAAATGTAGCACCTCACACTTATCAGCATTAAACTTCATCTGCCATCTTTCAGCCCACTCTTCTAACTGGCCTAAATCTCTCTGCAAGCTTTGAAAACCTACTTCATTATCCACAACGCCACCTATCTTAGTATCATCTGCATACCTACTAATCAGGTTTACCACCCCATCATCCAGATCATTAATGTATATGACAAACAACATTGGACCCAGTACAGATCCCTGAGGCACACCACTAGTCACCGGCCTCCAATCTTACTAACAGTTATCCACCACTACTCTCTGGCATCTCCCATCCAGCCACTGTTGAATCCATTTTACTACTTTAATATTAATACCTAACGATTGAACCTACCTAACTAACCTTCCATGTGGAACCTTGTCAAAGGCCTTACTGAAGTCCATATAGACAACATCCACTGCTTTACCCTCATCAACTTTCCTAGTAACCTCTTCAAAAAATTCAATAGGATTTGTGAAACATGACCTTCCATGCATAAATCCATGTTGACTGTTCCAAATCAGACCCTGTCTATCCAGATAATTATATATACCATCTCTAAGAATACTTTCCATTAATTTACTCACCACTGACATCAAACTTACAGGTCTATAATTGCTAGGTTTACTCTTAGGACCCTTTTTAAACAATGGAACAACATGAGCAATATGCCAATCCTCCGGCACCATCCTCATTTCTAATGACATTTGAAATAATTCTGTCAGAGCCCCTGCTATTTCGACAGTAACTGCCTTCAAGCTCCTAGGGAATATCCTGTCAGGACCCAGAGTCTTATCCACTTTTATATCTCTTAAAAGTGCAAGTACTTCCTCCTCTTTAATCGTCAAAGTTTACATAACTTCCCTACTTGTTTCCCTTACCTTACACAATTCAATATCCTTCTCCTTAGTGAATACCAAAGAAAAGAAATTGCTCAAAATCTCCCCCATCTCTTTCGGCTCCACACATAGCTGTCCACTCTGATTCTCTAAGGGACCAGTTTTATCCCTCACTATCCTTTTGCTATTAATATAACTGTAGAAACCCTTTGGATTTATTTCCACCTTACTTGCCAAAGCAACCTCATATCTTCTTTTAGCTTTTCTAATTTCTTTCTTAAGATTCTTTTTACATTCTTTATATTCCTCGAGCACCTCATTTACTCCATGCCACCTATATTTATCGTAAATATCTCTCTTTTTCTGAACCAAGTTTCCAATATCCCTTGAAAACCATGGCTCTCTCAAACTTTTAACCTTTCCTTTCAACCTAACAGGAGCATAAAGATTCTATACCCTCAAGATTTCACCTTTAAATGACTTCCATTTCTCCATTACATCCTTCCCATAAAACAAATTGTCCCAATCCACTCCTTCTAAATCCTTTCACATCTCCTCAAAGTTAGCCTTTCTCCAATCAAAAATATCAACCCTGGGTCCAGTCCTATTCTTCTCCATAATTATATTGAAACTAATGGCATTGTGATCACTGGACCCAAAGTGCTCCCCAACACATACCTCCATCACCCTATCTCATTCCCTAACAGGAGCACTGCCCCTTCTCTAGTTGGTACCTCTATGTATTGCTGCAAAAAAACTATCCTGCAAATATTTTACAAACTCCAAACCATCCAGCCCATTTACAGAATGGGCTTCCCAGTCTATGTGTGGAAGATTAAAATCTCCCACAATCACAACCCTGTGCTTACTACAAATATCTGCTATCTCCTTACAAATTTGCTCCTCCAATTCTCGCTCCCCATTAGGTGGTCTATAATACACCCCTATAAGTGTTACTACACTTTTCCCATTCCTCAATTCTACCCAATTCTCCCTAGACGAGCCCTCTAATCTATCCTGCCAGAGCACCACTGTAATATTTTCTCTGACAAGCAATGCAACACCTCCCCCTCTTGCCCCTCCGATTCTATCACACCTGAAGCATCGAAATCCAGGAATATTTAGTTGCCAATCACAACCCTCCTGCAACCATGTTTCACTAATAGCTACAACATCATATTTCCAGGTATCAATCCATGCTCTAAGCTCATCCACCTTCCTTACAATGCTCCTAGCATTCAAATAAATGCATTTAAGAAATTCTCCACCTCTTACTCTCAGTTTATCAGTAACAGTGCAAACAACTTTACTATCTTCTTTTTCTTCCTTCTCCCATACATCTGCTCCTATACTCTGGTTCCCCTCCCCCCTTTTATCTAGTTTAAATCCACTGGAGCCTCTCTAGCAAACCTACTTGCAAGAATATTTGTCCCCCTCCAGTTCAGATGTAAACATCCCGCCGGAACAAGTCCCACCTTCCCAGGAAAACTGCCCGATTATCTATTAATCTGAAGCCCTCCCTCCTGCACCATGTCTTCAGCCACGTGTTGACCTGCGCTATCTGATTGTTTCTAAACCCACCTGCACGTGGCACTGGTAGCAATCCTGAGATTGCTAACCTGGAGGTCCTGTCCATTATCTTGACGCTTAACTCCCTGAACTCACCTTTCAGGACATCCTCACTCTTCCTACCCACGTCATGTCCCTATATGGACCACGACATCTGGCTGCTCACCCTCCCTCTTGAGAATACTGAGAACATGATCTGAGATATCGCCGACCCTGGCACCAGGGAGGCAACAGACCATCCGGGATTCTCGATCTCTTTCACAGAGCCTCTTATCTGTCCCCCAAACTATCGAATCCCCTATCACTACTGCTCTCCTCTTTTCTCTCCTTCCCTTTTGAGCTGAGAGTCCAGTCTTGGTGTCAGAGACACAACCACTGCAACTTGTCCCTGGTAATTGTCTTCTGGATCAGTCTACCATAACAGACCTTGTCAAATGACTTACTTAAAGTCCATATAGACAACAACCATTGCACTATATTCATCATCTCCTCAGAAACTCAATCAATATGCTTCTGGCATCAATGTGCCATAATGCACAATACCTCTGATTTGCTTTCTGAAGTAATCAAATAATCTGTTATGATACTGTAAACCTTCTTTCAGGCAATCCATGTCTATTAAGTGTAAGTAAATGTAATAAAAAGATGCAAATTTGTTTCAACACCAAAACCATAAGTATTTCAAAAATTAGATATATTTTTTTTATTTTCTCATAACATATGCAAAAAACTATTGGGTTCCACAATCTACCATATATCATTTCACCAACATTCAAAAATTGCATAGTACACTACAATTAAATTTCACAGTTGTAAGGTTCTTCAATAATAAAAATAAATATTCGATCTCTAAACTCAAACATTTGGAAATTCTACATTATTTTGATTTAACGAACATTTGTAAATATAACTATTAAACCTGCAACTGTGATATCCTAACAAGATTCTTCCATTAGTTAATATATCACATCTTAATAAAGAGTTTTAAGCATTTTGTTTACAACCTAAACTTACTGAAGTGTTAAGAATCTATACTGTCACTTATCTTTAGAAATTTTGTTTTATCATCTGTAAAACCAATAAATATTTTAGCATGTTACTATATGGGTTGTAGATCATGAAAATTTCATTTTACAGTGAGCAGTAGCTTGAGTAAGTGCAACACAAAGCATTTCTCTAATGGATCAATGTCCATCATCAGAACGTATCTCCCCATACCCTTCCAAATTCAGTGCTTCGCTTTTGCTACGACCGCACCACCAAACAGAAGTTTTTCAGTGAACATGCTTAAGGCTGTACTGCCGCCCATTTTGTTTTTGCTTTAAATATTCCTTCCAAGATTATGTTTAACATAATGGAGGTCCACAATGCCTTCTGACGAATGTCCTCTCCTGGCAATTTTTATTACAGTCAATTTTGCTAAAGCTGGCAGAATTATTTTTCAGTAGTTTGTGGACAAATGTTTGATGGAAAATGCCTCAGCAAAATTTCAAATTAAGTACAAAAAAAATAATTATGTGTACAAAATGCTGGAAGAATTCAACAGATCAGACAGCATATATAGAAAGAAATAAGAAGTCAATGTTTCGACCAAGACTGTATCTGTGATGTATTAACAAGGGTCTCAGCCCGAAACTTTGACTCTACTTCTTTCCATAGATGCTGCCTGACCTACAGAGTTCCACCAGCATTTTGTATGTGTTACTCTAGATTTCCAACATCTACAGGATCTCATGTATATAGTTGGTTTGTGTTACAGAAAATTACTAAAATCTTATGATATAATCTGTCACTTGAATATAATCATCATTTGTAATGTAACAGTAGTCAAAATGTCCAACAAGTAAAATAAAGACACTGCAAATGTCAGTGTTTTACAATTGGAATGCGATTTTGAGGCTTAACAGAAATTATGTTTTATCATTATGCATTCAGAAGAGTCTTCACAATCATGTTGCTAAGGGTATGGTTCTCCAGTTTTTCAGTTCAAACAGTAGACCGGGAAGGGAGATAGAAAACAAGGAAACTGGTAGATGTGTCATTCCTGTCCATAGATGCTGTCAGACCTGCTGAGCTCCTCCAGTATTTTGTGCCTACTACTCAAATCCAGTCTATCTTCTCTTCTGATTATTCCCATCTCCAATTCCAGAATGCATCTAGCTTTGAAACAAAGTTATCTCATTTACACCCCGATCTTTCCATCCTTCACTCTTTTTTCACCACTCTGCTTTCCTTTCGAGCTCTAACACTGGACTGTCAGTTAGTCTTTTCAATCCAGCAGACTGCAATGAGGAAGAACAATGACAAATACATCAAATTTGACAAGAGCTGGGGAAAAACATATTTGTCTGGGTACCTTCACCTTAAAATAGCCCAGTTATTCCCTTTTTTCCTTCTAATTCAATTGTCAAAAAGGTGCTTTAAGAACCTATTTCATTCTTCCAATGACAACCCTGAAACAAAATAAATCTAATATTAAATTGTCCTTTCTACTAACCAGAGGAGTATCTTCTTGTATGCCAGAATCCCTTGTCTTCAGTGGAGCTGACAGGTTTGGGGTACTGTCAGAGTAGTCTAGCAAGAAACATATTTGGGTGGTATACGCTGCACACACTATGCAATGGTAATAAAGAAATTAATGTTCAGACCAGAGGTTTGGCCGTTTTAAGTGCCTGGCCAGATAGAAAAATATCAGGAAGTTGGGGCCAGAGATGATGCACAAGCCAGTGTTCAGTTCACTAATCCGAGAGATTTACTTGTCACTGTGCAGAACTGTGGACTGCAACTATCGGGCTTCAGGATCAGCTGCGGAGTTGACTGACTTCATGACTGCGGACTCATTTTTCTGAATTTCAGTTCTGAATGTTACTTGGTTACTTTTATTGTTTATATGATTTGTTTATTTTTCTGTACTTTGGGTGTTTGACAGTCTTTTTCAATGGGTCCTATTGGGTTTCTATGTTTTGTGGCTGTCTATAAGGAGACAGATGTCAAGGTATACAAACTTTGATAATAGATGTACTTTGAACTTAGGATAGTGGATGGAGAATCAACCAGGCAGTTTCTTTGGCCCAGACAATGTCACACTTATGTTACTGTTCCTCTTAACTTTTTAAAAGCTTGTTCCCTATTGTAATAGTTTTTCTAGATAGCTTTTGATAATTAAATTGTTATCAGCTAAATTGGCATAATTACAAATTAGAATTAATCCTGGATGATAAAAGTATATATTTAATGGCATAAATTTGATATTATTGTAAACCAAATGATGTATTGTTTTAATCTGTTGCAATTATAGTCACTGAAGTAAAGCAAATCATCCTTTTCCTTTGGTTATTCACCTCCAATAATTAATTATGAATCTACCTTCAAATGGTTTCTCCATACTGCCTTTTGAAAGGCTCACAGTACAAAATATTTCTTCCTCAGGCAGGATGTAACTATGGGATTATTACCAATCAAAATACTGTCCTTTTCCAAATTTATTTGGTTTAATAAACCATATTTTTACAGATGATTTTATTTCATGTATTATCTAGCTGATATCCATTGTGGAAATACGTGATGTTGCACAGACTCAGTCTTCACTGTGGTTGTATGAAATGAGGGAATAGCAAGTTACTGGTTCATTTCATTTCGAGGGATAGAGTTTAAGAGATGCGATGTAATGATGCAGCTCTATAAAACTCTAGTTAGGCCACACTTGGGGTACTGTGTCCAGTTCTGGTCGCCTCACTATAGGAAGAACATGGAAGCATTGGAAATGGCAAAGAGGAGATTTACCAGGATGCTGCCTGGTTTAGAGAGTATGGATTATGATCAGAGATTAAGGGAGCTAGGGCTTTACTCTTTGGAGAGAAGGAGGATGAGAGGAGTGAGAGGAGACATGATAGAGGTGTACAAGATATTAAGAGGAATAGACAGAGTGGACAGCCAGCGCCTCTTCCCCAGGGCACCACTGCTCAGTACAAGAGGACATGGCTTTAAGTTAAGGGGAGGGCAGTTCAAGGGGGATATTAGAGGTAAGTTTTTTACTCAGAGAGTGGTTGGTGCATGGAATGCAGTGCTTGAGTCAGTGGTGGAGACAGATACACTAGTGAAGTTTAAGAGACTACTAGACAAGTATATGGAGGAATTTAAGGTGGGGGGTTATATGGGAGACAGGGTTTGAGGGTCGGCACAACACTGTGGGCCGAAGGGCCTGTAATGTGCTGTACTATTCTATGCTCTATGTTTTTGATGTCTATATGAATCACCTTCTATAGAATTGCTATTAAGGGATCCAAAATGGGCTAGCAACCCATTTTACAATAATAAACCATCAAATTCCATATTTTAACTTAAAATTTACAAAACTTAAAACATACAAATGCTTATGTATGTATACAAATAAGTTTCAATATAAAGACCAATTTGATTTTATTTTTTCATCTTCACTACGTGTGTAATCTTAATACTCTCCCTATCCTCTAATAACTTCAGATTTTATTCATCTCCTCATATGTACCTCCTCCAGACTTGGTCCTTCTAATTCACTAACATTCAGAACCATCTTTCTGTCAATTCCACTGCCAACTTTGTCTTTCTATTTCTCCTCCTCCCCCTTTTATAAGAACAAGCCATAGGACTGCCTTATATCAGTCCAAGTTCCAAGATGGCAGTAAAGTAGATCCAGGACTAACAGACATTGAAACAGGTGAACAGAAGTCATTTGACACCACAAGAGCTCTCAGAGGACTGATTAATAGCTAATGTTGTTTCTTTTTTCAAGAAAGGATATGGGGAAAATACTGGAAATTACAGAACAGAGTCTCATGTCAGAGGTATGGAAGATACTGGAGATGATTCTCAAGGATAGGATTTATGAGCATTTGGCAAAGCATGGTCTAAGTAGGACAATTAGCATGGTTTTGTGTGGGGCAAGTCACTTATTACTAACTTGATTGAATTTTGAATGTCAAAGGTGATTGATGAAGGTGGAGCAATGAATACTGTCTACATCATTTTACTAAGGGATATGCCAAAGGCCTCATGGAAAGTTCATTCAGAAGATTAAGATCCATGGGATCTATAGAATGAATTGGCCACTTAGAATCAGAATTGGCTTGCCCACTGAAGAAAGAGGTAGTGGTTAATGGGTCTTACCATACTGGAACCTCTGCTGTTGTGATAATGTGATAACAGTGTTGTCTTCCATTGATTCTATTGTATTTCTTGTATTTACTGTGAATACCCACAAGTAAATGGCCCTCAGGGTTGTATATTGTGACATATGCATACTTTTGGTTAACAAATTTACTTTGAATTTAGGAGCTTAGGAGGACGATGGTGCCTAACAGTGACTCCTTTGCTTGCATCTTCAGAAACAGCTCTATTTCTATCTTTAATATCTCTATTTATCCCTTTCAGGGTTATTTTGAAGGCCTGACCTGGAATTGCACGTTGACTTCGGTTCTTTACAGGAATGGGACCCACTCTCTGAGTCTCACAATTGGCTGCTATTTGATGTGGTCTAGAAGATTAGAGCAACTACAGGTTTTCCAGGATTTCATGGCTCTGGAGGTAGGTGGACTCGAGGTTGGTGCCTCTGCAGGAAAATGGTCTGCTGTGGGAGTACACAGAAGATCAAAAGCAGCAAGCTGGCTACTAGCTGAGTGCCTAGAGACCAGGGTCCTTTGGACACAGAGCTCAGAAAAAGCGACAGAACAGACATTTCGCTGTGAAACAGGGTCACCTCTTTTTCCCTTATTAGGGAGAGAGAGAGTATGTCGAATTATTCAGTAAACGAGTAGTCTCTGGGGTACTGCAAGTTTGAGTCTTTATGATGCTTTGCTGCACGCTTGAGAGCTCGATGGGAGGGCAGCAATACTTTTTTTGCTGGTGAGGGAGGGAGATCGTCACTTTGCTGCTGCTTATGCGTGGGAGGAGGGAGCTGGGGGGAGCTTTGAGGTTCTAACATTTAACCATCATTCATTCTTTGGGGCACTCCTCTGTTTTTGTGGATGGCTGCGAAGAAAAAGAATTTCAGGATGTATATTGTATACATTTCTCTGACATTAAATGTACCTTTGAAACTTTGACCTGGCATCTCAATTTGTTACAGAGAGTTTACAAGGAGGATAAATATTGACCACAGGACACAGGAGAGAAATTGCCAGCTTTTTTTGTTTGAAAGAATGGTGCTGAGAGGGCAGACAAAGATGGCTAGCTGTGGCTCCTCCCAGTATCATAGGGGCAGAGCGTTGTATAGCACAAATAAAGGTCTTTCAGTCCATATGTGACGGCAAGGTAAAATGATGTATTGATAAAAACATTCAATTTTACAACGTAAAAGGAAAATACAAATTTGAAGTAACAAAGTGGATCAAAGAAAATTTCAGAAAATTCTAAAATTTAGTAGCAATTCTTCTGCACAATTGATTTACCTGAGTTTACCAGTTGCTGCTCCATGATTCCACAACCCAAGACTTCCAACCATTCTTCCTGGAACTTGATCTCCATTTCAAATGAAGGGTGTGTAAATGGGAAATAGCAATCCACCCATCTAATTTCCAGATCTGTTGCCAAGGCAAATATGACGACATTAGGGATTCCAGAAAAAAAAGTCTTCAGCTAATGACACCAATTATTGAATTGCAGAGAAATAAATAGCAAACAAACCCACATATAGCAGTCTTGTGTGCAGCAATAAATCTTTAAACATGGAAAATAAAATGGTCATGTCTTTCTACAAAGTGATAGACAATAGACAATAGGTGCAGAAGTAGACCATTTGGCCCCTCGAGTCTGCACCGCCATTCTGAGATCATGGCTGATCATTCACTATCAATACCCAGTCCCTGCCTTGTCCTTGCCTTGTATATAACTCTACAAAGTGATATAAATTAATTACAAATACTAAACACAAAATAATTGAGTGCATAAATATTCACCCCCCCCCCACCAAGTCAATATTCAATAAATGCACCTTTTGGCAGCAATTACAGCGTTGAGTCTGTGTTGACTATTCAGCTTTGCACATCAGGACATTGCTATTTTTCCCCATTCTTCGTTACAACACTGCTCAGGCTTTGTCAGATTGCATGGGGATCATGAGTGAACAGCCCTTTTAACGTCCAGCCACAAATTCTCAATTGGATTGAGGTCTGGACTCTGACTTGGCCACCTCAATACATTAACTTCGTTGTTTTTAAGCCGTTCCTGTGTAGCTCTGACTTTATGCTTGGGGTCATTTGTTTTTCAGCAAGATAATCTTCTCCCAAGTCGTAGATCTCTTGCAGATTGCATCAGGTTTTCCTTCAAGATTTCCCTGTATTTTGCTACATTTATTTTACCCTCTACCTCCACAAGCCTTCCAGGGCCTGCTGCAGTGAAGTATCCCCACAGTAGGATGCAGCCACCACCGTGCTTCACAGAAAGGATGGTGTGTTTTTGATGGTGTACAGTGTATGTCTTACTTCAATCATAGCATTTAGTCTAATGGCCAAAAACCTCAATTTTGGCTTCATCAGGCCATCGATCCTTTTTCCAGCTGACTTCAAAGTCTCCCACATGTTTTCTTGCTAACTCTAGCCACGATTTCATGTGAGCTTTTTTCAACAATGGCGTTCTCTTTGCCACTCTCCAATAAAGCTGCGACTGGTGAAGCACCCAGGCAACAGTTGTATGTGCAGTCTCTCCCATCTCAGCCACTGAAGCTTGTAACTCCTCCAGAGTGGTCACAGGTCTTTTGGTGGCCTCCCTCACTAGCCCCCTTCTTGTACAGTTACTTAGTTTTTGAGGACTGCTTGCTCTAGGCAGATTTACAACTGTGCCATATTTTTTTCCATTTCTTAATTATTGATTTAACTGTACTCCCAGGGATATTCAGTGACTTGGAAATGGTCTTGTATCCATCTCCGGACTTGTGCTTTTCTATCAGCTTTTCGTGGGGTTGTTTGCAATGTTCGTTTGTCCTCATAGCGTAGTTTTTGCCAGGATACTAATGCACCAGCATTTGGTCATTCCAGGTACAAGTGTATTTTTACTACAATCAATTGAAACACCTTGATTACACACAGGCCTCCAAAAACAGCTCTTCATTTAACTATTTATGTGACTTCTAAAACCAACTGGCTGCACAAGTGATGATTTGGTGTGTCACATTAAAGGGGGGGGGGTGAATACTTTTGATAGGCATTGTATGCACAAAATATAATTTCCATCCCCAAGTAACAACTATTTTTAATAAAGAAGTTTCTCAGTACAAGACCTGAATGACAATTAAATCAATTTGCAGGATATTTTAAAGACATATTCTAACTACCATTACTTCACAAAAATATAAATTTGTAGACTTTCCATGGATTGCCTCACACATAAAATATAGCCTGAAATTGCCGATGTTACCTCAGCAGTTCTAATATGGCAGATCACCCAGTGCTAAAATATAGCAAGTTCCTCAAAGAAACACAAGGATGAATAATGATGTTGGGTTTTGGTAATAAAGCAAACGTCAAAAAAGGTTTTGACTTTGTACAGCAATTAAATTTCTAGATGACTAATTTTGAGGCCTGGATTAATAATCAAGAGATTGGAATACAGATCCCATCATGGCAGCTGTAGAATTTAAATTCACTTAATAATCTGGAATTAGTAATTATGATCACAAAGCTACTGGATTGTTATAAGAACCTTGCAGACTCACAAAAGGGAAGGAAATCTACACTGTTTACCTTGCCTAGCCATACATGTCGACAGAAATATCAATATGGCTGTCTCTTGAGCACTCTTTGCACTGAGCAAGCCATTCAAGAGCAATTAGAGATTCAAAGATTCAAAAGATTCAAAGAATCTTTATGATCAAAGTATGTATAAATTATACACCTTGAGACATGTCTGCCTAGAGGCAGCCACAAAACAAGAAACCTGAATAACCCAATTTTAAAAATAAAGACCAAAACCCACGACACAGAGAAAAAAACATATCATGTAAACAACAACAGTATTCTGAACCATGCAGAGTCCCCAGATCCACCCCCGCAACAGTTAGAATAGGCCCAAGCCTTAGTTCCAGCTCATCACATCAGCAGAGCAGCTAGATCAGTTCACAGCCTTGTCGCCGTGGAGAAAGGAATGAACATTTGCGGGAGAGCGAGTGAAATCAGCCCTCCCCTCCGTTCCCAACACGGGGTTCCAGACTATCTGTGCTGATGTTTAAATTGCTCCATAAACAGAAGAGATCCTGCAGATGCTGGAAATCCTGGGCAACGCATACAAATTACTGGCGGATCTGAACAAGTCAGGGAGCATCTATGCAGGAAATAATCAGTTGATGTTTTGGGACAAGACCCTTCATCAGGACTGGAAGGAAAGGGGCAGAAGAAAGAATAAGATGGTGGGGTATGAGTACAAGCTGGCAGCTGAAAGGTGAAATCAGGTGAGGAGGAAGGTGGATGGGCGGTGGAGGATGAATTAAGAAGATCGCAGGTGATAGGTGAGACCAAGTGAGGAGGAAGGTGGGGGGGATGGGAGATGAATTGAGAAGCTGGCAGGTGATAGGGGGAAGAGGTAAAGGATAGCAGAAGGAGGAATCCAATAGGAGACAACAGTGGACCATGGAAGAAAGGGAAGGAGGTGAGAAACCAGAGTGAATTGAGAGAAGTAGAGAGGATAACCGGTGGAGAATGGAATAAAGAGAAGGGCAATCAGAAAAAAAGAATGAAGAGAAATAACCAGAAATTGGAAAAATTGATATTCATGTCATCACAAACAATATATTATAGATGCTGGAAATCCAAGCTACGCACACAGAATGCTCGAGAAACTCAGCAGGCCAAGCAGCTTCTGTGGAAAAAAAGTAGTCAAGGTTTCAGCCAGAAACCTGGCTTGCTGAGTTCCTCCAGTACTCTGCGTGTATTATTCATGTCATCAGGTTGAAGACTACCCAGATGGAATAATAAGTGTTTTTCCTTCAAACTGACTTTGGCTTCATCCTGGCCGTGGAAAGATCTATCTGAATAGAAACCGGAAGTTGAATTGAAAGGGTAGCCACAGGAAGGACCAAAAGATGGCGAATAAGTGCCATTCATATAAACTGCTGGAGGAGCTCAGCAAGTCAGGTAACATCTAAGGAAGCAAATGAATAGTTGACGTTTTGGGCTGAGACCCTTCATTAAGGCTGGAACAGGGGGTAGAAGCCAAAAAGAGATGGCGGGGAGGGGAGGGAGTACTAGCTGACAGATGATAGGTGAGACCAGGTGAGGGGAGTTATTTGCTGAGTTCCTCTGGTGTAGCCTGAATTGTTGAGTTCCTCCAGCATTTTGTGCAGTGTTGCTCGATCGCTTATAATTATAATAAGCACCAATGTTACCCAGAAAGTGAAGCAATATATTAAAAAATTCAGCAATACAGATATGCAACCTAATCTATTCTTTCCAACCTGAAATGTGGCAATGGAAGTTACATCAGTTATTCATTGCAACAATTCAATAGTGCACTTTGCAAGTTAACCATCAACTTGTTTGGCCAAGCACCTCCCCTCTTGTTAGGGCGTGTCTGGGGTTAGGACATACATTGAATATTGACCTCAATCTTCAGATCTGAATATGCATTCAAGATTAAATGTAAAATGCATCTCAGAACAGTAAAGTGCAGACCCCAGACAAACCAGGAGACAGGCATTTAATTAACAGTCTACATAGTCCAATCAGCATCCCACTGCATGATACAACAGTAAATAACACTGTGGATGAGATGGTGGGAACATAGAACATAGAATAGTACAGCACAGACAGACAGACATACTTCATTGATCCCGAGGGAAATTGAGTTTCGTTACAGCCGCACCAAGAATAGTGAAGAAATATAGCAATATAAAACCATAAATAATTAAATAATAAGTTAATCATGCCAAGTGGAAATAAGTCCAGGACCAGCCTATTGCCACAGGGTGTCTGACACTCCGAGGGAGGAGTTGTAAAGTTTGATGGCCACAGATAGGAATGACTTCCTATGACACTTAGTGTTACATCTCGGTGGAATGAGTCTCTGGCTGAACGTACTCCTGTGCCTAACCAGTACATTATGAAGTGGATGGGAGTCACTGTCCAAGATGGCATGCAACTTGGACAGCATCCTCTTTTCAGACACCACAGTCAGAGAGTCCAGTTCCACCCCCACAACATCACTGGCCTTACGAATAAGTTTGTTGACTCTGTTAGTGTCTGCTACCCTCAGCCTGCTGCCCCAGCACACAACAGCAAACATGATAGCACTGGCCACCACAGACTCATAGAACACCCTCAGCATCGTCCTGCAGATGTTAAAGGACCTCAGTCTCCTCAGTACAGGCCCTTTGGCCCACAGTGTTGTGCCGACCCTTCAACACTGCCTCCCATATAACACCCCACCTTAAATTCCTCCATATACCTGTCTAGCAGTCTCTTAAATTTCACTAGTGTATCTGCCTCCACCACAGACTCAGGCAGTGCATTCCACAAACCAACCACTCTCTGAGTAAAAAACCTTCCTCTAATATCCGCCTTGAACTTTCCACCCCTTACCTTAAAGCCATGTCCTCTTGTACTGAGCAGTGGTGCCCTGGGGAAGAGGCGCTGGCTATCCACTCTATCTATTCCTCTTAATAACTTGCATACCTCTATCATGTCTCCTCTCATCCTCCTTCTCTCCAGAGAGTAAAGCCCGAGCTCCCTTAATCTCTGATCATAATCCATACTCTCTAAACCAGGCAGCATCCTGGTAAATCTCCTCTGTACCCTTTCCAATGCTTCCACATCCTTCCGATAGTGAGGTGACCAGAAATGGACACAGTACTCCAAGTGTGGCCTAACCAGAGTTTTCTAGAGCTGCATCATTACATTGTGACTCTTAAACTCTATCTCTCGAGTTATGAAAGCTAACACCCCATAAGCTTTCTTAACTACCCTATCTACCTGTGAGGCAACTTTCAGGGATCTGTGGACATGTACCCCCAGATCCCTCTGCTCCTCCACACTACCAAGTATCCTGCCATTTACTTTGTACTCTGCCTTGGAGTTTGTCCTTCCAAAGTATACCATCTCTGAATCTGGAGATGCTGGAGATGCTGGAAATAAATAAAACACAAAATGCTGGCAGAACTCAGCGGGCCAGACAGCATCTATGGGAGAAGGTAGTGACGACGTTTTGGGCCGAAACCCTTCATCAGGAGTGAAGTAACATGGGATGGTGGAGAGGGGATAAGAAGTGGGGGGAGGGATGAAGTAGAGAGCTGGGAACTGATAGGCTGGAGGGAAATGGGCTAGGGCGAAGGTGGAGAATTATGGGAAATAAAAGAGAAAGAAAGGTAGGGCTGGGGGGAGATTATAGTGGGGGGGAAAAAGAGAGAGAAAGAGAACCAGACCAAATAATAGATAGGGATGGGGGTAAGGGGGGGCAGGGGTATCAACGGAGGTCTGTGAGTTGGATGTTCATGCCAGCAGGAAGGAGGCTACCTAGGCGGGAGATAAGGTATTGCTCCATCGACCTACGTGTGGCCTCATCTTGACGGTAGAGGAGGCCATGGACAGACATGTCGGAGTGGGAGTGGTCTGTGGAATTGAAGTGTGTGGCCACAGGGAGAGCCCGCCACTGCTGGAGGACTGAGCGCTGGTGTTCAGCAAAACGGTCTCCCAGTCTGTCGCGGGTCTCCCCAATGTATAAATGTCCACATCGGGAGCACCGGATACAGTATATCACCCCAGTTGACTCGCAGGTGAAGTGGTGCCTCACCTGAAAGGACTGTCTTGGGTCTGGGATGGTGGTGAGGGAAGAAGTGAGAGGGCAGATGTAGCACTTCTTCCATTTGCAGGGATGAGTGCCCGGAGGGAGGTCAGTTGGGAGGGATGGGGGGGATGAATGGACAAGGGAGACACATAGGGAGTGATCCCTGTGGAAAGCTGAGTGGGGGGGAGGGGAAAATGTGGCTGGTGGTGGGATCATGTAGGAGGTGGCGGAAGTTACAGAGGATTATACGTTGGATCTGTAGGCTGGTAGGGAGATAGGTGAGGACCAGGGGGACTCTATCCCTGGTGGGCTGGCGGGGGGATGGGGTGAGGGCAGAGGTGCTCTATCCCTGGTGGGGTCTACAGTCACCAAACTTATAGTTCCCACACCCCGCACTTCCCGTTTCTACCTCCTACCTAAGATTCACAAACCTGCCTGTCCAGGCAGACCCATTGTCTCTGCTTGCTCCCGCCCCACTGAACTCATTTCTGCCTATCTCAACTGTTTTATCTCCCCTGGTTCAATCCCTTCCCACCTATGTCTGTGATACTTCCCATGCTTTACACCTCTTCAAAGATTTCAAGTTCCCTGGCCCCCACCGCCTCATTTTCACCATGGACGTCCAGTCCCTATATACCTCTATCCCCCACCAGGAAGGTCTCCAAGCTTTCCATTTTTTCCTGGATTCCAGACCCAGCCAGTCACCCTCTACCGCCACTCTTCTCTGCCTTGCGGAATTAGTCCTCACCCTTAACAATTTCTCCTTTGGCTCCTCCCACTTCCTCCAAACTAAAGGTGTAGCCATGGGCACCTGCATGGGTCCTAGCTATGCCTGCATTTCTGTCGGCCATGTGCAGCAATCTATGTTCCAAGCCTACACTGGTATCTGTCCTCCTCGTTTCTTACGTTATATTGACGACTCCATCAGCACTGCTTCCTGCACACATGCTGAGCTTGTCGACTTCATTAACTTCGCCTCCAACTTTCACCCCACCCTCAAATTCACCTTGTCCATTTCCAACACCTCCCTCCCCTTTCTAGATCCTTCTATTTCTATCTCTGGAGACAGATGTCTAATACAAACCTACAGACTCCCACAGCTACCTAGGCTATTCCTCCTCCCACCCTGTCTCCTGCAAAAATGCAATCCCCTTCTCTCAATTCCTCTGCCTCCGCCGCATCTGCTCTCAGGATGAGGCCTTTCATTCTAGGACAAAGGAGATGTCTTCCTTTTTTAAAGAAAGGGGCTTCCCTTCGTGCACTATCAACTCTGCCCTCCATCGCGTCTCCCATATTTCACGCACCTCTGCCCTCACCCCATCCCCCTGCCAGCCCGCCAGGAATAGAGTCCCCCGGTCCTCACCTATCACCCTACCAGCCTACAGATCCAACGCATAATCCTCCGTAACTTCCGCCACCTCCTACATGATCCCACCACCAGCCACATCTTCCCCTTCCCCCACACTCTCGGCTTTCTGCAGGGATCGCTCCCTATACGACTCCCTTCTCCATTCATCTCCCCCATCCCTCCCAACTGACCTCCCTCCGGGCACTCATCCCTGCAAACGGAAGAAGTGCTACACCTGCCCCCACACTTCTTCCCTCATCACCATCCCAGACCCAAGACAGTCCTTTCAGGTGAGGCACCACTTCACCTGCGAGTCAACTGGGGTGATATACTGTATCCGGTGCTCCCGATGTGGCCATTTATACATTGGGGAGATCTGCCGCAGACTGGGAGACCGTTTTGCTGAACACCAGCGCTCAGTCCTCCAGCAGTGGCGGGCTCTCCCTGTGGCCACACACTTCAATTCCACAGACCACTCCCACTCCGACATGTCTGTCCATGGCCTCCTCTACTGTCAAGATAAGGCCACACGCAGGTCGATGGAGCAATACCTTATCTCCTGCCTAGGTAGCCTCCTACCTGCTGGAATGAATATCACAGACCTCCGTTGATACCCCTGCCCCCCCTTATCCCCATCCCGATCTATTATTTTAGTCTGGTTCTCATTCTCTCTATTTTCCCCCCTCACTATAATCTCCCCCCCAGCCCTACCTTTCTTTCTCTTTTATTTCCCATAATTCTCCAGCTTCACCCTAGCCCATTTCCCTCCAGCCCATCACTTCCCAGCTCTCTACTTTATCCCTCCCCCCACTTCTTATCCCCCCTCGACCATCCCATGTTACTTCACTCCTGATAAAGGGTTTCGGCCCGAAACGTCCTCACTACCTCCTCCCACCCTCCTCCCATAGATGCTGTCTGGTCTGCTGAGTTCTGCCAGCATTTTGTGTTTTGATAAAAATCTTCCTGTCCTCTCTGATTCTATGCTTTTCCATAATACTAAAGGCCAGGGAGCAGTGGTCAGTGTCCCCAAGATGCTCATCCACTGAGAGATCTGTGACCTGACCCAGTTCATCACCTAATAATAGATCTAGTATGGCATTCCCCCAGTCAGCCTGTCAACATACTATGACAGGAATCCGTCCTGGACACACTTAACAAATTCTGCACCATCTAAACCATTGGAACTAATCAGGTGCCAATCAATATTAGGGAAGTTAAAGTCACCCATAACAACCCTGTTATTTTTGCACCTTTCCAAAATCTGCCTCCCAATCTGCTCCTCAGCACCTCTGCTGCTACCAAGAGGCCTACAGAATATTCCTAATAGAGTAACTGTTCCCTTCCTGTTCATGACTTCCACACATACTGACTCAAAAGAGGATCCTGCTACATTACCCACCCTTTCTGTAGCTGTAATAGTATCCCTGACCAGTAATGCCACCCTTCCTCCCCTTTCCCCCCCTCTCTATCCCTTTTGAAACATTGAAATCCATGAATATTGAGAATCCATTCCTGCCCTGGTGCCAGCCAAGTCTCTGTAATGGCCACTACAGCATAATTCCATGTATGTATTCAAGCTCTCAGTTCATCACCTTTGTTCCTGATGTTTCTTGCATTGAAGTACACGCACTTTAGCCCTTCTACCTTACTACCTTTACACCCTTTATTCTGCTTCTCTTTCCTCAAAGATATGTTAGATCTGGCTTTACTCCATGCACTATACTTGCAGATCTCGCATGACCTTTACCCTCCTCCACCTCACTATCTGCTCTAACACTCTGGTTCCTCTCCCACTGCAAATCTAGTTTAAACCCCCAGAGCAGCACTAGGAAATCTTCCCGCAAGGATATCAGTCCCCCTCCAGTTAAGGTTCAACCCGTCCCGTTGAAACAGGTCCCATCTTCCCTGGAACAAGGCCCAATTGTCCAGAAATATGAAGCCCTCCCTCCTGCACCAACTCCTTAGCCACGTATTTAGCTGCATTATCTTCCTATTTCTAGCCTCATTAGCACGTGGCACAGGGAGCGATCCTGAGATTGCAACCCTGGAGGTCCTGTCCATCAACTTTGTACCTAACTCCCTAAACTCTCTTTGCAGGACCTCCTCATTCTTCCTATCCAGGTCACTGGACATCGACATCCGACCTCCCCCTTGAGAATATGGAGAACTCGATCTGAGATATCGCAGACGCTGGCACTAGGGAGGCAACAACCATCCGGGATTCTCAATCTCTCCCACACAACCTCTTATCAGTCCCCCTAACTATTGAATCCCCTATCACTACTGCTCTCTTCTTTTCCCTCCTCTTCTGAGCGGAGAGTCCAGTTTCGGTGCCAGAGACGCGACCACTGCAACTTGGCCCTGGTAGGTCATCCCCACCAACAGTATCCAAAACAGTATACTTATTATTGATGGGAACAGCCACAGGGGTGCTCTGCTCATTCTGTCTAATCCCCTTCCCTCTCCTGACAGTCATCCAGCTACCTGCCTCCTGACTTTTAGGGTGACTATCTCCCTGAAACTCCTGTCTATTTCTGCCCCTGCCTCCCGAATGATCCGAAGTTCATCCAGCTCCGGCTCCAGTTCCCTAACTCAGTTTGTCAGGAGCTTCACGTGCTTGCGCATTCGTGCCCCGTTCAAACTGCCGAAGAAATGACCTTCCCCCTTTCAATCTGCTTGCTTTTTAAATTCTCCCGCTATCTCATAGGCCAACCTTCACACGCTTGCGCAGTTGTGCCCCGTTCAAATTCAAGACCCAGGAAGATCCAGGCATTTCAAACTGTTACATGTAGTTCAAAGGAAGCATTATAAATATGGATTTATTTGAATTGTCCTGAATTTTTCTTTGTTCTTTAGCATATAAAATGCCATGTAATGTTGGTTCAAGCAGACCTTCTTCCACTGAAGGAAAACCTAAACAGCTTCTCGAGTAGGTAACATGGCCGGCATAACATTGTAGGTAGAGGGGTCTGTAATGTGCTGTAGATTTCTATGTTTCTATGACAGCATTTTGTCAAATAAAGAAGCTGCTTCATGTCTACCAGTAGATGTCTCCAGTGACTTCATTCACCCAAGGACATTGGTGTCAGAAGTGGGATACCCTCTTGCAACCCATCACGTGTGCAGCGATGTCGGCAGTCTAAGTGGGTGAGCATTTGTAAAATTAGCACTCACATTTGGAGCTGTTAGGGTTGGTAGCTATAGAATCACTAGATACCAAACACAACAGAGCCCTGAACTGGCAGATAAAAAGGGTCTGTGTGTGCGCTTTATTCCATGATACCTTTGTGGGCCACTGAGATAGACCAAAGAAAGTGCAAGAGAAACCGTGAAGTAGCCAAGTGAGTGCAGCTGCTGTGACGTCACAGTGGGTATGCTTTGTGTGCCAGCGAACATGGCACCTAGCAAAAAACTGCCAGACCAGCCATAAAACAGTAAAGGCGTTGATATGCTGCAACTGTGGCCTATCAGGACATGATTGGAAGGAGTGTTCAAAAGAAGATGGCGGGGGAAACAGGTGAAAGTTATGGTAGACACACAAACTCTCACTCCATTAGTGCCAAGTCTGTCCAATCTGATTGCTGATGAAACCATAATGCTGGTGAAGACTGCTTCCAGGTCAGGAAAAGAACTGGAGGTGACCCTCATTGCCAGCGCTGTTGACCCACTGATGTACACAACAGGCATTGTCAGGGAATTGGCAATACAATGCTAGTGGACACATGGGCATCAGTACCAATAACAGGCGTACCCTTGCCAACAACCAACAGGCTATTTATGTTACAGGTGTAGGAGGGAAACGAGTACAGAGTGGCAGATACTCAAAATTGGAGGGGTGCAACTTTACTGTATTCTGAGTTTGTCCAAATAATGAGGGTACCATAATTGGAACAGACATACTAAGAAAAGCAGGAGCTATTAAAGATTCAGGAAAAGGAGAAATAATATGCACAAACACATACAACCAACAGAATACACAACATGGCTAGCATAGCTACAGCTCCCCAGTCATTAGGGACTGGAGCCAGGATGGTGTTTCCCAGCTGTGTGGGCTAGACACAAGTAAGATAGTGGTCAAGTATATATAAACACAGATAAAATAAAGGGGTCCTGCATAAACCCCACAAGCAGTATTCTATACAAACTGATATACTGACAGCTGCTCAGAGTATAGTTAACTAAAACACGAAGGTATACTAAGAGAGATGGTCTTAAGAGAGATGGTGAATTACTAATTCACCTATATGCCTAGTAAGGAAGCCCGATGAATCATAATAGACTATACCGCCCTTAATAAGACTACACCAAGATTGCATCCCATTGAGGCAAGCCCTGCAACAATCCAGAATGGCCTTTTTCCAGAACAAAGTTTTCCAGTCCTGGATATCGCTAATGGATTTTAGGGACTCCTTTAAGCACCTGAGTCCCAATTCGGATTTGCCAGGCACAGTGTACATGGACCAGACTCCCCCAGTGATTCCACAATAGCCCAGCCATTTTTTAGAAGGTCACGACATGCAGATCTATGACATGCAGATCTTCTGAATATGAAGCAGATCATTTAGAGATACTGCTGAGACAAGGGGTTTAAAATTAGTCCACACAAGGCTCAGATAGGAAGGCAAACCATACAGTATCGAGGGTACAATATTTCCAAGGGGAGGAAGGACATAGTGACCACAACCACATTACCCAGGTTACGCCAAAAATACTGGATTCTTGGCATTAGTACAGATATAAGAAGAACCCTGTCTAAGTGTGTTGTTTGTTGACAGTTGCACACAGCTCCAGGATACCAACACGTGGCAGATCCACCTCTGGACAGGGTCTGGAGTCAAGAGGTGTGGGGTCATTACCTGTCTAGCTATACCAAGCTGTTCACATTGAACCGGCAGCTTCTTTAGACACAAATTCCTTTGTTAATTCCTGAGTACGTGCTTGCTGAGGTAAAAAAGGTGAAGTCAGTAGGTACTTTTTTCATTTATTCTGACTAATCTGGGATCAGGTAATGGGGGAGACAGTTAGAGCAGTGGTGTGCTCCGTATGCAGTATGTGGGAGGTCAGGGTCAACACAGTTGTCCCTGATGACCACACCTGCAAAAGGTGCATCCTATCAGACCGAGTTAGGGAGTTGAAGCAGGAGCTGGATGAACTACGGATCATTCGGGAGGCAGAAGCAGAGATAGATAAGAGTTATCAGGAGGTAGTCACACCGTAAAGACAGGAGGTAGGCAAATGGGTCACAGTCAAGAGAGGCAGGGGGAGCAGGCAGAGAGAGCAGAGCACCCCTGTGGCCATTCCCATCAATAATAAGTATACCCTTTTGGATACTGTTTGGTGGGGATGAACTACCAGGAACAAGTTGCAGTGGTCCTGTCTCTGGCACTGAGGTTGGACCCATGACTAGGAAGGGAAGGAGGGAAGAGAAGAGAGCGGTAGTAATAGGGGATTCTATAGTCGGGGGGCAGATAGGAGATTTTGTGGGGAAGATCGGAAGTCTCGGATGGTATGTTGCCTCCCTGGTGCCGGGGTCCGAGACATCTCAGATCAGGTGCAGGTTATTCTCGAGAGGGCGGGCAAGAACCCAGATGTTGTGGTCCATGTAGGGACCAATGACGTGGGTAGGATGAGTGAGGGGGTCCTGCGTAGTGAGTTCAGGGAGTTAGGTGCGAAGCTGAAGGGCAGGACCACCAGGATAACAGTCTCAGGATTGCTACCTGTGCCACGTGCGAGTGAGGCAAGGAACAGAAAGATTATAAAGATTAATACGTGGCTGAGAGGATGGTGCAGGAGGGAGGGCTTCAGGTTTTTAGATAATTGGGCTTTGTTCCAGGGAAGGTGGGATCTGTTCCGACGGGACGGTTTACACCTGAACTGGAGCGGTACTAACATCTTGCAGGAAAGTTTGCTAGTGCTTCTCGGGGGGCGGGGTTTAAACTAAATTTGCAGGAGGCAGGGATCCAGAATGTGAGAGAGGATAGCGAGATGAAGAATAAAGGACAGGTGGGGACTACACGGTTCCTGAATATTAAGTGTGTAGTAGAGAAAGGTGAGGCGGAACAAGTGATAAGGAGGACACATGTACAGAGGGATGGTCTGACGGAACATGGAGTTAAATGTACAGAAAGAATAAGTAAATTTAGGAAGGACAACAAAATTCAAGGGGCGTATAGCCCATTGGGAGTTCGGGGAGCTGGGTTAAGCACAATAGGCAGCGATTTAAACAGAGAGAGGAGAAATGGGCTAAAAATTCTATATCTGAATGCACGAAGTGTCAGAAATAAGGCGGATGAGCTTGAAGTTCAGGTGCGAATGGGTAACTATGATGTCTTTGGGATAACGGAGACATGGCTGCAGGGAGATCAGACCTGGGAAATGAATGTACAAGGGTATACGTGCTATCATAGGGACAGAAATGTGGGCAGAGGGGCTGGGGTGGCCCTGTTGGTGAGGAATGAGATTCAGTCCTTTGCAAGGGGGGGACATAGGATCAGAAGTAGAGTCTGTGTGGATAGAACTGAGGAACAGTAAGGGCAAAAAGACCCTAATGGGTGTTGTCTACAGGCCACCAAACAGTAGCATGGATATTGGGTGCAAGTTGAATAGGGAGTTAACATTGGCATGTGGCAAAGGTAATGTCACAGTAGTTATGGGGGATTTCAACACGCAAGTGAACTGGGAGAATCAGGTTGGTGCTGGACCCCAGGATAGGGAGTTTGTAGAATGCCTACGGAATGCATTCTTGGAACAGCTTGTACCAGAGCCGACCAGGGACAAGGCTATTCTGGATTTAGTGTTGTGTAATGAACAGGATTTGATAAGCGATCTTGAAGTAAAGGAGCCATTAGGAGGTAGTGACCATAATATGATAAGTTTTTATCTGCAATTTGAGAAGAATAAGGGCAGATCAGAGGTGTCAGTGTTGCAGTTGAACAAGGGAGACTATGGAGTCATGAGGGAGTTGCTGGCCAAAGTTAACTGGACGAATATCCTAGCAGAAAAGACAGTAGAACAGCAATGACAGGTATTCTTGGGAATAATGCACAAGATGCAAAATCAGTTCATCCCCTGGAGAAGGAAGGATTCAAAGGGGGGAAAGGGGCCACAGTGGTTGACAAAAGAAGTCAGAGATTGCATAGCATTAAAAAAAAGGAAGTATGACAGAGCTAAGGTGAGTGGGAGGACAGATGATTGGGAAATTTTTAAGGAACAACAGAACTTAACTAAAAAGGCAATAAGGGGAGGAAAAAATGAGGTACGAACTCAAGCTAGCCAGGAATATAAAGGAAGATAGCAAAAGCTTTTTTAGGTTTGTGAAGAGAAAGAAGATAGTTAAGAACAATGTTGGCCCTTGAAGAATGAATTGGGTGAAATTGTAATGGGAAACAGAGAAATGGCAGAAGAATTTAATAAGTACTTTAGATCTGTCTTCCCTAGGGAAGACACAAGCAATCTCCCAGATGTATGGATGGGCCAAGGACAAAGGGTAACGGAGGAAATGAAACAGATTGACATTAGGAAGGAAACGGTGATGAGTAGACTGATGGGATTGAAGGCTGACAAATCCCCAGGTCCAGATGGTCTGCATCCTAGGGTACTAAAGGAGGTGGCCCCGGAAATTGCGGATGCATTGGCAATCATTTTCCAAAGTTCCTTAGATTCAGGATCAGTTCCTGAGGATTGGAGAATGGCTAAAGTTATCCCACTTTTTAAGAAAGGAGGGAGGGAGAAAACAGAGAACTATCGTCCTGTCAGCCTAACATCAGTAGTGGGGAAGATGCTAGAGTCCATTATAAAAGATGAAATAGTGGGCTTCCGGTAAGATGGTGATTGCTTAGCCGCTCCGAACTTTTGTTGCATTATTTTCGCTATCTTTGCACTAAATGTCTCCATTTTTTAAACCGTAGTTAGGAACTTTATTTGGTTTCTTTTACTTGCCTGTGAACACATCTACCTTACAATGTCTAGCAAGAGTACTAAATCCGGGAGAAAGGAAGTTCCGGCTCTGTTGGCTGAGACCCTCGCTGCGCTGGAACAACACCGAGATGATATCTTAAAGGAATTTAGAACCGCTTTCAAACAGCTGGAAGCCAAACTGGATCAGATCAACGATAGAGTGGACGAACATGCTGAACACTTATCTCCTATCGATTCGACTTCTGAAGATTTAGAAAGTCGTGTTCGATACTTGGAGTCTCTCTGTTCCAACCTAGAGGGGAAATGTAACAGACTCCTTTCCAAAATGGTGGATCTCGAAAATTGGAGCAGACGTTGTAACCTTCGAATTCTTGGGTTGCCAGAGGCCACCGAGCAGGGATCAACAGTGAAGTTTTTCACCGAGTTTCTCTGTGAGATACTCGGGAAAGACTTGCTTCCGAACCCGCCTGAGCTCGAACGGGCACACCGGGTCCATGTTCCCCCCGGAATTCTGGGCTCCCGCCCGCGACCAGTAATTTTGTGCTTTCATCAATACCAGGTAAAACACCGTCTGATTATGGAGGCACATCGCAGAGGTAATTTTACTTTCCAAAATACAATCATTCGCTTTGTGGAAGATTTTGCACCTCAGATCTTCAAGATGCGCGCTGAGTTTAAAGGCGTAATGAAAGTGCTTTTTGATCGTGGTTTTAAACCCTCTCTTCGCACTCCCGCCGAATTACGAATCACACTTAATACTGGAAAATATAAGTGGTTTAAATCAGTGCAGGAGGCTGAGGCATTTGTTGCAAATCTTCCGGCTATCCAGCCATCTTCGGAACCCGATCAGACCTCCTAAAATGGTGGATAAGTACTTCTCGTAGTAAAATTACTTTTTCTGGACTCAGACTTTACTTGAATCACTCAGACATTATTTATTGAAACTCTAAGGGCTGTTGACAATCTCTCTCTGGATTTGGTGTGTCTTTTTTAAATAGACATTCTGTGCTTAATGCTTCCCTATGGGCATTTAAATAGTACTTGTGTAATCTATTCTTGTATAATTTTATCTAGAGTTTTACAATTGACTCTAACTTGTTTTGGAGGTTTGAAGTCTTTAGTGAAGGCCTCCCTGTTTGTTGGTTCACAGTTTAACTGCTGATTATTTTTTATTTCTTATTTTTTTTTCACCTTTTTTTTAATCTTTGATTTTTTTTTCCTCTCTGTAAATGATTGATATGTACTCTTCTTGAATCTATAATTTTCCCCTTCCTCACTTTTTCTTTTCCCTTTTCTCTTACTTTATTCTTCCATAATTTTTCGCGGGTAGGTTAGTTTTGGTTTTCTTCCGATTTTCTCTGTATTAAGTTTTATATTTCTGCAGAAGATGTTCCAATTTGTAGTTATGTTTTCTAGTGCATAAACTAGTTACTATTTGTTATAGTATTTATACGGAACTGCTGTTAATGACACAGATCTGGAAGTTATATTTGGGTTAATTTTTTTGGTAGAGCTAGCTGCTTCTTTTTGGTAGCCGTCTAGTTTTGGGTTGTGTGGGTGGGGTGAGTTTTCCAGTTCCAACATCACTCACTGTATTTATTGTTTTTCTTTATTGCTCAGGACACGTTTATGTTTTGATTTCACGAATCTATGTTTACATTTCTGCTCCCAGACTGCTATTGTATTGCTTGACTTTTTATATGCCTGCTGCCTTTTATGCATTAGTAATTGATAATGGCTAATGCACTTAAATTCGTGAGCTGGAGTGCAAAGGGATTGAATCACCCTGTTAAAAGGAGGAAGGTATTCTCACATATCAAACAACTCAAAGCTGACATTGCTTTCCTTCAAGAAACTCATATTCATTGTTTTGATAACTCCCGGCTTCTGTCAAAGTGGGCGGGTCAGCATTTTCATTCATCCTTTGCCGCTAAAGCTAGGGGAGTCTCCATTCTTATTAACTCAAATATTCCTTTTGAACTCCATAATAAAATATCTGATACAAATGGCCGTTTTATTGTTGTTTCTGGTAAACTATATAACACTAAAGTTGTACTAGCAAACCGGTATGCCCCCAACTTTGATGATGTTAACTTTTTTGAACATTTTTTTTCCTCACTACCAGACTTAAACTCATAGTCTCTTATACTGGGTGGTGACTTCAACTGTTGGTTAGATCCTAATCTGGATCAATCGTCCTCTGTTACCAGATCACCTACTAAATCTGCCTTAGCTATCCAATCATTTCTCTCTAATTTTGGTAACTCTGATATATGGTGTTTGCTTCATCTTACTGAGAGAGATTATTCTTTTTTTTCACATGTTCACCATACCTTCACTAGAATTGACTATTTCTTACTCGATAACCAACTTATTAAATTTGCCTACTCTTGTGACTATCAGAGTATACTGATTTCTGATCATGCCCCAATTACTCTCTCTCTGAACTTTCCTGGTCTCCCTCAGAGGAATAAACACTGGCGGTTTGATTCAACTTTTTTATCGGATGATGTTTTTTTTACAATTTATTAAGGATCAGATAACCTTTTATTTTAACACGAATACATCACCTAAAGTGTCATCCCAGATTGTCTGGGATGCCATGAAAGCATATCTGAGGGGTCAAATAATCTCTTACACAGCAAATCTCAATAGAAGATCCTGTGCAGATCGATTAGACCTCATTAACCAGATTAAGGAATTAAATAAACTATATGCTCAAACTAAGAACCCTGAACTATATAAGAAGTGTGTTGAACTCCAAACTAAATTTAATCTTCTGTCTACTCAACCTGTCGAACGCCAACTTCTCAAAAGCAAGAGTCGCTTTTACATTCATGGGGATAAGTCTGGTAAATTTCTAGCCAATCAGCTGAGGCGTTCCAAAGCCAAACAACATATTACAAAGATTGGGAAGGAGAACGGAGACTTTACATCGGATCATTTAGAAATTAATGACGCATTTAAAAATTTTTATTCTCGGCTTTATTCCTCTGAATCTTTGAATGACAATATCTCTGCTGATCAATTTTTACAGAATCTGAATATTCCTTCACTTTCATCTGATTTTAAAGCCAAAATTAATGCGCCTATATCATCAGAAGAAATATCTTTTGCAATTTCTGCACTGTCCTCAGGGAAATCTCCTGGACCTGATGGGTTCCCTGTAGAATTTTATAAATCATTCT